>NW_003852433.1:13008317-13025389 GCF_000181295.1 Otolemur garnettii
TGTGAAGAGTGTGGGATCAAGTTGATCTACATCTCTCTTCATGAAGGAATATTCAAGAGTAAGGGGTTGATTAAATATGTATATTACATATTTCAGGCATTTGTGTATTTCTAAAAGATTATGATGCCTCATAGTAGAGGACTTAGTACATTAATAAAAGAACTGAGAGACCAGAATCATAGGTAGCCTTCAGTTTGATCTCTAGAAAATGAAAATACCTAGCTATCTAGAAATGGCTAACGATTTTCTAGATGGTGTCTTGTGGTAGGCTTGACAAACCAAGTCAATGTCAGAACCCCCTAGCTCATGACATAAGACGGTTACTTCAGCATCAATCTCCCAGTGGACCAACTTGTTTTCTCACCAGCAATACCTTGTGCCCTATTGTTGGGTTTGGGTTTTTTTTTCCATGATGGAAAGAATGCCCAGCACCTTATTCATGAAGCTTGGAGAAGACACTCCTAAAATCTGGGTGCTGTCCATGGTTCTAGATGCATTCTGGCATGTTGTGAATTTCTGGTATGAAGAGTGCACAGGGTATCTAGGATGACAATGATCTCTTGTACACAGTTCTTCAAAAAAAAATAATCAATTTCAGATTGGCTGAAAAAAGTCCCATACCCATAACTTTGGATATTAATGTAATGTTACCAAAGAGAGACATAAGATTTGATTTAATCCTGGGTTCAAATCCCACCTTTCTTATCTCTCTGAACCTTAGTTTTCACTTCTGTCAAACACTACTTCAACTAATTATTGTGAGAACTACCTAAAATAATGAAAGAAACGGGGACCTAAGAGGTAAGACTGGACACTGTGGCAATAATCTGCATAGTTTTGAATTC
This sequence comes from Otolemur garnettii, assembly GCF_000181295.1. Taxonomy (NCBI): domain Eukaryota; kingdom Metazoa; phylum Chordata; class Mammalia; order Primates; family Galagidae; genus Otolemur; species Otolemur garnettii. The sequence continues at coordinate 13,009,163 of NW_003852433.1, forward strand.
TGACTACTTTGGACTTTCTGCCTTCTGTGTGTCCATTTCTTTAATGGTAAACACGGACATAGAAATAGCAGCACTCTCTAGAGAGTTAATTACATGAGAATGTAACAAGTTAGCTTATGTAAAGCAACTTAGAACTATGCTTAGCACACATTAATAATTCATATTTGTTGTTATTTTCTATTATTAGGTTATTTCCAAATTGTGAGTTATCATGTGCCTAGACATTTTGTTAAGGGGATCTGGCTTTATTGATGGTATTTATTCCTCCAGTTATTCCTTCATCCATTCACTCAATTCAGAAAATACAGTAGACCTTTCATAGTTGGCCACCTCCCTACATTGACCACCTCCTTACGTTGACCTAATTTTCATAGACTGGACATGCACCACCTGTACAAACCAGTACAGTGGGCCTAGTTCCTTATGTTGACTGCCTCCGTATGTTGACCAGTTGGTTACAATCCTTTAAGTGGTCAACTTCAAGACATTCTACTATGTATATCAAAGACTCACTCCCCTTCTTAACTTTCCTATACACCAGTAACAGAGTCAAAAATTTATACGGTGGTCCTCTTTGGTAAAGTACTTACTGGATTAAAGATTGAATTACCTTTGATTCTCCTCATATTTTTTGTTGTTTTGGTTTTATTTCTTTTTAAATTATTTTTAGGGCACCTATTTTTAATGAGATCTTGAGAATTTTAAAATTAAGTAACACATGAAGCATAATTTGAGTTTCCTTCATCAGGGCCAGAAACACAATAGGAATGTGGCATTTATATTTGGTGAATGTATGAAGGAATACATAGACAAATGATTTGAAATTGTCAGCTTTTATGTCTGTTTTTGTTTGTTAGTAGTTTTCAGATGTTGGAAGTAGGAGAGCAGTAGAGGTGAAAAACTCAACAATACTCCAAGTTGGCTTTTAAGAAAGAATGTGGAGGGGGTGTTAAATAATAATGTCCCCCCAAATTCTCTTTTACTGATTTATTTATTTTCAGAGCCTCCAATTTAGGGTATATCCAATTTATTTGTCTTGGCATCAAGAAGCAGTCCCATTTTCTATAGGGATAAAGGATTAGGATTGTTAGGATGAATGGATCTGGTTAATGATACACACAGTCTCTGTCCATCAGCCACCCCATGTGTGTGTTTTACTTAAAATGTAGCTTCCTTTAACTCTTGCCTTTTGTACTTTTTCCATGGCCTGGTTCTACATTTTGGAAGAAAGAGTTTGGTTGAACATATCCATATTCTTTTTGTTTTTTTGTTTATTTTAGAAATAGAAAATCATCCTGCTCGCTCAACTTGCATAGATGTATACTTTAACAAGACCCTCTGAGCCTCTCTTCTGTACCACACCAAGATACTCCCTCTGTAGATTTCCATGCTTCCAATCCGAGAAGTGCTGGCATAACATCACAGTCTGAGAATCAGTGACTGGGCTGCCTAAATACTTTTTCAAGTGACTTTACAGCACATTTTAAAAATCCATTCATTACATTTAGAGTTTATTGTCCATCCAGATGATGTTGATCTATTTCAGACTTCCAAAATCTGCATGCATAATTGTGTCATGTAGTCAAAAATAATTTTGTGTATGTATTATGTCTGGAAATTTATAAAATTATAAATTGGAATTATTTAAATGTGTCACAAAATATTTGATTGTTTTGAATGCCCAATTCATACCACCACACATTGTCATTTTTCTCCCTTCCTATTTTATAAGTCCTTGCTGATTCCTTTATTTTTCTCTACAGAAAATATTCTTCAGGCAACTCAAAATCAGTATGTACTTGACAGATTATCTTCAAGTAAAACGTCTTGTGTGGTATGTTCATAAACAATACGGTTCGTTATAGAAAATTTGGCATTACCCTAAAGAAAAAATTAAAATCAGACCAAATTTTATCCCTTAGAAATAGCCACTGTTATTTTTATCTATTTAATTCTAGTCTTTATGTGTGTATATATTGTGTGGAGGGAGGGGGGAAGAGATTAAATGTTCAGCAATTAATATCATTTTGCCTTCACAGTTTTATGTCCTACATTTTTTCCACTCAACTTTATATTGTGTGCATTATGTCCTATTAAATATCTTTCCAAAACATGATCCAATATGCTCAATACTAATATGAAGCCAGTAGGTGATCTAATGCATGCCCACATAGGAGAAAACTACATTTCAATTGAAGCTGGGGTGAGAGGAAGCGAGGGAAGGGGAGAGTGTGGGGTGCTCCCACTGAATGGGCACATTGTGGGGGTGTTTGGCACATCTTCTGAATGCAGGTCATAACTACAAGAGGGACACTACATAATAAATTCAAGTATTTTGACCTGGTTGTCTGTACCCTCACATTAACCTGAAATAAAAATAAATAAATAAATAAATCTTTTTCTAAAACATGAACATTAAAATAACTACAAAATACCCTGTCTTGTGAATATACCATAATCGACTTAATCATTCTCCTTTGGGGGGACATACAGGTTGTTTCCAATTGTTCGCAGTGTGAATAAAGCTAGGGCAAACATCTATATACTCTAAAGCCACTATTTTGATTGGTTTCTTAAATTTAAGTCCTAAATGAAAAAAAAAATTAAGATCTATGTTAATACATGTGCTTAGCCAATTCCTGCAACAACTTTAAAATAAAAATTAACCACTACTCTGTAGTTGGTTGAATTATTGGCCTAAATTCTTATTATGTTTCACTGTGTTTGCCCTTTGCCATCTAACTTTGTAATTAGGTGAACATACTAAGTGCACTTCCTCATCTGTTGACTTGGATTTCAGGATTTTAGCCATGTGTCTTAATTCAGCCAATAGCATGTTAACAGATGTGATAAAAACAAGGACTTGAAATGTACTTGCACAGTATAGCTTATCTTCTTTTACCTCCACATTATTCATGAGAAGTGTAGGTCCTAGATAAGTCACTAGGCCAAAAAGGACCAGAGATGCATGAAACAGAGCCATCCTGCTGGATTGAGGACTCAACTGAGCCCAGCCTGGATCAACCCAGCCCCAGATATTCTGCAGACACATATGAGCAAAGTGTTGTCCCAAGGACCCTGTAGATAAGAGTGAAATAAATGCTTATTGCTATATGGCATGGAGATTTGGTGATTGTTATGCAACAATGACTAAGTGATATACACATGATCATTTTAATGAGGAGATTTAGTCCTCCATTAATAAACAAGCAAACTGTGCCAATACAACATAGTGGTTAACAATAGAGGCTCCGAAGTTCTTTGGACCTAGGTTTGTGTCACCTTGGATAAGTTGCTTAACTTCTGTGAACTTCTTTTTTTTTATTACTACTATTTAAAATATTACAGGGGTACAAATGTTTTTGGTTACACGGATCACTTTCACAATGCTTGAGTCAGGGTTACCAGTGCGCCCATCACCCGGATAATGTTCATTTTGCACATTAGGTAGGTTTTCATCTATTCCTTCTCCCTCTACCCCTGCTTGATATCCACTCAGTTTTACTTCCCTCTGTGCACATGTGTGCTCTTTGGTTACTTCTAATTTCATAGCAAACACAGAGGTGTTTTGTTTTTCCATTCTTTAGATATTTCACTTAGGACAATGCTCTCCAGTTCTATCCAAATTGTGGCAAATGGCATTAATTTATCCTTCTTCATGTCTGAGGAGTATTCTCTGGTATACACAAACCACATTTTGTTAATCCACTCATGAATTGCAGTGTTCCTGGGTTGATTCTACATCTTTACACTTGTGAATTGTGCTGCAATAAACATTCAAGTGCAGGTGGTGTCTTTTTGATAAAATGACTTCTTTTCCTTTGGGTAAATAGCCAGTAGTTGGATTCTTGGAGCAAATGGTAGGTCTACTTTTATGAACATCAGTTCTATGGTCTAGTACATGTGAAGATTATCAACACCTATTTTATAGGCTTCTTATCAAGATTAAACCAATTAATACCAGTAAAGTGTTTGATAAAATGCCTATGTCCAAAATAAATGTCATGATGTTTATTGTTTTCTACTAAAGAGGTTGCTTCTTCTCTACAAGAATTACTGCTCCTTCTGTGATGATATAAACTTGTGATTAGGAACTCATTTCCCAGACAAAGACTACATTTCCCAGCAACTGCAACCCCGCTATCACAGGGTACAGTCATGGGACTCACTCTTACCAATGGAATGAAGGAAAAGTGATGGATGTCACTTCCAGACCAAGTCTAGTAACAAGCTTTCACCATGCTATGGTTTCTCTTCATACCAGCTGAATGCAGGTGATTACAGGGACCAGGGAGAGGCAAAAAAACATGATGAAAGAAATCTGAATTCTGGAATCACTACATGAAGCAAAACCATCTACCAGCCTGGGAGCAAAAAGTGAAGTTCAATTGTGTTAAGTTCCCAGCATTTATTGAGCACTACCCTCAACTGATGGTTCCCAAAAGGCTATCCCTGAACCAGCAGCATCACCATTACCTGGGAATTTGTAAAAAATGCAGATTCTCAGAATCTACTCCAGATGCACTAAATCAGCAATTCTGGAGCAAGGCACCTGCAGCCCATGTTTTTACCAGCCCTCCAGGTTATCGTGGGAACCACTGCTCTCCAAATACATGACATACAGTGCCTATGAGTGAAAGTTATAGAATTTGATTTCCTGGGTTTAGATCCTAGATCTACCACTTACAAGTTATGTGACCTTGGTGTGCTACTTAACTTCTAGTGCCTCTGTATAATCCTAGGAATAGATGCAGAGGGATGGATAGCAATAGCTCCTTACTTGCTGGCTTTGACTTTGAACATTAAAGGAGATTATCCATGTAAAGGGCTTAGAACAGTGTCTGGCACACAGCAAGTACTCAAAAAAATTAACTATAATTAATATTTATTTATTGAGAGCCAAATATCAGTCTCACAGTTTGTGTAATGGGATTTTTATTTCTCCCCTCTGCTTAATGCTATTTCAAGGCATGCTTGATTCATGGGTACATCTGCCCTGGCAGGCATTCATTCCATCAGCAAATGATCACAGACATCCTTCAATGTGCCAAGTGTTGTGCTAACATCCAGATCTGCAAGAGAAAACAAGGCAGACTGGATCCCTGCCTGGAGACAGGCACTGACCTGGCAGACATCACTGTGTCCAGACAAGCAGGGACAATGAACTGGACCCTGAAGAGTAAGACCAATGAGCTTTCTATAGTATGGCAAACTTCTCGTTGATTTTTCCTTTTTCATCCATACAAGATGTCCTTGCTTTTTCCAAAAACCACCCTGTATGTAGACTAATCTTTGAATCTATGTTTTCTAAGCTGCTATAAAATATGATGCTTGGTGATTAATCCAAAGGCTGCAGAAAGAGCCCTGATGCCAGGAGCAAGCACATTTTTTAAAAGGTGGGGGATAATTTAAATACTAGCACCTGGGAGCAGACAATTAAATTCCCCAATGAACAACGCATGGACAAAGAGAGGGCTGGATGCCTGTGCTTTGATTCCCACTCAACTCTGATTGGCCACAGGTTGAGCAATTTTGTTTTATTGACCAAATGGAACCTGTCACCCCATCATGAGGAATTGCACCTGCCCTTAAAGGAACCAAAGCTGTCAGCTCCTCTCCCGACCCCCTTTGAATGTTCCTGAGCAGCTTTAATTCTTAAAACCCGAGACTCTGTCAGCTTCATTTCTATGCTGTTTGATGGCCAAAGGGGTGTGTACTCCAAGCAGGCTGCCAACTTCACCATCACAGCTGCAATTCTCCACAGACACTGTGCTGCAGAAATGTAAGGAATTTTACAAAAGGGTCACCCTAACTTCACATAGTCTGTGAACTCTAGTCCCTCCTGTTCTTTCACAGGAGATCCAATTTCTCTCTGACTCAATCTTTGTCAGGGCACAAGTACAACTGGCTGATTTCTTAGACTCCTACAGTCCCAGATGTATAGAGTAAGCAAGAAATGGATCCCCTCACCAAAAAAAAAAAAAAGCCTTATGCCTATGGCAGACATCAATAATCAATTATAGAACTTTCATCTCTTGCCTAGATCCATTCTTCAAATTTGTGATTGCTTGAGACAACCATCACTAATAAATCTCAGTGGATCATTTACATCTATTTGCCATTCTGATCTAAGCCAGCCCCTTTACATAAAATAAAACAAAAGGCCAAAAAGGATAAATGTCATACCCACCTTTAGACAACATGCATGAGTCAGAGCTGAGATTAGAGTTCAAGTGTTCCTAATTCCCAGTCCTATGCCCCTCCATGCCAAAAGTCTGTTATGCTCCCTGAAGTCTCTGGAGATCCACTCCACCTCTTCAGATTAAACTGGTCTAAATCAATGACCCATGAAATGTTCTAGTGGCCAACTTTCATCTCCTACCGATGTGCAAGATAAATGATGCATTAGTCAGCTACTGTCATAGAAATGCTGTGTAACAAACCATCCTATGATCTAGTGACTAATAGCAATAAGAATTTATTCTTACATTCATGAGTTTGCAATCACCTGTGTTTTAGCTGACGTACACTTGGTTTATGTGCATAATTTCATGTCTTCTGCATGTGTGTTTCATCTGGAGTCCTGGATAAAAAGGTACTGACTACCTGAGTCATGCTTTCCTCATGGTAGATTAAGAGAGCTCAAGAGCCAAGTAAAAGCATGCAAGCATGTTTAAGGATTCTGCTTATATCACATCTCCTAGCATTATACTGACCAAACAAGTCACACAACCAAGCCCAAACTCAATAGTATGGGGAAAATATTCTCTGCCCATAATAGGAGACAGAGGGATTGAATATTTGCTAAACAATAATAAAAACTATAGGAAAGTCTTTTAAAATGATTAATAAATCTTTCAGTGAGGGTTGGGATAAACAGAAGCCTATTTTTGACAGCAAGATTATACCAAGCTCTAACTAAAAAAAGTCGACATGCTTCTGAGCACCTAATTTAATCCCTAAGAAAGCTAAATCATGTATTGTGTTAATGTTGGCTTACTAGTTGTATTACTGATTTTTCTGCTTTAAAGAAATCCTGACATGAAATTTTTCACTCAACGAAAAACAGGTCATAAATATTTTAATGGCTAGACAGTGAACTCTTTAAGTTTTTCTTAATACTACTTTGCCCTCCTATTGTTTTTAAAATATATGATTCTTGTGAACCATATGTGTGTGTGTCTGTGTGTATATATATATATATGTGTGTGTGTCTGTGTGTGTGTGTGTGTGTATATATATATATATATACATGTACATACATATATATGGAGAGAGCACACACCAGAATCAAAGCTGAAGCCATCACTTTCTGGCCACGTATACTTGGGTATTTGTATAACCTTTCCAACCTTTAGTTTTACCCTCTGTGAGATGAGAATAGTCATATCTATCTTGCAGGTGCACATTAAGATAATGTAAGGACAGTGCTTGGCTGACATTAGGCTGTATTCTAGCTTATATTTTTATACAAAGGCTCTCTTAAATTGCTGAATTACTCTGGTGCAATAGACAGTAGTACCACTTATCAAATATTTCTAATCCTCTGCTTTCTAGGCACTTGGAAGAACTGTTTTTCTCTTCCCCCTTAAAGACAAACATACCCTGGTGACTTGTTTTGGCCAATTAAATGTGAGCAAAAGGGACATGTGTCACTTTGGAACCAAAACTTTAAGAGCCACAATAAATGGTTTGCCATGTTCATTCTCCCATTGCTATGGTGACTAGAAAAAGACAGGGTCAAGGTAAACTCTCTATTAACCTGGATCTCTGAGAGACTGCATGGAGCAGAAATTCCCATGCCTATGTGCACTTGGCATGTAACATGAAAGAGAAATGAACTTTTGTTATATTAAGCCACTGACATTTAGAGGTTTGTTGTTATTACAGCATAGCCTAGCACACTCTGCCTGATACATCTGGTATTATTAAACACGATCTACTTAACAGAATATTATGAATCATCTTTTCAGAAATATTTGCATAGCAAATAAACCAGTTATACCTGCCCATATACCAGTACTTCCACATGTCTACTGGTTAGCTCAAGGGTATAGAGGACAAAAGAGTGTGCTGGGTGTCAGAGGACAAGGATTCTGGCTTTCGGGTAGACTTATGTCATCTTTATGACCTTATTGTGTCATCACAATCCTTTATATACCAAGAGTGTTGTGGTGAGTTGCAGAAGAAGTTTAAAAGAAAGGACATAATGGAACTGATAGAAACTGGAGATTTAAGTGTAAGGAATACTCTGATGTATATAGCAAAAAGGGAAAGGTTAAAGCTAGCTTCAGAGACCAGTGGGTCTGGGGACTCCCCTCCCCTTTCTCTCTCTCTCTTTCCTTCTTCTGCACTCTGTCTCTCTGTATACCCTATCTTTGTCTCTCTTCCTGCCCACTGGCTTTCTTCATGCAATAAGAAAGTGGCCACTGGTGCTCTACACTGACATACTTTTAGCCTGAAGGTCCAGGGATAATGTTTCTCCAGGTGTTTTCCAAAGACTATCTTGGGTGTGATCTAAGTGTGCATTATTTCCTGACTCTTCTTTAACTTTACCGTACTGATCCACTCCTGGTGGTTTGGCCTGGGAATTTGCCTTTTGCCAGGTTGACGAAGAGACTCATAATCACATTTGCATACATCATACAGTAAAGAAGTGTGAGGAGCTTGGCTGAAGTGGTGGAGTGGCATCACCAGCAACTTCTCTAGGCTCACAAGGTTAGGGAAAGGGAGGCACAGAGTCTCCAAAGTTTGGGTTAGGGGGAAAATGCAAGAAACATTCACATGGCCATGGAGAGAAATTGTGAGCCCAGAAAATACCAGAGTCCAGTTCTTGTGTAACTGAGAAAATACTCCAACACTGAATATACCTGAAGACACAGAGAAGAAAAAAATTCTTTTTCTTTCCTTTAAAACAACTAGCAGGTTTCAGGTGAAACAAGTGTATTATGAGGAACAGTGATCAGCCCCTCAGCCCTCAGTCTACCAGCGGCACCCTTTGACACTCTGTGGAGAATGCCACTGTTTGACTAACACCTTTGTTCTTCTCACACCTCTAATTCTAGAAGTTGCAATTTCAGGTACTTTTTTTATTAGCCTCTCATGCCACCATAGGTTATTCTGAGTCTTCATGATGTGACATGAGTCACGTCATGGACAATGAGATGTGAGCAGAAGCTTCCAGGGAAGACTTTGCTTTCCAGAAAAATTGGAGATTGCTTCCCTCCTGTACCTTGAAGATAGATACAATTTCTCAAGCTGAGGGAGACATTTTACAGTCAGGAGTCCAAGAGAATCAGAGAGGTGCTACCCAGATATTGTGTGCCTTAAATCCATTCCAACAGATGTGGAATCCAATTCCCTTACTATATGAGCTAATTAAATGTCTTCATGGCATAAGTCACCGTCATATTTTCTGTTACTTCCAAATGAATGGATTCTCTTCAGTTGCATAACCTGATTTATTCCTCACGGTAAGATAAGATTCGCATTAACATCCTCATTTTTCAAATAAAGAAACTGAAGTTAGTCAGAGAAGCTCTTCATGTGCTTATGATCACACATCTAAGAAGTGATGGGTCTAGATTTCCAAACCAAATATTCATAACTCTAGGGATCTTTATAAAAATCCTGCTTACCTGGATGGCTATACTAATGACATTTCTTAGGGTCATGTACTAGGATAATGGATGGGAGAACAACTAGTATAGTGCCTGAAACATAGAAGACAATCTTGACCATGTTGAAATAAGTGTTCATCATCTGACTTTTAATAAGTCAAGGTAGGAGACACCAATCAATTATTGAGGAGAAGAAGGGTAGAGTCAATATTCCCCACCATTTATTCATAAAGTGAATAAGCCTCACCTCACCTTCCTACTTTTATCAGGTAGCTATTGCTGTGTAATGTAAACACCCAAAACTTAGTGCCTGGAAATGGAAGCCATGTATTCTTTTCTCACAAGTTTATGCTAAGGCTGGGTGGTTATGTTTATCTTGGCTGAGTTCAGCTGATTTAGGCTGGGCTTACGTTTGAGTCAGCTGGTAGAGGATGGCTTATTCTAGAACTAGCTGATCTAGAGTGGCCTCAGTTGGGACAACTAGGCTTTTCTCCGTAAGTGTGTCATATGCTTCCAGCAGGCTGGTCCAAGTTGGTTCATGGAATGATGACAGGAATCTACAAGCGAACAAAGCAAGAATGAATTAGCATTTTTCAAGGTGTAGCTTGTACCACATCTGCTAAGGGCCAAGCAAATAAGTTACATGGCCAAACCCAGAATCAAGGGATGTGACAAGAAGATTTTGCTCTAAATGAGAGAAGAATTATTGAGGGATTCACAGCAATAACTCTCCCATAAATCCCCATGATGGATAAGTGGGATGTAGCTATATCTACTATTTAGCCTAAGCAACTATTGGTCTTCCTTGGAGAAGATGAAATAACAGAGAAGAGAGGTAGAGACTATTACCTAAGCAGCCTACTAGGGCAGGGGACGGAAGGACTGTGACTTAAAGACCTGAACTTTGACTTCTGATTGTGTCTTATAGTTTTTTATGTGACCTTAAGGAGACACACCACTGTCCTCTCCTGGTGTAAAATTTCTCTACTTGGAAAATGAGGGACAAAAACTTTCAGATGTCCACAACTAGAGGCCCACAGGCTAAATCTGGCCTGCACTTTTGTTTTGCTTGGTTTGCCCAGTATTCTATTAAAATTTGGAATAGTTCAGATAAAAACCTGGAATTCTGACTTTGCTCAAGAAACCCAGAAGATTCAGCAAAGTTGGGTCAACCTTCCAATATGGCAACATAGGTACAGATGACTGTGACTCCTCTTCTGGGACACACATTGACCTTTGATATCTAATTTGCTACAGTCTCACTCCATATTGTCTCCCAAACATACTTGGCTGGAGCTGCTCATTTATATTGAGCTTCGATCATTGTAGACATTTGCCTTGGGACTCCTGGATCAAATAGTATGATAGTTGGACTCTTTGAGTCCAGAGCATTTTCCTTTGGTGCCCCAAGTCAATTCAGAACCTCTTCCATCAATTTTCCCTGACTTTAAGCCAGTGGATCTTAACCCTACAGTCATTAAAATCCATTTCAAATTCTGAAGACATCTATGAATACTCTGGGTATAAAAGTGCCTGTTTGAGTACACACGTGTGGAGACACCTTCCCCCAAATACCACATAGTTTTTTATCTGTGATCCTTAATTGATTTAGGAGAAATTTGTCTGTCTTATGGTCTGTGGTGGAGCCCAAGTTCTCCATCAAAATTTTCCCCCCTTATCCCCATTTAGACAATTTTGAGACTTTGTGAGAACTCCCGAAAAGCCACCTCCCCAGGGGATTTCTTATAGTCAGAGGTCACTGCCTGGTTCCAGGGTCCTCTCCATTTCCCATTCACTCTTTCAAAGAACAGAGAAGAAAACAGCAAGCTTCAGCCAAGTGACCCACACTGAGAAAAGTGCAGAAGTCAGAAAGGCCCTGACCTTCCTGTGTAGGTAACAAATTGGATGCCATGTTTGCACTGGGCCCTGGAGGGAGGGAAGGAAGGGGGGAAGTGCAAGGGGTAAGCAATGTGGGATGGAGCTGGGGTTGCAGGGGTCAGCAGACTTTGCTTTAGGCATCCACACAGCAACTCCGTCCACCCCTTCCCAGGAAACAGACCCTGCCGCAGGGCATGCAGAGGGGAGCAGCTGGGGGTCAGCGGAGGCCACAGCTCATACACACAAGGATGTGTTTGTGTGCTCCAGTGTCACTGAATAGAATTCTTTTAAGAGATTTCCAAGGACCCTCTGACCCAATCTCCAGTTCTTAAACACATAAGCCATAATTACTTTCTTGTCCTTTCCCTGCCCTACCAGAAGGCAGTGTAGTTTTCTCATTAGGTGCATAGTTTCTGGAGCTAAACACCCTGAGTTCAAATCTCACCCATGCTATTTAATAGTAGTGTGACTTTGGAAGGTAACTGAACCTCAAGGTATCTCAGCTTCTCATTTCTCAAGAAATGAAGTCAGTAATAAAGACTTCCTTAAATATTTGTGAGCATTCAGTGAGTTAATATGAGTGAAATGCTTAATAAATGCAAGCTATAGCTGCTCATCCCTCAGACATTCACAGAGTACCCAATATTGTATATTAATTTTCTTGCACATTCACTGTGTGCAAAGCAACAGTCATTTTATCTAAATTATATCATTTAATTTTCCTCCAAAGCCCTGACAAGATGAATGCTTTTAATTCCCATGTTATAGATGAGGAAACTGAGGTCCAGGGAAGTTGGACCCAAGGGATAATGAATGAATTCACCAATGAATGATGAAACCAGCCAGGTCAATCTCATTCCAAAGCCTTGCTCCTTACTGCTTACTATCTCTCCAACGAGCCCTTGTATTCCAAACACACAGGTTGATGTGACATTCTCCCTTTATTTGCTCTTTACACTTCAATCTTTATCCAGAGTCTGTCCAGAAAGCCAGGCACTTCTTGCATATATGCATATTTCTTTTCTCCCTCCTGCTCCCCAGTAATATACCATCAGTCTTCATCCTCACCTCTCAACTGCTGTCCATCCTCCCTGCCAGCTTCTCCTGGAAAGCAAGGCCCTAGATATTTCTCTGGTGCTGGAGGAAACTCATTCTTTCTGGTTTAATTCACCCCGGCTGGTCTTAATTGCTTTGTCCTGTTGTAAGAAGAGACCTCCCATGGTGACAGCCCTGAGGATGGGTTGGGGAGGTGGGAGGGTGGAGAAGGAAGTCGGGGCAAGCTGTTGAGTGGAGAGTGGATTAGTCCAAGGCTGATGGAACAACGGAAGTCAGGGTTCTCAGAGCCTGTGGGCTCCAGACCTACCCTTGATTGTGACGTTTACGATTGAACTTGGGCAGGAGCATGTGTCTGGGGGCTGCATTGGCCTCCCTGGCCCCTACCTTGAGTGTTTGGTCCTGCAGCTCATTAAGCAGTGACACTTAACACATCATCAAACTGCTTTACAGGCTCAGCCCACACAGCTCCTGGCCTCTGGAGGCCACAGGTAGTGGGGGATGCTGACCTCCCAGCAATTGAAGCCGAGACTGGGTGAACACACAAGGGGATCAAAAGCCCTCATGGGAAAACAGACCAAGGACGGATTAGGCCACCAGGACCCTTGACCTTTCATCCCCAGAAATGATAAAGACTAAGGTGCAGAGAGAACAGGGGTTCCGGGTGTGGTGTCATGGAAAAAACATGGCCTTTGGTGTCAAGTGAACAAGGCTCAAATCCTGGATTTGCCACCTCACATCAACTGTTGGACCCAGGCAAGGTTTTCAACTTCTCTGACCCTCTGTTTCCTCAATAAGGCTGATAACGGCCACCTCAGAGGGTCATTCCTAGAAGGATTGGGGTAAGATGTATAAAATATGCTTGACACAGAGCAGGCAATAAACAGTAGTTATGTGAATTATCTACTTTACTTTCCCAGTCTCTGAAGAGCAGAGATTTTGATGGAATCAGATTGACAGTTATTTTTTCCCGACCCAAGCCTTCTTTCAATATTACCAAGAATCACAATAAAAACAGCAACAACAAATATAAAGTAGCTGTGAGTGAGCAAGTATTTACTATAAGCCAAGTGCATATTCTCTCCCTCTCTCTCTCTCTATATATATATATACACACACACACACACACATATATATTTGTGAGGTCTGATAATTAAGCTCACAGACTTGCCACCAAGTATTTATGTTAGGTTTATGGTAGCAGTGCTGCATAAACCACCACAGAGGATACCTTGGTATAGCACTGTCTCATAGCTTTGCTGGTATCCACATGTGGTGGTGTCTTGCTGACTGGTGTTCAGGATTGTTGTGCATTTTTGTGCACTGTCATAAGAACGTCAGAGCATGAATTAGAGCAATAAACAAACATTAAATTTCTTGTTAAACTTGGCAAGAGTGGAAATGGAATCAGGAACACGTTCATCCAAGTTTGTGAGGATAACGCCATGAAGAAAACAGCAATGTAAAAATGGATTAAACACACAATAGGACCTCTGTAAGTTGACCACCCAAGGAACTATCAACACACTAAAGTGATCAACATAAGGAACTAGGCCTACTGATACATACAAATAGTGCATCTCCAGTCTATGAAAATTAGGTCAACTGGCCAGCCACGGTACCTCACACCTGTAATCCTAACACTCTGGGAGGCCAACGTGAGTAGATTGCTTGAGTTCAGGTGTTCAAGACCAGCCTGAGCAAGGGCAAGATCCCATCTCTACTAAAAATAGAAAAATTAGCTGAATGTCATGGCAGGTGCCTGTAGTCCCAGCTATTTGGGAAGCTGAGACAAGAGGGTCATGTGAACCCAGGAGTTTCAGGCTGCTATGAGTTATGATGTCATGGCACTCTACCCAGGGTGACAACTTGAGACTCTGTCTCAAAAAAAAAAAAAATAGATCACAGTAACATTTTGCATTTTATAGATATAAAACATATACATTTAATTTAAATGATAAATTAATAAATAAATAATTATTATTATTTAAGTAATGTAAGTAACAACAAACAAATGAACTCCTGGGCCTCACTTTCTCTGGGGGTGGGGAACTCAAGATAAGGGCCCCTGAACATGAACACAGGAAAAGACACCCTATGCCAGGCTCTCATGATGAATTGAGAAGAGGCTTGGGGACATTGGCCCATCCTCTCTCCCATCTCCAAGCCACTTTTTGGTGTCTTTAGTTCAGAAAGAGTAAACAATTCCCCCAGTCTGTCTAAAAGGTGAATGTATTTTGTAGAGATACTATATCCATTTGCTGGGGTGCCATAATAAATGGTCACAAACTGGGAGGCTTAAACAACAAAAATATGTCATCTCACAGTTGTATAATCTAGAAGTTGGAGGTCAAGGGTTCTGTAGAGTTGGTTCCTCCTGAGGGCTGCAGAGGAAGGTCTTTTTCATGCCCCTCACTTTGTTTCAGATGCTTCGTTGACAATCTTCAGTGTCCCCTGGCTTGAAGAAGCATCACCCTGATCTCTGCCTTCGTCTTCCTACAATAATTCCCTGTGTGTGCACCTGTCTCCAAATGTCTCCTTTTTATAAGGAAATCAGTCATAGTGAATTAGAACCCCCCTGATGACCTCCTTTTAACTTCATTACCAAATAAGGTCACACTTTGAGTTACTGGGGGATCAGGACTCTGACACAGAAATCTTTCGGGGACACAGTTCAACTCATAATAGATACACGTGACAGTAAGTGAGACAGGACTCATAAAGGAATCTGAGAACTGGAAAAATACTGACAGACACTGAGAATTACATACTCAATTATCCCTGCTAACAGGACCCTGATTTTATTCCCAGTAGGAATTTATTTATTCAATGTATATTTAACAAGTGCCTAATTTTGTCAAAGGACAAATCACCAAAGGGAACCAGAAATGTTCTTTGTCCTCAGAGAGAGACAAACTTTAGAAGAAAAAAAGTCAAGCTGAGTGCACTGACTTGAGTAATAATCCCCCAAATTCATGTCTGCTCAGAATCTCAGAATTTAGCCTATATCTGGAAATAGAATCTGCTAAGGGAGGTAGTCTCTAAAAATACATTTGCTGTCCTGCCAATAAAAGACAAACACAACTGTCATAAACTTTTTCTCATCTATCTTGTTTAGACGTATGTTTGGTGATTCAGCACCCATTTTGCACCATGAGGCAACAAGCATTGAGAATAAAAGTCAGCCCATAAGAAAGATTAACAGAGCCTTGCCCATGATGGTAATACCAAATAGTTGAACCACAATAAACCACCATAAACCATAACTATTTTTAATGTAAGAAAAATATGTATTTAAGCTATATTTAAATTCCTTTTTACTTGCAGCTGAATACTTTCCTAATGTATATAGCAAAAAATTATATCTCAGAAAGTTGATAACCTGGTTATCAACTTTAAATTAAATTTGGAGTTTTGTAGTGAGTTGAACAACTTAGGAGGAAAATTTTTTAATCACTAGAAATTATTAAGTAGATAAAATGTTTAATAACATAAACTTGAACTTGAGTTGGGTAAGATCAGAGGATAGTAAATCTTTACTCCCTTTCCCTAATAAATTTGACTAAGGTCTATGATAAACAAATAGATAACAAGAAAACAAAATTGTATTCTGAGATTTAACTCCTCCTTTGCTTATCTCCTGGGAAAAAAGCAAGATGCCTATATTGTACCCTAT
>NW_003852433.1:13025716-13028145 GCF_000181295.1 Otolemur garnettii
CATGGAGGGGAGTACAGGCCTTCAAATTCAGAATCCTTTATTTCTTCCTTTGGTTCTCTCCCCTTTTGTCTCTCAAAGATTTCTTCTGCGCCCAGTATATGCCAGGCTCTATGAAATATGCTTGAGATATTAAAAAGGAAAGTAACATGTGTATTGTCAAGGAAATCACAGCCTAACATGAAAGTCAAAGGTGGAAAGAATGAGGAAAAGCCTGTGATATAACATAGTAAGTCTTATAACAGAAGACAGCTGGCCAGAGACAATGCATTTAGTGGTGTGAATGTGCATTAGACACTAATGTACTGAGGATTATGTGCAAGAAAAAGTAAATGAAGAGATAATTAATTCTACAGAGGAGAAGCGGGGAAGATATTGGTCTTCCTCTTTCTAGAAATGGACCCTATTTTTGATCTACTTGATTCCAGTCAAAATAACTAAACCTTGGAGGCCAGAGATGGCATGTGGTCCAAGGCTGACTAATCAAATTCTCCCAAGACCAGTGATTGTTTCAGGCATAATCATGTGACTTAAGTCAGAACAATCAGAGCAGGTGAGATTGGATTCTGGCACTATTGTGTGCACTTCTGGCAAAACAAATTTCTTCTCTCTGATTGAAAGTGAGTGTAGAGCTGGAGCTACCCAGGATATTTCAAAAGAAGATAAAATGTATGCATGGGTGACCCTGTGTGAGGGGTCAAGCGGAGATAGAAAACAGAGCTAGCCCTTGAGTTTTTCAAGTTATGTGAACACATGGATGAAGGTAAGTGTATGTGTAGGTATAAACTTGTAGGTAAATGTATACGTATATAACCAGAATTTTAATTTGGATTTCTGTCACTTTTTATCAAAAACAGTTCTAACTATTCTGATCTAGTGGCTTCATCTAAGAGGCCACATCTGAGTTGGTACGTAGAGGTTAATTGGGAGGGTATCTACTCAGAAGAGGAAGCTAAGCAAGGAAGGGAAGGAGTTATTTAGGATGTTCACATACAGACAGAAAAACCAAATGAGTTAAAGGATAACACTTGAAGTAATTCTTGCAACAGATGTCCCATGAAATTAGGAGGAATCCTTGAAAGAGGTAGAATGGGAGTCACCTACGATCAAATGCAGTTCTAGAGCATCCTTGTGCAGCTGAAGCCTTGCGGAGCACAAACAGGTGAAATTTTCTGTTAAATACCTCACAATTAACCAAGGTAAACTAGCAACAAATTTCAGGATTTCCGCTGAAATTGTTTGAGAGGGAAAAATGTTTTTTGACTGAGATTACTGAATGGAATGTAAGCTTGGAGCTACTGGCGGTCAACACAGCAACACAAGGACAGCCCTGCTTAAACATAAAGGTGACATTAAGGAAAGAAGACCTAGTGATAAAGAGCTACAGACCAAGTACTGTTAATACTTCTTTAGTGCCTGGATCCATCTATGCCTGAAGCTAATCTGAACTTGAACTTTTCAATCAGTTGAGTCAATTAATATCTACTACCCCTCTTTGGCAGGTGCTGTGGTTGATATCTCCTTGGCAGTCACCTTTCCATGCTGAAAGTTCTTTAGGGAAAATATCTGTGACTTTGCCTAAGGGTCCCTTCTCTAGTCCCTGGATATAGCAGTATCATTGGCAACATGCAGAAAAAGCCAGGTGTATCAATGCATTAAAACTCAGCAACAGCTCTCAACCTTGAATGGGTAACTTCTCCAGTTCCTTTGCTCTTCAATTGAAATAACTCACTAAGATGTTCTAAGCTATCACCAGAGTTCCCCAGAGGGCTAAGCTCCTGTTTCCCTTGTTATAAATGGTTTGATAATGAATGTTCTTTATTTGATTCCTTCTCTTCCCTGTCTTATATTTTAGACTATCTTATCATGGCTTCCTGGGATCATCTCCAAAATAAACTATGTATACTAACCTCCTGGTCTCAGGCTCTGCTTTAAGGGAAATCCAAAATAAGCCCTCAGTCTTAGGCTATGGAACATTGGGTTTCTGCATCTTACCAAGACCCTTGGATAATGTACCACATTATGAGAGAGATTCCACAAGCACTTGAAGTCACTAGACTTATGTTCCAGTGATGAGAAGGACATCAACATCCTTCTCATCCAGAAAGTTCTCCACCCAAGAGAGAAGCAGAGCGGGTGGCTTTCATCTGCAATAATTGGTTAGCAGAAACACCCTACTCTTCCTTATGGAAGAGGCCCTGAGGTGTCAACAGAGCAAGGGGAGGTGCCTGGGTTTTTCCAGCAATTGACTCTGTGTGCTATGAAGATCAGAAACCATAGATCTTGTGAAAGATCCCATTTTCTTTTCTCATAAATGTTGCAGGCTCCCCGCTCCGTATATTGCTGTTAATAAATTATACCCCACCTCTCTTTTAAGGCCCTTTTGTTATAAGTCAGGCTCCCAGTTCCATTAACTCTCCATTACTCGAACA
>NW_003852433.1:13028191-13033923 GCF_000181295.1 Otolemur garnettii
TGCAAGCTGAGAGCATGGCTTCTGACACCCTCAGCCAGGCAGGAGGCAGAGATCAAAATGGCCCATTAAGTTGCTGTGGCCAATACACAATTTTTTTTTCCAGAGTCTATTTTCTGCTGCTTTTAAAATAATGGACGCAAATGTTTCCCTTCTCTAACAAACTCCCCAGTAGCGTGCCAAGGACAGAGCCAGAGAAGTTAGATAGAGCAGCCTGAAATACAATTGCTTCTTCACATTCTTCATTTCCCCCTACCAGAGAGGAAAGTTTAATCCTCCTTAAGGCAAGGGCACTCTTTTGGGTCATTGGCTGATATTCATAATACGAGTCATTGTAAGCAATTCTTTCAAGCCCTAAGTGTTGGTTGAAAAAGTATGATGATTGCAATGCTGAAGAGGGAATGCAGGCTCTGGAAGGATGGGAAAGACAACACCTTCCAATGCCCAGGCACTCAATGCTAGGCTTCCAAAATGTCATCTTCTAGTTTTTGTTTCTGATGACTTCCTCACAGAACACAAACCAAATCACAAGGAAAGAAGCAATTTGCCAAACATGAGAGAGAACCAAGGTATGTGACATTTGGGCATGCTTCACACAGACAATGCATGTAGAGCAGATATGCATTACACAGCTATCCTACACGGCTGTGTGCTTCACATACGTGACATCATTTAGTCTTCCCCTCAACCCTATGAAGTAAGAACTACTATTACACCTGTCTTCCAGAACAAGAAACCAGGTTAGAGGATATGTTACTCACCCAGGACTGCACAGAGTATTATGATGTGGTAATGCTTTGAGCATCTATGCCGAGAGCTCATGCTTATAAACATATTGCTCAGCTGTTGCTTCTTAAAATTTCAATGAAACTCAAGCTGCAATCCACATGGCCACTTATGCATGTTCACTACACTCACCAGGCACTTACACAAATACTGCATACCCGCGACCCCATTGCCAACATAGGATCCTGGGTATACTTCACCTTCAGGTTGGCTGCAATGCTCTCAACCTAAAATAGCATAAAAATAAGACACGACCGTTTACAAAGCACTTTCACGCACATTAACGCATCAGCACTGAATTTGCTGACAGGGCCAAGATGAGAAATGGACAAGGGAAGTGTAATACATCATCGTCCAAAATAATAATTTGGCCTTTTGTGCAGAGATTTCCATCCAAGGATAAATTACATCTTTTAGGCTTACATAGGCAAGATCAATAGTCACATAATCTTCATACTGGAAGGGATCTTAGAAATGACTGCCTTAGCTTGGGCTACCATAACAAAACACCGTAAACTAGGTGGCTTAAATGACAGAAATTTATGTCCCAGTGTGATCTGGATGTCCAAGATCACAGTTCTAGCTTAGTTGGGTTCTGGTGAGGGACTTCTTCAGCTTGCAGGTGACTGATTTCTCCAAGTATGGATCTTCACATGGTGGAGAGAGTGAGTTCTGGCCTCTTTTTCTTCTAAGGGCACTAATCTCATCACAGAAGCCTCACCCCTATGAGGTCATCTAAACCTAACTACCTCCTATAGACCCCCACCTCCAAATACCATCACATTGTGGTTAGGGTTTATACATATCAGCTTTGGGGAATTAAAACATTCAGTTCCTAACAGTGAACTAATCCAGGCCCTTGACTTTCTTTCTTTTATTCTGTCCTATAACTAAGAGCTATGAGGGTCCCTTGACTTGCCACTTGAAAGAACTGAAGCACCAGAGGAGGTATGACTCTCTGAAAATCATAAAATCTCTTAAGAACAGAGTTGGCTGTTTGAGAAAGGCATTCTCTATTCATCCAGGAAGTCCACAGTATATGACTGCAGTCTTTGCTATAGGACAGTTAGGATTCAGGGTATGACACTATATGATTTTGAACAAGTTTCTTTATTTCCCTAGCTCTCAAGTCCTCTATGTATATAATGGAAAGTTTGAATGGTAATCTAAAATATTATCCATGAAAGACTAGTTTCATGGGAAATAGATAGGCATTTTGTCTAAAAGTGCTCCCTCATCAAAACTAACTAGAAAACTCTGCCTTATTCAGAGTAAAAGAGGTTTCCCTGGGTGCAGGACTTGTCAGTACCTTCAAAGTGCTGGTGTCATTTTTTTGTTTTCAAAAATGATAATATGAAATATTTTCCACATTTGTTTGACAAGTTTATCAAATCTATGTCTTGGTGTTATCATGAGGAATTAGAGTACTATAGAATTTATGTCAAAACAAAAATCTGGCTAAGATGAATCTTGAAGCCTCTTACAGCTCTACTATTTTATAATTTTATAATTTTGTGTGTTTAATCTTTTACTTTTCCCCTCATTTTAATAAAATGTCATATTAGTTTCCTAGGACGGGCCATAACAAAGAATCACAAACTACGTAACTTCAAAACAAAAGAAATATATTGTCTTGCAGGTCCGGAGCCTAAAATTCCAAAATCGAGGTGTCACAGCACTTTGGAACCTCTGAAACCTGCAGGAGAGAATCTGTGCTCTGCATTTCCCTGAGCGTCTGGTGGTGGCCATGGAGCCATGGAGCCATGGCTCGGTGTGCAGCTGTGTCATCGCCCCCATTTCTTCTCCCATCATCCTCCAGCATTTCCTCTGCTCTCTCTGTCTCCCAGTCTCCTCTCCTTTTCTTATGAAGACCCCAGTCATCTTGGATGAAGTGCACACCCTACTCCAGTATAATGTCATCTTAACTAATTACGTCTCCAGTGGCCCTTTTTCCAAATAAGGACACATTCTGAGGTACCAAGGATAAGGACTTCCGTCAATTCTATATATCTTTTGCAGGGAGACAATCAACCCCTGACGTGTTGAACCCATACCTCCTTGGGGGTTAGAAAGAGAGAGGTGAAATGCATTTCCCAAACTTCAAAGAAATGAAGATTCAAAAACAATAATCATACCACTATTGGGCTGGCCACCTTGTAATCTATCGACTAACGATCAGTTGGATTTCTGTGAAGTTGATAAGATTGATCAGTAGAGTCAACAGTCAAAACTAGTAGAAATCAAGCAGGGGCAGTAGGGGAGAGGGTTTGGAAAAACTTACATGTAGGTACAATGAACACCATGAGGTGATGGACACACTATAGCCCTGACTCAAGCATTACAAAAGTGACCCAGGTGATCAAATACATTTGTACCGCCATAATAATTTTTTTAAAAAATTAGACTTCCAATCATTTACATCTCATATACTCCCAACACTCCTGTAGACACACACATACACACACACACACACACACACCCCATTTCATTTTAACTTTCTTGAAAACCAGACTAACAAAGCTAAAATAGCAGCTTGAATGGCCAGAGTTTGGCTATTTTGTTGGCCAAAAGTATCAGCCGTATTTGGTTCATTCTGGTGGTGTTCTAACACTGGCTGACTGGTCACTACCCTTTGAGGCAGGCCACGTCCATACACAGCTCAAACTGCCATGTCTTGCTCTAGCTATTATGAGGTTTCTTTGGTCAAATTAGTGGTTGCTTTTGGTGCCTTTAATCATCTTGCTTCTGATCTCAATATTGCCCAAGCAACTGACCAGCTTGGTTCATTCACACAAACACCCAGTTAAAAATAAGTCAGCCACACAATCTGTGTGGTATAGTGTAGGCAAAAGAAAATAACGAAACTCTGAATTTTACATGTGGCTTCATTTTTTTTCCTCTCTTTTTTCCTCTCTCAACCAGTTGTTCAGATATGACCACAGAAGAATTGTTGTCCTTGGTGATGGAGGATGTGGGGCAGGAGGCATGACAAGGAAAAGACATAACATCATTTCCACTGGGGTATTCATGGGATCGTGAAGTTTTATCCCAGTAAGCAAAAGTCCAGTGCCTTATCGATTGACATCATTGTTCATTCAAATAAGACCGTGCTGGGAGCTACGTGTGTTCTTCAACAACCAAGGTCTGTGTGGGGGAGCAAAGTGGGTGAAGGGACAGGAGATTAAATCACATTGAAGTCCATTTCCCTCCCAGGCTGGGGAATTCTAGGATCCCTCAAACCTCAGAAATGGAATTGCTGTTCTCTCAAGTCCTAGGGTGGCTGCATTCCAAGTTCCTTGCAGCCAAAGCCTAAAAATGTGGCTTTACTTTGAAGAACGCAAATGTGGCTTTGCTTTCAAGAATTTGGCCCCTGCAGAACAGGGATCTGGTGAATCGCTTGGAAAATCAAAAATTAAGAGCTCAAGGAGTCCTGCAGATCCCGTCCAGGACCGTGGCAAACTGGCCTACCCAGACAAATTCTCCATCCCAAGGATGTCGCTTGGTCTTCCAGATGCTTCACCTTCGGGAGAAAAGCTTTGCTCATTTTGTGGAAGGCTCAGACCTCCTTTGTACTCATTCCTCTTCCCCTCTGCAACCTTGAGATTCGGTGACAAGGCCACAGCTGTTTATGTGCTTAACTTTACTTAGAATTTTTACTTAAGTTGCTTGGGAATTTTCTATATTTTTTTTTTCTTCCTGAGGCCCTGTTTCTTGCTTGGCTCAATGAGGTGTTCTAACTTCTCCAAACTTCCCCCAAACCCTCCAAACACGTGCCATGGACTCATGTGATAGCCCAGAACACCAAGGAAATGAGAGCACTGGATGAAAAACAAGAGTTTTCGTATAGGTTTACTAAAAATAAAATAAAATTAAAAATTCCAACAATGACTTTGAAAAACAGCTGCAAGTTTCCTGATCAAAACATAGCCTTCTGGGGTTATTTCCAGGCTAGGCTGCCTGCCAAAGACTGTGATGAATTCTAGGCTCCATATGGTGTGTCCCATATAACAGAGATTTGGCACCAGTGAATTCCAGACTCTAACCTGCAGTTCCAAGGCCTGCCCTCCTAGAGATGAGGGTTTGCAAAAACTGAGTTCCAAAACTATCTTGAACCTGGGATCTCAATTCTGAAGGAGGATTCCCACGCAGACGTCTTACTTCTACTGCAGCCTGGTGAAAAGGCCCTGGACTTTGAGGTCCTCGGTCCCTGAGATCAAATCCTTGCCCTCCCACTTCCCAGCAGTGTACATTTAGATGAGAGGTTTAACCTCTTTGAATGTCAGTTTAACCTCTTTGAATATCTGTAAAATGAAAATTGTCAAGTCTGTCCCATGGGGCTGCATACATTAATAGATAATCTCATGCAAGTGCCCAGTACTGTGTCTGATATACAGTACAACTTCTGTAAGTTGACCACCCAGGGCATTGTAACAATCCAGTCAGTACACAGAAGTGGTCAACAAAAGGAACTATAGACCCTGTACTAATACATACAGGTGGTGTATGTCCAGTCTATGAAAATTAGGTCAACTTAAGGAGGTGGTCAATAGAGAAAGGTGTTCAGCTATGGAGTTTCTACTGTATATAGTAGGTGCTCAAAATCCAGTACTTGTCCTTATTAGTATAACCCTTCCATTTTTCCCCAGTCGGACCTGGAGCCAGGTGTCAGTACAAGGCATCCCATGCCAGGAACTAAGGTCTCTAGAAGTTAGGGTGGTGATATCTCAGGAATTGACATTCCACTGCAGAAACATTCCTTGAGCGCTTCCTTTGTGCCAAGCCCCACTCGAGGCTCTGGAGCTGCAGAAATGAGTCAGACAAGGAGCCCAGTGTAACAAAGGAAATGTGTGCATGTGTGTGTGTTACTAAGAAGTACCTTCCTCTTTCTCTGGCTCTTTCTTTTTCTCTCTCATTATGCTGCATCCCTTTTGCCATTAAGTCAAAGCCAC
>NW_003852433.1:13034136-13039326 GCF_000181295.1 Otolemur garnettii
ACAGACTCATTGGGATGGGTTTGGAGAATTTAACCACATCAGGGTGGTGGCCCTCCTTCCCTGGGATGGGGGCTGTAGTCACACAAGGGGATCTAGGAGCATGGCTTGTGAGGATACTCTCAGTTTCCTGGGTCTCTGGGAACATCTGAGAAATATGGACATTCCCATGCACCCCAGTGGGAAATGCCAAGAAGCCAGAAAACCAAGAGGAAGGAGCCTGAGATCCAAATGTAGACAATGCCGGGGCAAGGACGTGGCAGGCACGTGAATTCCCCAGCTTCCTATCACAAAAGAACTTCCTTGGAAATGAGGCAGACACCTTAGACAAGGAGACGTGGCCCTGACCAGGAGTTAGATTTCTGAACGGGCTGATGATTTACTAAAGAGATAATTACCTCTAATTGGCAAATGTTAATTTTTTAATGCCATTTGTGGAAATGGACACTCAAGGGCAAAACGAAATATCTTATTAAAAAATGAAGAAAATTGTGTTTTGTTTTGTTTAAAATGCATCAGGGGCCATCTGAATCCCAATGTGTGAAACGTGGCCTCCCCTGCACATACGCTCCTCACAGTTACTGCTTCGTCAGCAGACAGAGGGAGAGAGGGAGGTCCTGCTTACTCACATGCTGGAGGGTGGCTACAGGGACAGGTGAGCTTCTTCAGGGAAAAGAGGACTGAGGTGCACCTCCAAGTGCCCCTGGGTGTGGGAAGGATCAGGAGCAGTCAGAAAGCAAGGGGAGACTTTCAGACAAGGAGGACAATAGGAACCAAGGTGGGAAACAGAAATATGTGTGAAGACCAATTCTGCACACTGTGAAAGGGATGGAATGCCCAGTGCAATTTTTTTAGTCTTAATTGATCAGCTGCTGTGTACTGGGTGCACAGGAGAATCAGAGGATGGGAGGGTGTGGCATGGATGGAGAGGTCCTGGCTGGGTCATGTGGAGACCTTGTGACCTTCATGATATCCAAAGTGTCTTCTTCAACCTCCAGGAGTATGACAAGGATGCACAATTAAACACCTTACCTTTCCATGTTAAATGACTGGCCACACAGCCTGGGTACTCCAGGAAGGAGGGTCGTGGGTGAACCGAAGGCAGGGTGGTTGAACTGAAAGTCACCCCTGTCTCCCAGAGTTGTTGCCCTGACTCTTAGACCCATGTTAGAGAAGGTCTCTACATCAGTATCATCCTCCTGGGATGGGACCTCGTCCCACTAAGGCCTGGCTGTTTGCCAGATTGTCCCTGTCATCATAACTCCTACGGCATTTGGACAAATTCAGCAGCCCTACACAAACATAGACATAACAAGAAGGGGACTGAAGCTCATTTTCTATCCTGCCACTGCCTTTTTCCACCCAGGCCTCACCTGACCCA
This sequence comes from Otolemur garnettii, assembly GCF_000181295.1. Lineage (NCBI taxonomy): Eukaryota > Metazoa > Chordata > Mammalia > Primates > Galagidae > Otolemur > Otolemur garnettii. The sequence continues at coordinate 13,035,515 of NW_003852433.1, forward strand.
GAAAATAAAGGGAGAGTGTCTAATGTCCCTCCAGGGTATTTATCCATCGAGAGATGGGCCTGGAAGACCAGGCAGCACAGCAGATACTAGGCAGAAAGTAAGGGAATTTTGCAAATGGGACACTGTTTCAGGCCACTTTGGTATAGTATTTTCAACCCAGGGATTTGGACATGACTGAAAAATAATAATGAAATCATGTTTTGATTAGTACTTACTTTCATGAGCAAGACAATACTTTGAACTCATGGCTGAGTTTTTTTCTCTTGATTGCCTGCTCCTCTCAGGTTAAGGGGTGGAGAGGGGGTGACATTTGAGCATGAAGTTAAGGCTGTTGTGAAGGGTTATAAAATCAAAATCCCACGGATTTGGGGAATCATTGTGGATACATCACTTTCTAGCTGTGAGATTTTGGGCAAGTCTCCTAAACTTTCTATAGAATGCTGATTGCAATGTCTCATTCATAAAGAACGAATGCACAATAGCTTGGCATCAAGCTTGGCATACAGCTAGTGATAATTATCATCACCAATTGTGGCAGTTCTTCAAAATAGCCACATGTTTTTTGACCGTCTTCCCATTAAGGGGTGAGGTCTACATCCTCCCCCACTTGAATCTGGGTAGGTTTGTGATTTCTTTGACCAAAAGAGTATAATGTTGTCTGTCTTCCAAGGGTAGGTCACAAAATATCATGCCCTTTCTGTCTTTCTCAGTAGAATACTTGAATCCCAGACCAGAAAAAGAATATGATTTCCCTGAGGCTGCCATGCTGTAAGGAAGTCCAAGCCGCAATGATGGGCTATGTGGAAGCTCTCTGGTGAAAAATCCCAGGTAAGTCCAAGCATCAGTAGAATGAGTGAAGGAAGCTCTAGATGCTTTCAGCCTCCAGCCTTTGAGAATCTTCCTAGCTGAAAACTTGTCATCACAGAGCAGAAAAAATAAGAAAAGAAACTTGTTATTCTTATCCATAATCCAGACTCACAGAATCCATAAGCAGCATCAAATGTTTGTTGTTTTAAGGAGCTAAGTTTGGGGTGGCTTATGAATCAACAGTACATAACTGAAACACAATCTTCATCATTATCATTGTGAGTTTTTGTTCATATCACCAGTTGGCAGAGATTTCCATTTGACCTACTCTTATATAACAAATGTTTGCACTGTACTACAGTGTTTTGTTTTAAAATAGTTCTTCTCCAGCAAATATCAAGAGTTTCTTTACCGATATTCACCTGTTCATAGAGCTTGCAGACAACCGATGAACTGGTAAGCATTGGCATTGCAGCTGCCAACAAGTACTTGCAGGAATTTTTACAATTTATTAGTATAATAACAGATTTTACAGGTATCTGTGGCATGTAATTATGACCTATATTATATGTCATCAGCTTATGACTTGAGTTTACTTCTCTATTAAGGATAAAACTTCTATGGATTTTACATTAGTGGCAATGGAAATTAATGGCTAGGTCGTTTTATCTGGGAAAAAAAAACATGTTTAGATCTGAATTTGCTTAAGTATCAAAAATGGAAATATTAAAGTTATGATTTAATAATGAAAAATAATGAACAAAAAAATGGAAATAGTGAGACACATAGAAGACTATCTTCCCCACCATCCTGTAAGCTCCCTTAGGGCAGAAATTGAGTATTACTTTCCTTTCTACCCTTCCCAGGACCTAGTATAGTGTCTCATGCATGGTAGGTATTAAAAGGGTGTGGTAGCCATGAAACTATACACTCAGCTCTCCCTTCAATAAAGAACTTGCCATTCCACTGGAACAAAGGACAAGGAACAAAGTTAGCGGGTAGCCCTTGGCCACAGCATCTTCGGGATCCACTTTAGCTTTCATGTCCTTCCTGGGAACCCTTCAGCCAAACTCTGGGGATGGAAGGAGTACTAGGGACTGGCTATTTCTGCTTAGTGCAGGATTTCTCCACTGGGCAATCTCTGTTGTTCAGTTGGTTGAATCTTTGTCAGATCTTCATTGCGATCTCATGCCCTTTTTACCTAATCCTGCTTCCTCTGTCTTTATCTTTTGTAGGCATTACCTGCTACACACCCACTGCCCCACAATAGATATCTTGCATTTCTTGCTCCATTTTAGCAACTACTTCTCAGAGGACTCAACAGACGCAGGGGAGGTCATCATCCAATTGAACTTGAATGCAGAAGAAAATATCTCAGAAGATAAAACTTTGGATGATGCTCTAGACTGAATGTTCATGTCCCCAAAGTTTATATGCTGAAATCTAATCCCCAAAGTGGTGATATTTGGAAGTGGGGCCTTGGGAGGTGATTCGGTCATGAGGGTGGAGCCCTTATGAAATAAGATCAGTTTCTTCCATGTAAGAAGAAACCCAGACCACTCCCTTACTGCTACTGCCATGTAAGGATGTAGCTTAGCATCTTGTTCGCACCCTTTTTTCCAAACTCCCAAATATGTTTCTAAAAAATGACATTTATGGCCAGGCATGGTGGTTCATGCCTGTAATCCTAGCACTCCGGGAGGCCGAGGGGGATGGACCGCATGAGCTCAGGAGATTGAGACCAGCCTGAGCAAGAGTGAAACCCCATCTGTACTAAAAATGAAAAACTGAGGCAAGAGGATAGCTTAAGCCCAGGAGTTTGAGGTTGCTGTGAGCTATGATGTCATAGCACTCTACCAAGAGCAACAAAGTGAGATTCCATTTCAAAAACAAATAGAATAAAAAAGAAGAGCATTTATATTGCAGCTGATAGTGGCTATAACCCCCAGAATTTGAGATTTCTCCAGATATATAAATTAGTCACAGTAATTTATTATGGGGATTAGGCTCCCCTTGTTTCATTACTAATATGCCAAATGGGAGGAAATTATACAAAGAAACTAGGAGAGAAGAGCCTAAGACTTGAAGACCCAAAGATTGGGTTCAAACACTGTTGCCCCACTTATTATCGGTGAGGTTTGTCCACATAGCCTTTTCTCTCTGTCCTCCACTGCACATCTAGAAGGAAGCAGCCACACAAGATACCATATTCATTTAACTTTCAGCTCATGGTAGACAACATGAAGAAGAGGAAGAAGGATGAAAACAGAGAGGAAGAGATGAATGGCCAATCTGGAATGCCGATGTGGCTTTGAACCAGGCAACAAATTGAAATTCAACCTGAAGAACTGGACTTCCATTAGGTCAAATGATCCCTGGGTCCCTCTTGGACTGGCATCCATTTGCTGAATACCTCTGTGTTCCTATCCCGTGCTGAGCTCTCTATTGGGCAGTTCTGGGATTGCTGTAAGATCACTGTCCATTCCTTGAAAATGTATCCACATCATGAAAGCATGAAGGAACTTACCAGGAAGCATACGGAAGGATGGATGGACGGGCATGTGACGCTTTTGCCATCCATGAAACCACCTTTAGCTGTTTTCATTGTTGTTTTGGGGGGAGCCTTTCGGGGATTTTTTGTTTTTTAAATAGCAGCATAGCCAGCAATTAGGGACCTTTGGATGCCTTGCTTCTTGCAAAATCCACATCTCAGCCACAAAGAAGGAGGCCTGGGAGTTATTAGAGATCCTCTTGTTTGTTTGTTTTGCAAATGAAAATCAGAACTGAGGAAGCTCACTGCAGCCAGCTGCAGGGTACAGAGTTAACCCCATGAGCGTCACAGTTGCCACAGCAGTTCGGGGGGGATCAGCCTGAAGCACTAGGAGGAGGATGAGCCCAGCTGGATGGAATCCAACCTCCAGGATGAAGGTTGTGGAGACCCAACTTTGCCTGTAAATAGCTCTGAGATCTTCAGAAAAAAGAAATCCCCTGAATTTCTCTACATG
>NW_003852433.1:13039578-13054246 GCF_000181295.1 Otolemur garnettii
GAAGACAAAACTTCCCAATTTTGGCTATCGTACTAAGTGTCCCTGGGACTTGGAGGAGTTCTTATACCCTCAGATCTCAGTTTCTCCATCTGTGAGTAGAGGTAGTCACCCAAGAGAGTGAATACCCAGGGATGCTCTCCTTCTGATTAGTAATTGGAAGAATCTTACACCAGACCTCAAGACCCTAAACTGCCAACAGATCAAGGGCAGGTCAGTCCTGTGATCCTAGTGTCAGGCTCAAACTCTGGCTATTTGGAAAAGGTCAAGTATTTGGCCTCATTTGATTATCTTCCAGTGTCTGCAAACTTTCAGAAGAATAAGAAGCCATAACCTGGTACACTGAAGTTCAAAATCTCACTCCTCACACAACCGCTCTTATTTTTTCCAAGAAGATAGGTCTAAAGAAACACGTTGTCATGTGCAAGGACTTCCAAGTAAACCGGACAGAGAGGTGTCATGTGCACAAGGTATGTGGATGTAGAGCATGTGAAAACAGCAGATTCAAAAGGTCCTCATCGGCCGGGCATGGTGGCTCACGCCTGTTGTCCCAGCACTGTGGGAGGCCAAGGTGGGTGGATCACCTGTGCTCAGAGGTTCAATACCCGCTGAAGACCAACCTGCAGCAGAGTGAGTCAGAGTGAGACCCCATCTCTACAACAACAACAACAAGACAGCCAGACCTTGTGATCCCAGCTACATGGGGGGCAAGAGAACACTACAGGCGGAAGAAGTAAAAAAAAAAAAAAATTAAAAAAAAGTCTTCAAAGTAAGATAAGTTGAAAGCAAAAATAAAAATAATTTTAAAAAACCCACAAAGTCCCATGTGTGTTATGTATGAGTGCATGTGTGTGAACATGTGTGTGTGAGCATGTATGTGAGTGCACGTGTGTGTGTTTGAGTATGTGTGTGAGCATATATATGTGTGAGCATGTATGTGAGTGCATGTGTGTGTGTTTCAGTATGTGTGTGAGCGTATGTGTGAGCACAGGTGTGTGTGAGTGTGTGCTTGTGTGAGTGTGTGTGTTGTGTGTGAGCATGTGTGAGCGCAAGTGTGTGTAAGTGCATGTGTGTGTGCTTGTGTGTTATGTGTGAGTGCATGTCTGTGAGAGTATGTGTGTGAGTACATGTGTGTGTGAGCGTGCATGTTATGTGTGAGTGCATGTGTGTGTGAGCGTGCATGTTATGTGTGAGTGCATGTGTGTGTGAGCGTGCATGTTATGTGTGAGTGCATGTGTGTGTGAGCATGCATGTTATGTGTGAGTGCATGTGTGTGTGAGCGTGCATGTTATGTGTGAGTGTGTGTATGTGTGTGAGAGAGAGAGTTAGGGCATGCCAATATTTGCAAGTGAGGGAAAAACACCAGATGGAAAGTCAGTCACATACGGATGGGAATCTCAACTTCTCCCTTTTCAGCTTGGCCATTTCGGACAAACTTCTAGTCTCTCTGAGCCTCAGTTTCCTCCTGTGTGAGATTCCAGCAATTTCACAGTGCTGCTCTTAGGACTTAGTAAAATAACTCACATAGTGAAGAGTTTGTGCACTGCAGCTGCCCCTGTAAACAGTAGTAGCTCAACATATGGGAGTCCAGATGCTTGGGTGACCTTGAGCAATTCTTCTTCTTCTCCTCCTCCCCCCTTGCTGAGCCTCCATTTCTTTGTCTATAAAATAGAAGTGAAGTGACAGAGAAGGTTGATTTCTTAAGCTTTCTTTTAGTCATGGGGCTTTCGTTTCTTTCCCCCACCTCCACACAAAACCTCATGGGGAAACCCAAGGCATACAACCATTAGAAACAGTGGCTCAGGTTCAAGGAGAACGCGCAGACTCGAGCAGACTGAGCCTTTCTCACTCACACGCTTGCTGGTGAAGCTCACAGGTGCTGGCTGCTGTGAATAATAGAAAAGCAGCAACCCACTCCAGGCCTGCCCACTTTTCTTTTGTCTCTGCAGCAAATTGACAGCATTTGCTGTGTCTCTGTGAGCCATACACATACTGTATTACACACTTGATATTTTTCTCAGTTCAAGTTCTACATCATGATCGTCCATGACAAGCCAGTCTATTTTCATAATTAGAAAGTCACATGAGTCAAGCACACAAAAACTAGTAAGTGAATTTGCTTGCTGAAGGTTCTGAGTCTGAGGGATGCCGACTCTCTTCCTGAAGAGGGTGAATTTGCAAGGAGAAAGAAAGTGTTCAAGGAACACCACATAAGTGCCCGACAGAAGCTTTCTCCTGAGGATAATCAGGATGGAAAGAGAAGAGAAAGGCGAACACCGTACTGCAAGTTTCTCAGCTATGGCATTCGGGGGCTTTCTTGGTTGGTTTCTGCACACGGTGGTGTTGAGAACCACTCTGATTGCTGTAGGGTTAATGTTGCCTCTGCCAAAGGTTAAATCCGAGTCCTAACAGCTCCCCTATACCTGTGCATGTGACTTTATATGGAAACAGGGTCTTGGACATGTAAGGATCTCAAACTGAGACCATTTTTTATTTAAAGACAAGTGTTCTTGTAAAGAAAGGAGAGAGGGATTTGATAGACAGAGGGAAGAAGGCCGTGTGAACACAGAGGCAGAGAGGGGTCACAGCCACAAGCCGAGGAATGCCTGGCGTCACCTGAAGCTGGAAGAAGAACAGAAGGAGCCTTCACAGGGAGCCACTTCCTTGCTCATGCCTTGATTTTAAGGCTTGTGGCTTCCAGAACTGTGAAAGAATAGATTTCTATTGTTTGTGGCAACTTGTTGTGGCAGCCTGAATCACTAAACCTGTTCCCAGTGCAAGATGCATCTGCCTGGGCTGCTGAGAATTTTCTCCTTTCTCCTTCCTCCTTCACCGGGGCCCAGGAGGTGCCATCTCAAAGCAGGCTGGACCTTCCTCTAAGCCATTTCCCATCCTAGCAAGGAAGTGTCCCCAGCTTTCCCTAAGAGGCAGGGAAGGCAAAGACCTTGACCTTCCAGGCCTGGCTGGAAGTTGACTCTGTGTTCTCAGGACTCACTGCCTTGGAAAGCTATCATCTCCCACCCACCTTCCTGATTTTTCCCCCTAGTCCTACCACAAAGATGCAAAGAGAAAAAGAAGGGTGAGTCTCCATCTTGGTGAACCAAAGTGCCACTTTTCATTGCTACTTAAAAAAATAAAACAACAATAACAACAACAACAAAATCCTCATGAATAAACTGTGTTTTGCATTAAAAAAAAAAAAAAAAAAAAGCTATAATTCCAGAGCGGATCAATGGTCAGAACTTTGGAGCTTAATGTGAGCCAGATCCTGCCTCCTCACTCTCTCTCCCTCTCTCCTGCTCTCCCTCTCTTTTCCTTGTACCAAAAGCTGTCTGCTAAACTTCTAAAACACCCTTTGCCTTTTTGACCCTTCAACTTGTCTTGAACTTCAGAAAAAATTGGGGAAATGGCACTGAGTGAACTATATATAAGTCCTAGGCGTGTAGGCAGGAGGGGGAGAGGGGGCCGTGCAGGGGAGGAGACTCACCGTGAACTTGGGGTCTTGGATATTCGCTTGGGAAAATAAAAAAAAAAGCAACCCTCTTCTGTTAATGGAATTAGTAAATATTTGTTGCCCTGTTCTAGGCCAGTGCCCCAGGGGGATAACTGGAGGAAGGAAAAAAAGAGAGAGAGAGAGAGAGAAAGGGCAAATAAAAATAAAAGACAAGCTACTTTTCTGCCCCTTTCCTCTCCCAAAGACACTAAACAGACAAGTCGGCGGATTAGAATGAGGCCTTGTGTGGCTGCTGCAAGCAGGAAGTTGCAAGGGGGCTTTGCGGCAGGGGAGGGGGCCGTGGAAGGGAAGAAGCAGGCCTGCTATCTGGTAATGGGAACGCCATTCCTCCTTAATGAAATGATTGCTGGCAGAATTCCCGAGTTACGGCACAGCCTGCACAATCCCTGGCTGGCTTCCTGGAGCCCAGAGACCCCAGGCTGGCTGGGGCCAGACCTGATGTGCAAAGTGCGTGCGATGAGGCAAAGGAGAGAATGAGAAAGGGACAGAGGGAGGTGGTGACAGGAATGAGAGACAGCAGAACGAAGCAGGGGAATTGGAGATGGGTGGCTAGACGGAGAGAAAAAGGTGGAAACAGTGGCAGATGCGTGGACAGACTGAGATGGAGGGAAAATAGATGGAGGCGGACCGAGGAAGAGGCAGGACAAAGACTCTCTGTCAGGGTCAAGGAGAGATGGATGGGAGAAAGAGTGTCAGAGAGTGAGGGCAAGCTGGTCTGAGGCTGAAAGATGGATGGACAGGAAGAGACCTGGACGCAGAGGGAGGGAGAGAGAAAGATGGATAAAAGGGAGGAAAACAGAGATGAGAAAAACAAAGATGTGGAAAGACAGAGAGAAAGATGGAGTGGAGCAGAAATCTTGGCTGTCAGAAGGAGGTGAAGCGGAGGAAGGAGCCAGGCAGTGGGGAGGCAGGATCAGAGACAGAGAAACAGGAGGAGCCGGAGAGCAGAGTGAGAGCCAGAGAGTGCAGGGCAGAACCTCTCCGCATGTGGGCATAAGTCCCAGGGTACTTTTACCAGACTCCATCACCTGACACAGAGGAAGGTCCGAAATAGACATGGATTTTAAAAGAAAGAGTGTATCCAAAGACAGCCAAAGAAAGAAGGGCAGGACAGGAGGGTGAAATGACCCTATTGTCTTTCCAGGCTACTGCAGTGATTCCGTGCTATCTTTGCCGTCCAGATTTTAGGATCAATGCATGGATGGCCTGGAGCATTTCCACCTCATGCACCTAGTTTCTGGCCATCTGACAACCCTCCAAGGAAGATGTTATGGCTCCCCATGTTTTCAGCTGACGAATCTAAGAATCAGAAAAGTGAAGTTACTTACAAGGCAACATAGAGAAGAAAGGGGGCAAGGCTGAGATTCTCTTCTGGGAGGGCAAATAAGTTGTGCATGCTGCGAAGTTTGGAGGTTAAGTGTTCCAAGGACCTCATTTTGTTTGAGAGAATCAGTGAATTAATTATCATGGGTGATCAGATGTAGAGTAATGAGTTCAATGAACTTTTTAAAGAAATAGAACTAGAACCTATAACTTCTAAACAAGGAGGGGGGAGGGGGGAGGGGAGGAAGAGGTAAAGAAAATGTTGTCAACCTAGTACAAGAGAGAAAAGGAGAAAGAAAGAAGCAAAGACAAAAAAAAATATGAAAATATGGCAGGTAGAAATTGCTAATGGGTACGGCTGCTTTGGAAGACAGTTTGATGGTTTCTTAAAAAAAAAAAAAAAAAAAATCTCCAAAAATCACACTTTCTGGTATTTACCCAAAGGAGTTGAAAAGTTACATTCACACAAAACCTGAGCACAGGTGTTTCTAGCAGGCACACATATTTGTCATTGCCAAAAGTGGGAAGCAAAAATGTCCCTCCATAGGTGAACGGATAAATAAAGTGTGGCACGTCCAGGCAATAAAATATTATTCAGTACTAAACAGCAATGAGTTCTCAAGTCATGAAAAGGCATGGAAGAAACTTAAATGCATGTCGCTAAGTGTAAAGGAACCAATCTGAAAAGGCTACACATTATATGTCTGATTCCCAACGATATGACATGCTGGAAAAGGCAAAGTATGTCGAGAGTTAAAAGATGGGTGGCTGCCAGAGCTCGAGAGAAAAGGAGGGGTAAATAAGCAGAACACGGAGGATTTTTAGGGCAATAAAACTTTTCTGGGAGATTCTATGATGGTGGATACATGTCATTATATGTTTTTCAAAACCCATGGAAGTTACAACCCCAAGAGCGAATACTAGCGTAAACCATGGAATCTGGGAGATAACGCCGCACCAGTGGAGGCCCATCAATTGTCCAAAAGGGACCGCTCTGGTGGGATGGTGGCGGAGGCTGTGTTTTGTGTGGGGGCAGAGGGCATATGGGATATTTCTGTACTTCCTCCCAGTTCTGCTGGGAACCCAAAACTGTTCCAAAAATAAATAAAGTCTTAAAGAACTATAAGTGGAAATCTTGGAATCAGAAGATAGAAATAAATCCAAACTAATCTGTAATCACATTACGGGATTAAACTCTTCAGTTAAAACACAGAGACGCTGAGAAGGGATTTTTTTTTTTTTAAATAAATGATGTGCTTCTTCTGAGGCACACATAAATTAACAGTTAAGGTGAAAATTAAAGATTAAGGGGAAAGGATAGTCTATGAAAGCACGAATCAAAAGGAAGCTGGTTTGGCAATCTGAGTACCAGATAAAATGGAGTTTGTGGTGACGCAGTTCCCTCAGACACCCGTGTACCACATCCTGTCCAGGCCCCTGTGACTGTCCGGTCAGATCTACGGGGACATTGAAGGCAGGACTATAGACTCAGACTGCATGGCTAGGTTTATATGAGGCACACTTTGGACAACCCCTTTCTCACTCCCCCTGCCTGTGGTTTCCCATGCTGTGCCATGTGATCTATTTTTCAGAAAGGATGCTTCACCAGAGAAGGAATACAAAACAAATACTGCCTTGTGAAATGGTGACTCACAGAGTCCACAGGAAGAATTGGACATTGGGCACAGGTTTGAGGGGTTCTGGCTAGCTTCAACGCCCCAAAGTTGCTTTTCATAGAGATGAAACATATCATGCTTTCTTATACCCCCTCCTCCCACTGAGCCATCTTATTTTCTCCCTCTGAAAATGTCCAGTTTGCCGTGAGTGTGGATAGCAGTTTGCTGTTGCTTGCTTTTACAAAGAAGACAAAAGCTGGGCCTTTGAAAGAGGTATGAATGTTTGGGGGATGTGTTCAACCAAGAGTCCAGTAACTGCCCAGCATTGACCTCCTGCCCCTGCACAGCTTACTTTGCCCAATTAGAGCAGAGGGGAGGACAGGTGGTTCTAAAAGCGATGGCTGAGGGTTGCCAGTGCCTTCTGCCAGCTTGGCGTCCCGGGCACACCATGACGTTCCTCAGCGAGGCTCTTTGCACATGAGTCTCTGTCTGCCTGAAGCACCTTTCTGGTCCCCTGCCCTTGCTTCCCTTTGGTCTTTCCATCACCCATCTTTTTGTGCCAGAAAGCCTCCCTAGCCTCCGAGTCTGAATCAAAGTCCTTTCTCTAGGAGCTCTGTGCTCATTCCTGTTAAAATACTTAACATTTTGTACTGTAATGGCCCATGAACTTGTCTCTCCCTCCCACTCCTTTTCTCCCCCCAAAATACAAAATCTGAGAAGGAAGAAAGGGCAGACATACAAGGTACAAAGGATTGAGGAGAAAGAGATGCTCCAAATGTTGGAGACATAAATGGCAAAGTAAGTCTGCAATCAAGGCCGTTTGCTAACACCTGCAGCGGCACCAAGCGCTACACCCCAGAGACGTCCCCAGGGACTAGATTCTCAGAAACATCAGACGACAAAACCAGGTAGAACCCTGAGAGAAACTCCCATCTGTCTGTTTTAAATGAGTTCCAAATCCCTCTCCTCTGTGTCAACAGGGCAATTCCACTTACCTTGGGATTGGTATGTTAGCTTTCTGACCAACTTTATTGGTCAGAGAGAGACATTTGCACTAGGTTGTTTATTGCCCTCAATTTACAATTGCCAAGATGTGGAAACAAAGTAAATGCCCATCATCAACCCATGAATGGATTTACAAGGTATGGTATACATATGCCATGGGATATTCAGCTTAAAAAAAAAAGAAGGAGACTTTACATCTTTTCTATTAACCTGGATGGAGTTGAAACACATTCTTCTTCATAAAGTATCACAAGAATAGAAAAGCAAGTGCCCCATGTACTCAGTTTTAACATGAAACCAGTAGATGAATTAATACACACCCCTATAAGAGAAAAACTCAGTGCAATTCAGGATGGAAGGAGGGGAAAAGAAGGCGTCAATTTAGGGAGGGAGGGAAGGAGAGAGAGAAAAGAGGGGAGGAGAGAGGGGAAAGGGGGGATTTGGAAGAGGGGTGGAAGGAGAGGGATGGATGTCCTCCCACTTTATGGGCACATTGAAAAGGTATGTGGCATACCTTTTAAGTTCAGGACACAACTACAACAGGGACTCTTCCCAACAAATGCAAACATTATAACCTTCCGTGCTTCCTACTCTGTACAGCTGGCTCTGAAACAGAATGCAACCTACCAGTGCCCCAGCTGAAGTTGGAGGAAATGAAACACAAACCACCCAGCAGCCTCTTTCTTCAAGTACAGTCACCCCATTAACTCAGCCTCAATCTGGACGTTCTCCATCTCCGGGCAGCCAAGCCTCAGACAAGGGACACTTAAAATACCAATTGCTCCAGAAGGAAAGATTAAGAGAAACTTCTCACAGCCCAGTATGGAGGAAGTGAACTCCCTTTTCTCAACTTACATCCCCCTTCCTGCCTAACGCCTTTCTCCCAAGCCTGACTTTCACTCTGATGAGAAATTGGAAGCCCCCAGGGCCATCCCACCCCACAGAAGAAGATAGGCTTGGTGAGAGGCAAATGGCATGTGGAGCTCCTTGGTTTAGGAGGTGTCGGTTAGCCAGGTTAGCAGGACCTAAGCCTGAAACCCATTCTCCTACCAGGGACTGTCCCCTCCCCTCAAACAATGAGACCACTTGGACCATCTGAATCCAAGTCTACCAAAGTAACACTCACTCCACAGCCGCACATGGGGTGATTAAAGGTAGTAACAAATAGGTATTTGGTATGATACATTTGTTTTCACATGCACTCCCCCCAAATCTACAACCAGCACATTAAATCCTCGGATTAACAACTTTATAGATTTGGACAAGGCTTATTGAAGCTACGAATGTGAGGCAATTTACAAAAGAAATGCATAACAGATCTGGTGGTTTGCCAATATGACAAATATAGATATGTCAAGAAAACTCTGTTCTCATTTTGCAGATGAAGACATAGGAGTACAGGGCAGGGAGGTCATGACACAAGGTCATTTGGCAAGTTGGAAGTAGAACTGGGGCTAACAGCCAGGTCTGCTAAATGCAGTCCGAGGTCAGTCCCTCCCTATTCTAACTTCTCTGTGACAAATCCTGCTGATTGAGGGCCCAGGTGTCTGGGGAGGCATTAGACAGTCATGGAAGTATCTGAGATGCCGGGATTACTGTCCAAAATGTATGAACCTTAGCTCAGTGTTCTCTGCCATCCACAGATTCATCTTTCCGTGGATCCAGTGTATAGCCCAGATCTGAATGGCCCCCTAATCTTTAATATGAAAATTCAATATGGTAAAGAGCAGGCATTGTAGCCGCGCTGCCTGTTTTCTGGGTTCAAATCCACATTTCACCACTTTGCTAGCAGTAAAGTGGGCTAAGTTACATCGTCTCTGAGCCTTTTTTATTCCCATCTGTTAAATGGACATAAATCGCTGCTTCCTCAGGTTTTTGGTGAGGTTTAAATAAAATAAGATATACATAGCCCATAACACAAAGCCTGGAACATTGTTGGCACTCAATAAATGCTAGCTATTAAAGATGGATGTGTATTGGGGATATTTTACCCCTGTGAAAGAATATTTCAGTTATCTATTACCGTGTAACAAACCAATTCAAAATTTTCAGACTTAAAACAAAAATTACTTCCTGTCAGGGCTCAGCTGGGTGGTTCTTCTGGTCCATATGGCATTTTTTGGGTTCAGTCACTGCATTCAACTGGTGGCTAGGCTGAGTTGGAAAATTCGGGTAGACTTCCTCACCTGCCTGGCACTTAAGGGTTTTTTGTTGTGGTTTCTCATTCTCCATGAGATATTTCATCATTCAGTTTATGGATGAGCGTCTTCACAGCCCGATAATAGGTTTCTAGGGTGAAGATGGAAAAATCGTCAAGTCTGTTAAGGTAAAGAGTCAGGACTGATATAGCACCACTTCTGCTACAGCGTATTCATCAGGAATACACTGATGCGAAAAGGAAATCACAAGCCCAGACCAAGTTCAAAGTGAGGAGAAAATGATGCTTCCTTTTTTGAGGCAGAGTAGCAAGTGCATTCAGAGAAGAGGTCGTCAACAGTGGGTGTCTTTAAAGGCTGCATAGCACAGAGAACGCCCAGAGTTTTCCTGATTGTCCACGTGGTTCAATCCACTGTCTCATGCCCCTAGATTCTTTTTATTCCATCCTTCCCACCTCTCTCTGCATTCTGTAGGTTTTACTATCATATCATGCTTCCTCCATTCCCTACTTGTTCTTAGCTATTCTCTTTCCTTCCCCCATCTTTGCCTGGATAACTTGTCCTCATCCTTTGGTTTTAACCCAACCATCAGCATCTTTAGAAAGCCTTACATGATCCCCTGGATTGGTGTAATGCCTGTTATTCACTTGAGCATTATGGACCTTTTTTTCTTGTCTGTTTGTTTGTTTTTTGCAATTTTTGGCCGGGGCTGGGTTTGAACCCACCACCTCCGGCATATGGGGTCAGCGCCCTACTCCTTTGAGCCTCAGGCACTGCCTAGACCTTTTTTTCTTAATATCTATCATCTTCATAAATAATTGTAAAACTCAGCCCGTACTATCTTCTAATATGGTCCCATGAGAGTGGTAGCCCCGTGAAAGTTGCTCCTCACCTCATCCAAAACTCCCAGTTCATTGCCTGGTACCATCAGAAACTGGTCATGGTTGAATGGAGCAGAAGTCTTAGCACTTATATTCTAGCCTCTCCTTGGCCTCTTTTACTTTCTGTGATCTTGATGTTACAGGTTCTTTAGGAGACAGATAGTGGAATGAAGATTAATGTGAAAGACATTTACTGGAGATGAAAGGGAAGGAGAAGAATCAGGATTGGGTGGAAGGAGAAGTTGAGCTGTGAGCATTCTCAACCAAGGCCTCAGCTGACCCCATGGGAATTCTGAAAATGGGACAAGCCCTCAACTGGAGGCAGGGGAGTATGTCTTTGTCCTCCTGCTTTGCCTGTCTTGGAGGAGGACATAATCAATCCCTAGACTGGTCTGGGAGGTAAAGGCATTCCACTGGTAATACTCCAACAGGCTGGGGGGAAAAGGCCTTCAGCCCCAACATGGATCGGGAAATAATCATGCAACCAAAACACTTGGGCTTAACCTTTTTGTGTCTCCTTTTTTTCATTAATCAAATGGAGATTGTGACACCCTACTCTCCAACTCGAAAGAAGAGCCTACAATAAGTAGTATATATGGAAGTACTTTGAATAGGGATATGAGAAGGAGGAATATCATGGGTTATCAAAGAGAGGGATACTTTTTAGTTCCTCCTCAGAGTTTGCTAATAGTAAAACTTACTGTGCTTAAACATATCCATGGACTATTCACATAGAAAAGGCTTAAGTAAGTTCTTAGTATCCGCATCACCCAGTTTGGTTTTGTGAAGAATAACTTAGGTGAAGCCCTGTTCAACTCTGAAGCCATCTTCCATGGACTTCAGGGACAATCTCTTGTCTGCAGTTATGTCCTAAGGAGAAATCACAACCCAGATTTATTAGACCACTGCATTCATGTTTACATGGACAGGCAGTGTCTGGCCAGGGAGTGGTGACTCCTGCTCCAGGTAGGGACACCAGATCCCAGAGATATGAGGGAAAGAATCCAAGTTGTAAAAAGTTTATCCTGATGGAAGAGTCCCCAGTATAGTCTCAGCAGTTCCTCCAAGTTCTCCTTGGGCTGGAAAACGACAGAAGAACTGAAAACAGCTGATCTCAGATCTCCAAATTTTTGCTACTACTTCTGGTCCCAGGTGGATGATGTAACCAGGAGGTTTTCTTTTATTTGAGTGCAAATGTGGCAGCCATCAGCTCCTTTAAGGAACCAAGGCATAGCAGTGACATTGTTCCCAGTAACCAAGATGCCAGTGGCTTTTGGCACAAATACAAAGACCACTCCCTGGTTTATCTATCCTGGCAGAGAGGTGAGTGAACAATTCAGATTATAGGGCAGAACCTGGGCAGGAGAGACCAGTAAAAGGAGGTAGAAAGAGCCAAAGATAGTGTGAAAGAATAGCAAAGTTCCCAGCAGAGACTCTCATATGTATTAGATTTTATCAATCATTTACTATTCACCAGGCACTGGGCAAGGCACTTGGATTTTTTGGATTCTCCGGCTTATTCAATTTTCAAGGCCACCTTGTTCCCATTTTACTGATGAGATAACTGAGGCTCAGAGAGGGGCAGTACCTCCCCAGCAGCTGAGTGGTTTCCAAACGATTTAAAACCAGATCTCCAGTGCATAGTCTCTTAAGTACTGTGCTATATTGCGTAACCTCATCAACTTGTTTATATTGAACTAATTCTAAAGTGAACTTGGCCCGGTGTTATGTTCCACTTGGTGACAATGTTAAATAATGATAAAAATTAAGCCGCAGATAATGCAGCCTTAGATGTTTCCTATTCTTTCTGCACCTTCTTTCCTATGTCTCTTACTCTCGCCCTCCTTTTTTTTTCTCTTCTTTCTTCCTCTCGCTACTTATTGAGCCTCTCTGTCAGATGCTGCAGAAGTACAGACTGTCTTTAATTGGCCCTGTCGTTTATGTGTCCTCTTAGACATGCAGTCTCCTAGGAAAACCAGACACAAAAGCAAATTTTTATGATGCAATAGGACACACAGGATGATGCAGAGATTGAAAGAGAAGCCTCTGGAACTGAGAGAGGTGACTTCGATGCCTGGAACGGCTTTAGCAAGAAGACATTTAAACTTAGACTTGGTGGGGAGGGGTGGTAAATAGGAAGCCGACTGGGCAAGGAGAAGAAAAGACAAACGTGGAGGAAGACACAGGCTATGGAGAGCCACAGAAAGGGAATCTGATAGGTTGGGAAGACCCTGGGATCAGGACAGGGAGGCACGGGGGGAGAGTAGAGGAAAGCAAAGCCCCACTTGGTTTCTAGCAGGGCTTGAATGCTGTGCCATGGTGGCTGGGCTTTATCACACAGGCTCCTGGGGGGCCCAGATATTGAATGGGGATGATGAGATGGGTTCTGTAATTTATATGGCAGGTGCATGCAAGATGAACAGGATCAGACAAGAGTGGTGGACAGACAGGAGACAGGGAACCAGTCAGAGACCCCTGAAATCATCACAGTCAAAGGGATGAGGGTCTGCTGGTCATTTTTCTTGGGGTATCCAAATGCCTCTGATAAGCCATTTATCCCACCACATCAGGGATAGTGGTATACCCCCTGCAAGCATCTGCCTTCATAAGGAACAAAACAGAGAGGGTGATCCTTAATTAAAGGGGTGATTGAATGAGGGGATTTATAGTTTGACCAGACTATAAAGAGATATTCCAAAGGTCTTTTCCAGAACCCACTGCTTGCTCGTTCTAACTCGACGACTCACAGGTTTCATATTCAACTTTATTTCCATCTAAGGCCTTCAGCGCATTTCAACAGGCTTTTGGCTGAGATCTGGGCCTGCCCCTAATCCTACTCGGCAGACCCATGGCTGGTTTTTCCCCAAGGTCCTAGAGCAGAGAAGAAAGGGTCTGGCAGTGGCTCCTCTCTCCCAGCCTGAAATAAAAGACAACTTGGCTGGTGTTTTCAGCTCTCAATTTCTCCAGCCACCCTCTCCAGCAAAACCCAGTCTCCATTAATACTATTACTTGAGATGACATTTCCTCTGACTGTCGTCGTCTCTTTTTTTTCCTCCTCCTTAATTCCCTAATTTGTCCTAATATGCCCATTGCCTGTGTATCAAGTCATCCGTGAAGCCGCCCCATTTCCAGGTCCCTTCCTCCCCATCAGCCGAGTCTCCGTCTCCCACAGATATTAGAGGGAGGCGGCTGCAAGCCCGCAAGGGCAGGAAATAGAATTAGGGGACGTATTAATTGGGACATCAAGTCGGATTTCGTTCCAGGCCCTTCCTTCCGTTAACCACTTTGAAGCTTCCCCTCTGTGGTTCTGTTTCTCATTACATGGAGCTCTTAATGGTGAGTGGTGTTTACGCATGGTGCAAATATGTCATGCCCCGGCCCTCCGACTGGCAGGCCCAGCTGATTGGCAAGAGCAAGGGGAGGAAAAGGCCAGGCACAGGGGTCAGGGTGACCAAGGGTAGCGGTGATCCTGAGCCAGGGTACCAGAGAAAGACAAACCAAAGAGATGTGGAGAAAGGAGAAAGAGGAGGTGGTCAAAGACCACCTCCCCCTTCTTTTTCTTTTTTTAATCTTTACAAAACATTCCACCAGAGTTCTATGATTTTAAACTTCCCCTTACGTGCCATTTCCAGAGTGTGCAACTTTAGTCACAAAACAAGTGTCTTTCTTCTTACTGTTGTTATAGTTGTACCTTTTCCCAACCAGCCATGAATTTGAATTTGCTGGCTGCTGCTACATCTTTCACAGACGCCTTGGAAAACACCTTGCAACACAGTTAAAATTAAGGAGCCCGCCTGACCCAGAGAAAGGCGGCAAGACACCTTGTCCTTCCTGGCTCCTGGTTGTGACAGCATTTTCATTTAAGGACGCTCACTGCCTTCCTTGGTTCCCCGCCTCCCCCACCCGACCCATCCACCCGGCGTCTTTGAGGTCTTCTCTCTTCAAAGGTATGGCCGGCTTGTGCCTTTTGTGGAATTCCCCACTCAGAGGTGTTTTTGCCAACATTAATTCAAGGCTGTGAGAAGGACTCATTTGTGGAAGGGTATTTGTTTTTCCACCAAGGCAGCCAAAACCACCAGCCTCCCTTGCTGGAGAGGAGAGGAGAAAAGGGGAGAAGAGCCATTTGTTTCCGTGCTTTATACTGGTAGCCCCAGAAAACAAAATCCTACCAGGAGA
>NW_003852433.1:13054392-13087671 GCF_000181295.1 Otolemur garnettii
CCTGAATGCCCTCCATCCTCTCGAGCAACCAGAAATCAAAATAAAGCAACTGAAACCCATGCGAAAAGCAAAGACGACAAACCTCATTCCTGAATGGCAACCAGCAGCAATGCCTCCTCAACCAGCTCACAGAGAGGAGGGCAAAGGTGTTCCATTTTTTAATTCCCCCCTCCCCCCCCATCTCCTCTTTCTCCTTCTTCTTTTTCTTTTTTTAATCTTTACAAAGCTTGAAAAGTAGGAGGGGAACTAGAAGCATTAGCAGGGCCGACTGAGAGATGTAGTTAGTCTCTGCCTGGGAACACATCTCATCACTGGGCACGTATGCTAAGACTATTTGGGATGTAATGTCATAAATCAATTTGTGTTAACTTCAGGGAAAATGTTAAGAATATTATAAAGATTTGAGGTTACATCCAGGAGCCAGAAGAACCTCAGGAATCCAGATATTTTTCTTTCTCTGTTTCTTTTCTGTTGGTCTCTCCTTCTTTTTCTCTTTCTTTCCCTCTCTCTCCTTTTCTCCTCTTTCTTTTTCTTTCTGCCTCTCTCTTTTCTTCTCTCCCTTACTCTCTTTCTTTCTTTCATTCTCCTTCTCACTCTCTCCCTCACTCTCAGTCTCTCTCTCTCTCTCCCTCTCACTCCTTCACTCTCTCTTTCTCTCTCCACCCCCCATTCTCACTCTCTCCTCTCTCTCTCTCCCTCTCTCTCTCTGTCAACCTCTCCATCCCCCTATTCTTCTGTTTCGTGGCAAACCATCTTTTTCTTCTTCTTTAGCCCATTGACAAGCAGAAGACGGCTCCCCACGACAACCACACAAGCATATCACTGTCCATGTGACACAAAGACAATTTCTGTCTGAGCCCCAGTTCTGTCTTCCTAGGAAAGGTATTTTTGATTTGTCCCCTTGGGCTAGACATCATTCCTGGTCAGACAATGGTCAAAAGGAAATGAGTCACATTGGTCAAAGGCAAGTATGGAGAAACCACCCTTGCGAGTTGTGGGGAGACAGGTGAGGTCACCTGTGTCTCCTGGAAGACACCCTGCAATTCTTTCGGACATTCTGATCTCAGTCACATCTTCTTTATTTCATGCTCTCCTTTTGGGACTGCTTGGACAAATACAAAAGGCATTGTAAGATCCCTGAAATCTGGATACCTTGAAGTGGAATTACTGTCATTCATTGCTTCATTTATTTTATTTGTTTATTTCTTTTTTACTTGTCAAACATTTTGTTCAGTTCCTATAACATGTCTATCACCATTTATTCTTTTTTCTTTAATTCATATTTTCCCATTTACTTATCAACTATTCAATAACTATATCTAGTGTGTGCCTGAGATTACCACAATACACTGGATGTGCCAGTAAGTAACCAGTTATTTATAGCGTTCTAGCAAAGCAATTATAATCATGCATTAAAAAGGAAACTTCCTTTCATGAGCGGTCTTCAAACTAGACTGCAACTTTTGTGCTCCCATAATCAGAAATGACTTGGCCAGGGAAAAACAAATACCTTCCTCATTTAATCTGGTCCCTCACAAAAGCCTAACTGCCCCCAGGTTTCTGTGCTGTAAAACTGATGGGTTAGCAGGGTGGCTAGGAAGAGTCCCTTCCTCCTACTCTGGAATGTTGAATCACATCCATTTGTCAGACTAATGACAAAAACATTAGCCAAGAAGAGACAGACACATCTCTACCGGACACAAGAGACTTGCAGCAGCTAATAAGCATGGTCCCCCTGGAAATGAACTAGGGGTCACAGAAGAAGAATTTCACAACCTCTTTTAGTGGGTGGGAAATGTAGTTTTCTACCTTGTTTCTTAAAAAACTCAAGGATCCAATCTGTAAAACACCAGTGCGGTGACTTACATCAAACAGGTGTTCCTCAAACATCAATTACCTATGAGTCCTGATGTATTTCTACCCTGACAGATTGAAAGCAGATCTGCTGATGCAGAAAGACAGGCTGACACCTTTTTCTTTTTCGAACAAGGTGAGTGACAGGACAGACCTTCCAAAACATCACGGTCAGCCAGAAGTTTCTAGGCCGCAATTTAGTTGGCACCTACCACACTCCTGGCATCATGCTAGGCACACTCCGTGAGAACCAGAGAACTAACTACAGAATGAGAACTTGGCCATTTGTATTTGGTTCCAGGGTCCATAAATACACCTTACAATAGAACAACTAGAGCAAACCACAGAGCAAAATGCATCCTAGAACCGTGCACATTAAAGGGGGAAAAATTCCATGGGACAATGGGATTTTCAGCTGTGCTGTAGGAAAATAGACTTCCTCTCTTCCTCTCTGTAGGGTTTATTTTTTTTCCATAAACCTAAAAAGCCATGGCAAAATGACAGCAACACTCGGCCAGGATGGCAGGAGAATCATTGGTTGCTCCTCTGAGGAACTTTTCTCTTTTAACTCTGACCTGCCTTCCCTGTTCAGCACCAAAACATTACTCTCCTTTTGAGACTCCTGAGACAAATGCAAAAGGCATTGTAAGATCCCTAAGTCTGGAGACCTTGCAGTGGAAGAAACTGAGTAACAGAAGGATCAAAGCAGTAGCCCATAGCTCACTGCATAGCTAGGAAAAACCCTAGACACAACACTTATGGGGTTTTTTTTGCTGTCCAACTTGACTCTGTGTGAGGTCCAAGCAAGTAGGAATTATATCTGACTTGTCCATTCATATGTTCACCATGCTCTGGTCAGCCACTGGCTCATAGTGAATATTCAATAACTATTTGTCAAATGGATGAATATAAATACATCTGCCTGATTTAATTTTCCCAGCAAGATCTGCTACTGATGTCCCCATTTTCCTAGTGACACAAATTGACTTTGCTCATCTAGTGGGTATTAAGAGTCTCACTTTATAGATCAGGCAAGGAAGGCTCAGAGAAGTGAAATCACTCAATAGTGGATGGATAGCTAAGAAGGAAAATACAAGACTTGGCTGATGAGCACTGCTCTAATTCTAGCTCCTATGATAGTGCTGGCCACCTAGAAAGGACTGGCAAAATAATTTTGAATAAATTAAATAAATAATAAATACAGAGATGGGATTCAAGCTGTGGCTTGTTCCACTACCCCACACTGCCTCTCCTTGAGTGCCCTTTCCCTGCCATTATCCCCTGTATTTATTATCTGCCAAGACTTACACAAAATTCAAAGGTGTTATGCACTCCCTGAAACAGACCAAGCAAATAAGTGCTCAAGCTTTATCATCAGGTAGATGTGGATTCAAATCTAGACTCTACCATCAGGTGACCTTGGGCACATCAATTTAACTTCTTGGAATCTGAATCTCATTGTGTGATGCTTCCAAAAAGTAGCCCAATTATGATTTCATTGACTTGGCAGGTGAGGCTGCATTGGGGCTGTTAAGACTTCTTCTGGTTTTAATACAAAAGAGAGGTTTAGAGTACCCACAAGCTGAGATGGGTGGCCCTCTCCATCAAAGTAGAATAGAAATTCTGATCACAACAAAAGCTAGAGGGGTGTGAATGGAACTCAGAAGATATCCCTCTAGCCCCATGCAGCCATACCTAGTGGTCAAAGATAATGGAAAATGATGGCAAATCCTTCCATGCAAGGACACCAGAATTAGTCCTCTCATAAACAAAATCTTGGATAGCCTCACTTGTCAAATAACCTCAATCAAGGTATACAGAATGAGTAGTGTAAGAGTAATACATCCCACCCATTGTCTTATAAATAATTAAGGAAATTGGTTGTATTTTGTTTCTTTTGTGTCAGATATACATTTACATATTACAAATAGTTTCCTTCTTCTTTTTCTCTCTTTCACCAACTATAGTACATGGTAGCAGTTAAGATTACCATTTCATAAGTTACAAGATACTGAAATTGGGTCACAAAAGAATAGAATGAGGTAAACTTGACCCAAAAGGCCTGGATTTGTGACTAAAGTGCATTCATGAACAAGATATGGAGTATTCTCCTTTGGGGAAGGGGCAAATCTGTCTCTGTACAGGGAGCTGTGTATATTTGGGTAGAGAATATTTTTAAATGTACATGTGGCAGAAAAGCCAAGTTGGGCTGGTGAGGAGATGGACAATGTTAGTCATATATTATGCTTGACTGCTTTGCCTCTGCTGTGGACTACTTGCACCCCTTCCAAAACTCACATTTTGAAATCCTAACCCCCAAAGTGATAGAATTAAGAGGAGAGGAGACACTTTGGGATATAATTAGATCATGATGGTGGACCCCAGAGAACTCTCTCACCCTCTTTTCTACCACATGAGGACATAGTGAGAAGGCTGCATCATTAAGCCAGGAAGAGAGCCCTCAATAGTGCCAACTCTACCAGAATCCTGATCTCAGACCTCCAGCCTTCTGTTTTTTTATAAGCTATCCAATTTGTGGTATTTTGTTATAGCAGCCCAAACAGACTAAGCCAGCTTCCTCTTCTCCTTCCTTCCTTTCTACATTCTATCTTAGGTCAGGTTTCCTAAATGTATAACCTGGGATGGAAATTCTTGTGCAAATTATATGTAGAGGATGTGCTTTTAACCTATAAGGAAGTAAGGAAAGGGAGATGGGGAGGGGGAGAAACACAAAGCATGTGTTTTCCAGAGCAGTGTAGCCTCAGCCTGATCCTGTGGGGAGCTCTATAGTATAATTGCATCCCAGGATCAATCCCTCTGTGAGAAGCAAAACTTGGCTGCATGCTATGCCTATGGGATGGGACATGAGGAAAGACCTAACTCTCAGGTACCTCCAGGTGAGACAGTATGTATCATGCAAGAGCAGTATTCCAGAGAAAATGACACTTCATTCCCCAGCAGCATCTGCAACAACCAGTTGAAAGGATCTCCAGGGACCTGAATGGGACACTGTGTTAGCTACTTATTGCTGTGTAACAACTCATTCTAAAATAGCCATGTAAGACAATAATAAACATTTATTTTATCTGGTAGTTTCTTTAGATCAAGGATTTAGGAGAATCTCTACTGGGCGGTTCAGGCTCTGAGTCTTCCGTGAGGTTGCAGTTTTGACGTTAGCAGGGGCTGCAGTCTCATCTGAAAGCTGGACTCAGCCTGGGGGATCTACTTCCCAATTGGGTCACTCACAGATCACATAGCTAGGAAATTCATGTTGGTTGTTACCAGAAAGCTTCAGTTTCTCCCCACATGGGCCTTTCTCCAAGCTGCTTAAGTGTCTTTATAAATCAACAGCTGCTTCTCCCACACTGGGAAGAGCAAGAGACCAAAGAAGCAGTAATGACTTTCATGACACAACTCCAAAGCCACAAAATTTGCTCTAGTATAATCTACTGTCCATACAGATGAACTCTGATCCAGTGTGGAGGGGACCTAAGTAAAAGTGTGAAAACCAGGAGGTGAAAATCCTGAGTCAGTGGGGACCATCAAAGAAACTGACTGCCATCTCCAAATTGTATTTTGAGGGCTTCCTTCTCCTTTATTGCTCAGTGGTGGCTAGGTAATTTCAGGTATTCACCTTTCACTAAAGAAGTCAAGAGCTACAACCAGGAAAGGGTCATGTGACCTCAGTCTACCCAATCAGATGCCCTCTCCCAAGACTTTGCATCCTTAGTGCATTAGTTAATGATGACGCAACAGAAAGGGCAGTTCCCGGCCATTTGCCACAAAGGAAATGCACTAACCTGAAATTTCCCACAATGTTATAGCTACAGCTCTCCCTTTCCTTTCTCCAATAGCTTCATGATTCATTCTTACTTTTGGAACTTCGTTTTCAAAACCTACCGTCTTATACTGTACCAGTTAGGTGCACACATTGTGGGTAAAGGACACACTTATAACTTTGACTTAAAATGTACAAAAGCAAATTACGTAACCAAAGCATATGTACCCAAGTGGTATTCTGAAATAAATCAATCAATAAATTTTAAAAATAAAAAGCAAAAGAAAACCTCCTGCCAATTTTGAGTTGTCCAGGCTATGCATCAAATAAGTTTTTCTTAATCCAGGCAGAGCTGGCTTATGTTTCTTACAACCATGTCTCCCTAACTGATATACTGTTTTTTCCATATTTTCTGGAATGAATATGTATGTCTTTTATACTTGGATAGGGGAAGGGTATAGAGAAAAGTTCTTTTTCAAGAACTAAAGTACTCAGGCCAAATTAAAAGTCTTCCTAAGCATGTCTTTATTTTTGCCTGAATAACATAGTTCTCACCTCATTCAGACACAGACATATACATATCCACTAAGTTAAAAAGAAGGGGAAAGGTGTAAGACCTGTGGGGTTTTGGCAGTGAGTCAAATTACCATTCAGGCAGTCGATTGTCACCCGATACCGTGCTTTTCTGAACACCGGCAAAGCACTGCTTATACTGATGGCTATAATATAAGATCTACAATATAAGATCCCTGAGATATGAAAACAGCTTCTCAGGCCTTCTCAGAAAGGTTCGGGTCTACCTTTCTCATAGGAGCACAATGCTCTTAAGACTGAAGCTAGAAGAGCAATTGAATGAAGTTATAAAGTCCGTGGCCATCTCAGATCTGAATGTTGGAAAATTAAATACAGGGAGGTGGTCTTATTAGCATGGTTATCATAAGAAAATCCAGCTATATTCTCTAGGACAACACCGGGGAGGGGAAGGAGGGAGACAGAGAACTGAAAGCTTAGGGGCTGCCATTTGATGCTGTGAGCATATGTTCCAAAGGGAGTGTGAGATGGGAGAGCGACTCTGGTCCTTGCTCAGCCAGCTAATTCCAATTCCTCCCAAGCAAATGAGCATCCACCACACTGAATGTCATTCTGGGGCTTAAATATATATATTATGTAAATTTTTTACCTGCAACATGCCCCTTAACACAGCCAGCTGTTTGTTGCTATTATTTTTCTTTTTCTCAAATACAGAAAGAGATCTTCAACAGTGGAAACAAAATTGCATCTGAGATTTGGGTCTATAATAACGCAGCATCCTTAAGGAGACGTGAGGATATTTTCATATCATGCACAAGTTGCCTTACTCCCTCACTCTGCAGGAAGATAACCCCCAACCACACTGCTGACCAGTCACAAGTTAACCAGTAACTTGGATAGTTTCTGCATTAAATTGCCATCAACACAATGTGTTAAGAAGTAATTCCTCTGTACGTTGTTGTTTTATTTTTGTTTCTGATTTTGTAACTTGACTTTGATAGTTTCTCAGAGACTGAAGACCAAATGAAGCCTTAATTAATATTGGGACCCTCCCCCATTCCCAGTTAATTTAGAGTGTTTCTCTTATTCTCTTTAGAAAGCTCCAAAAACCGAGTGATTTTGAACTTGACAAAGAAACATTGCTGCCTCCTGGAATGACAGGCTGCAAAAGTTAAGTTCAATTGAGAGAGAGAGAGAGCACACACAATCAAGAAAAAGGGAGAGGGAATATAAAAATATCCTAGGGCAATTGAAAACTATCATCCAAACATATAAAAATGTTCCAGATAGTTTAGTGATAAGCAGGAAATTGCTGGAAAAGCCAACAGTCATAGAAGGAGAAAACTGCAGTTAGAAGGGAAGATTGAATTGAGCTAAGTGTCTGTGTCATAAAGTTTATTATTTTATTAGTTTTAATAGTTGGGCAGATAAGCTAATAGCAATAGGATTTACGTTAAAGATCAACACCATAGACTCTGCTGTTTATTATTTGATAGTAATGTGTCTCCAGTGAGGGGAATATTAAATCTTCATATAAAAAAGCCATTCCTGCCGTTGATCCAGGCCCTTTCTGAGTTGCACGCACATGGATTTTCCCCTATTAGTTCATATGTCTGGCAGAAGTTTTGTTTGTATTAATACTTACAGGGACATCTGCTCCTTGGGAATCTGTGAGAGCTGTTTCTGCTCCCAGCTTGGGTTCTAAGACCAGAAGATAAAACTGGGGGTCACCTTTTCCAGAATTCTTTTAGGAAGAGGTGATTAACACATCCTGAATATATTCATACAACATAACACGAAAACCTGAGTGTGACAAACTCTGTGGGGACACCCACACCTACAATTATTGTGAGATTTAAAAGAAATGATGCATTTAACTCACGAAGCAGAGGGCCTGGGAAATTCTGAATAAATGCCAGCCATGTAGGGAAACGGTGAGTGTAGCTAGCACGTGGTTGTGGATTCTGCAGTTAGAATGTCCGGGGTAAAAGTCCTAGCTCTGATAGCTATATAGATTCAATTAGCACCCTACAAGGTACTTATTAATTACACAGGGAAAAGCAGTCACTTCACAGGGCAGAAAGCTGCAGACACCCACTTACCCAAATGACAACAGCCAACCTTACCGATATCAGGGCACAGTGCCAACCTATAACCTTCTGATATCATGCACAGAGAAGAACATAACATCACTTCTGAGCTGTTCCTGTCAGAAGAACCTACCGTAAACCTAATGTGACAAGTCAAAATTGATGAACATTCTGTAAAATAACTACCCTGGACTCCTCAGAACTGTCGATGCATACAACACAGTAAGAGGCTGAGAAAATCTTCCCAGTTAATAGAAAATTAAAGAGCCATGACAACACACCACACAATTCAGGATTTTTTTCTTTTTCATTTCTTTGTATTTATTTTCTTTCTTTTGTTTTTTTCTTTCATCTCTCCTTTTTTCTCTTTTTTCTTACTTTTCTTTCATCTCTCCTTTTTTCTCTTTTTTCATACTTTTTATTGTTTTAGTATAAAGTACAGTATTGGTACTTTACCACTTGGTGGAAAATGAACAAAGCCTATAGATGAGATTATAATAGGGTATCGGTATCAATATCAGTTCTCTGATTTTAATCGCTGTACCACAGTGATGTTTAAGACCATCTCTATTTTTAGGAAATAAACACTGAAGTATTAAACTTGCAACTAATTCTTAAATAGCTTAGAACAAAAACAGAAGCAGGAATGTCAAGAAAACAGGTTGAAAGTGTCAACATTGGAGGAAAATAGGTAAAGGGTCTACAGAAATTCTTTCCAGCTTTTATACAGTTCTGAAATTATTTCAAAATAGGAAATCCCAGCTCTGCCACTTTGGAACTCAGTATGATTTAACACAAATTCTCAAATTCTTAGTTTCCTCATTTCCAAAGAGGGACTCTAGTCCCAGTGTACAGGACATTTTCTCTCGGGAGACATGTCCAAAGAGACATTAAACAACCAAACTTTTTCTGGAGTGCGGAGATGGGTTGCACAGGCAGGACTAGGGTAGAAGTTTAGGGCATCTACTACACATGTTCCCTAGCAATAAAAACTGTGATTTTATGTTTGGCCATGGCTATTCCCTCAAATGAGCTGTGTCAAATTGAACATATCAGAGAATCCTTTGAGAAATAATGCTTCCCTTTCAAGGTAGCTTGGGAATTAAATGAGGTCATCCAGCAAACGAGCTGAGTGAAGGGCCTGGTGCACAGTAGGGGCCTAAGTCATTGGTGGAGCATCATGCTTGTTTGACCAATGATTCCAGGGATAGGAGGGTAAGAAGCGTTGGCAGTGCATTGTTCTTTCCTTCCAGTCAAGTGCAAAGTTCTTTAGAGAAAGTCAAGTTTGCTTCATAAATGACATCCAGCCAAGGTGCCAGACAATCCCACAAGCCTCACAAAGTGTCAGGCTGGTTGGCTGCTGGATTCATGACTGTATTGCAAGGAAGTTTTCTTAAAGCCACACACCGAGTCGAAGGTTTATGATGAGCAAATCTAAGCCAAAGTGACTGGGAAAGTAAATGAGTATGAAATTAAGAAGGTCACTAACAAGGAACCAGAGGTTTACAATTCTAATTCTTTCATCAGAATTCCCCTGTGGGTTTCTTGATGCCCCTTCCTTGCTAGCCCTGCCTGTCCCCTATTACAACACACACACACACAAATGCTCACACTTTCTACTCTCTGAAAGCATGTGCTTCTTCAAGTAATCCAAAGTCTAATTTCTTTAGTTTCTCTGTTTCCAAAAATCCTCGAAGAAAGGTTTCTCTCTGTCTTAGGAACATCCCTTAGATGGTCGTCATTGCTGGGCCACCCAGAGAGAGAAGTTCCAAGATCTTAGGACATAGGCAAAAGCTGATCTGAAAGGTTGAGTCCTTTCTTGAGAACTGAGGCTTCTGCAAGACTAAGAACCCAACATGGCTCACAAGATGCCAAAGAAAAGACATCAAAACTTTTATGCAGATGGGCTATCTACCCAGAATTTCCCTAACAGATGTCCTCTAAAGCTCCCCACAATCCTGCACCCTTACATTTCCCTCTGACTGGAGTGTATATTGTTCCCTTCTTCACCTGGCTAACCACTCTTCTGTTTCTCTAAAGAGATCTTTTTCTTACAGAGTACTAGATTGGATTCCCCTCCCACCACTGGGTACTCCATACCCGGTGTTTCCCTTATAGAGATGCCATTATACTTAATCGTCATTGCTTTATGTAAATGATCAGCTGTCAGCCATAGCTAACTTTAATTGATAGTGTACTATGTGTCACAATTGATCTTCTTTGCACATATTAACTCAATCTCTCCATGACCCTCTGAAGTCAGTCTTGTTATTATTATCCCAACTTACAGACAAGGAAAATGAGAGCCAATGGGGTGAAGTAACTCACCTAGAGTCACACAGCCAGGCAGGGATCACACCCAGGCAAGCCCATCAGAGTTCTCCATGGACAACTGGCTATATGCTCCAGGTTAACATGGCCCTTGGGAAGGTACCTAACTTTAGAATCTGATAGAAAACAATGCAGAAAGAACATCGCTAGATGACAGAACAGATAAGCACAATGTGTGGTGGGTGTCTGTGCTCTGTGACAATTACCCCCATTTCTCCACGTCCCTCCCCAGTCACATGACAGTCTCTCACTTCCTGGGCACTTGAGGTTGGTGGGGCCACGTAAGTAGTTCTGCCCTGTCACCTGTGAGCAGAATTCCCTGTGTCAAGTCCAGGCCACAACATTTAACAGCTAATGTAAAAACTCTCAAAATCTCACTTACCCTCTGCCATGAAAACTGATGGTGCTAGAGATGGTGACCCCTTATCAGCCTCCATCTCTGAGTGATTCCAATAAGCAGAAACCCCCAGAGATCTATGATAGACAAGCTGTGTGAGTACCAACCAAGAGTGTTGTTTTCGGCTATGGGGATTTTTTTTTTTAGGTCAGCGTAATTAGAATGTATCCTTTCTAATACATGATGAAGGAAAAACAAAATAATTAAATGATAACTAGATGCTTTTAATTATATTAAAGTTAATATAACTGTGTTTATATTAATTTCAAGCCTCTGGGCCCAAGGTCTGATCTCTCTTTGTCAAAAGGGATATAGCAAGTTAGACAGAGGAGTTAAATGCTAGTACCACACTTCCTCCAGAACTGCAAAAAAATTATTTTCTCATTTGTGATTCAAGTTTATTCAATGTAAGTGCATCCTAAGTCATACAGTGGCTGAAATCTCACATATAGGGTTATACTAATTAATTAGAACCATGGAAACTCTACCCACATATTTTGTGACCCATGAACTGAAGAAGAAACAGATGTGCGTCAAAGCTGAGGGGACCAGTGGCCTTTCCTTAATCTTCCTTAAAATGCTCCTCCCTGTTTTCTAAAAGATCCTTCAATGCACTCCAGAAAACTGTGATGGGAAAATCAGGTGCAATTTTCTAAATCTAAGAATTCAAATGGTGTTAATAAAAAAAAAAAAAATTAAGCCAGGCACAGTGGCTTATCCCGGTAATCCTAACAATTTGGGAGGCCACGGCAGAAGGATTTCTTGAGCTCAGGAGTTCAAGACCAGCCTGAGCAAGAGCTAGACCTCCATCTCTAAAAACAATAGAAAAATTAGCCAGGCATTGTGGCAGGCACCTATAGTCTCAGCTACTTGGGAGGCTGAGGCAGGAGGATCACTTGAGCCCAGGAGTTTGAGGTTTCAGTGAGCTATAATGACACCACTACACTGTAGCCAAGGTGATGGAGTCAGACTCTCTCTCAAAAAAATACGTAATAAAAATAAAAAAGAAATTTCTGTTGTGCCATAACAGGTTAAAACCCTACCTTTCACAAACCTAAAAATGTCCTTGATTTCATAGTCTAGAGAGGCATCTCTAAAAGTAAGATACTTGACCACCCAAATAGAAACACCTAGGAAATCTTTAAAACTACTCAGATTGTCAGACCTACTGAACCTGACTCTTCTGAAGATGGGATCTTGAAAAAGTTTGTTTTTATTGAATTCCTTGGGGGATCAGGTGCAGGTAATGATTGAGTAGCTCTGCTTATTTGTATAGTAAGGTTGCTAAAAAAAAAAAAAGAAAAAGAAAACAGGACAATTCTGCACTGCAGACCATCACAAGAACGTTCCGAAGATTCTGAAATGGGTCCACTGGCCTCCTGGAGGAGCCAAGGCATCCAGGTGAACAGGAAGGTGGGCACACACAAGCATACCCTTCCCCTACAGGGTCCCATCTCAGTCCCCAGGGTAGACTGAAGAGTCCAGCCCAGCTGCACACAGCTGTGCCGTGTCTACTGATACTGGTTCAGGAATGGACACGTAGGCTAAACTAGATAAAGGGGAAAGGTATATACCCAATACCTGGAAGGAGGTTTTAAAAGCAGAGGTTTTTTTATTGTATCTTTTTAGGAGAATCTATGAAGCACATAAGTTTGCTTGCTGTTGGCAGCTTTGCTGTTACTAAGAGGAGAAAGGGGAAGAGCTAGATTAAGGGTGGGAAAAAAGGATAAAGAAAGAAAAGGAAGGAAGGAAGAAATGGAAGGAGGAGGGCGGAAGGGAAGATGGGTTGAAGGAAGAAAGTAACGAAGGAGGGAAGGAATAAGTCCATTCAAACCAGGGTTTTCCAGTACTTGCTGCCCAAAGCCTTCTAATATTTTATTATCAAAATCACCAGAGCGGGATTTCCTTTTCTCCATGGAAAGAAAGAGACTTAGCTTGTCTCAGAACATACTTCCTTTCTAATTGAGGAGACTGACACTATTCTAGCATCTGTACTAGAGAGGAAAGAAAAGTAGAGCTCAGAACCACTCCTGGTCCCAGCTCTGCCATCAACCATTTGACTTAAGACGAATCCTGAGGTCCATGTTTTCACATCTCTAGACTGAGGAGGTGAAATTGAATGTCATCTATCTATGCCAATCGCTTTAAATATGGGAGCACAACGGATAGCCCCGGGCCACCTGTACTGACCCTATTAGTGAGAGGGAGGAACAAGCTCATGTGCTGTTTTTAGAGTTTCAAATTGGTTGGTAATCATGTCAAAAGCAATCTGCCTTTGACAGGTTTGGGGATTCTTTGGGTAGATCGGAATGTCAGTCACCACTGGACCCAGATTTACACAGTGGGTCAGTTGAGGCATGTCAGCTCAAGTTCCCCCGCTTCCCACGACTCCCCATTATCTCTCAACACGGAGACCAAGTGTCAGCTGCCTTTTATCACTTTACACCCTACCCACTAACTTCCATTTCCTGTCTGGTCTGGGTAGACTTTGACTCTCTAACCCAGACCTAAGTCGTTAGTAAGCTTCTGGGATGCAAATTCTCTGGGGACTTGTAAAGAAGAAGTTCTTGTCTTTATATCACATCCTCATACAGGACCCAGGAGCCCAAAGACCTTGAGAAATCACCCAGGAATACTCCCCTGGCTCGGCTTTCACGTGGTCATTCTCCAGGGCCAGCTTGTTTCTGGGATGTGTTTTCCATTTCCTCCTTGGACACTTCTGTTTCTTTCCTGCTTTGAAGTCTGTTTTCCAGCTCATGGGTGGTCAGTTCCTTGGGCTAGATGAAGCGTGATTTTCCATAATAGCCACCTCTCCTGAGCCAGTTTTGAGTTTGGGATTTGCATTTGGGTTATTGAGTTATTCACTGCTGGGGAGTTGGCACTTTGCAAACTCTTAGAAAAAACAAACACATCAGACTCTCAAGCACGAATTGCAACAAATGTTCTGCCTCCAGATATCAGTCCCATAGTATTTCTGTCTAACAACAACAATCTTAAATAATCAATGCCTTATCTTTGGTTATCTGAAACTGTAATTCACAATAATTGTACTGTAATCTCCTGGTGACTTTGGTTGAAGGAATCTGATGGCCTTCTTAGAGATTCATCACATGCAATTCAATTAGCTTCATACTAAGTTAGACACTATGACTCTTTATATTTCTTATATAGACCTGGGCAAATCTCATCCTGAGCTGGCCTTAGTTTTATCCCCTATAAAGAAGAGGGTAAACTGAATTGATGGGTTACAAAGTGTGCTTTATAGAATCTTGAACTTACTCAGGGGGACCCTTTAGACTGCAATGGTTCTCAACCTTCCTAATGACCCCAACCATAAAATTATTCTTGTTGCTACTTCATAACTGTAATTTTGTTACTGTTATGAATCATATTGTAAATATCTGATATGCAGGATGTATTTAGGCGACCCCTGCAAAAAGGTCATTTGACCCCCAAGGGGGTCACGACCTACAGGTTGAGACTGCTGCTTTAGAGATAACAGGGAAAGTTGGCAGGGAATACATGGGACAACTCTTTTCAATCATTGGTGTTTTGCTATGTTGTGTTTTATATGGTGCAACAGTTAACTATAGGGGGAAATGTGTTGTTCTGTGAAAGAAGAAAAGAGGAAAGGGAAGAAAGGAGTAAAAGAGGAGGAAGAGAGGGAAGAAGGAAGGAAATGTACTAGATTAGATGAAATTGGCTCAGCGCTCATAGCTCAGTGAGTAGGGAGTCTACCACATACACCGAGGCTGGCAGGCTCGAACCTGGCATGGGCCTGCTAAACAACAATAACAACTGCAACCAAAAAAATAGCCAGGCATTGTGGTGGGTGCCTGTAGTTCCAGAGGCAAAAGAATCACCACCTAAGCCCAAGAGTTTGAGGTTGCTGTGAGCTATGATATCACAGCACTCTACCAAGTCTCTACATAGTGAGACTCTGTCTCAAAAAAAAAAGGAAGGAAAGAAAAGAAAAGAAATGGCTCTTCTAAGATCTGAGGACTTATAGATTATTTATAGAAATCAAATATGAAAAGGTTATATGTCTTTAAACTATGGTATCTTTGATCTGTCCCCAAACAAAAAATCAGTATGAATTCTAAAACCAGACTTTCTAGGTCCAAAGCCTGGGTCATTCACCTAATATCTGTGTGGCTTTGGGTAACTTAAGCAGTGTCTCTGCATCCCAGTTACCTTCTCTGAAAATCATGGTACTAGTTAATACTACGTACTAATGATGAATAAACAAGTTAGCTCATGTAAGAAACTTAGAGCAATGCCTGGCATGTAGAGTGACATCTTGGCCTAATATACACAGGCACTGTGTGACCTATTTAGAATCCCAGAATAGAAGCAAACATGGTCCCTCTTTCTAAGACATCACAGTCTACATCTTCCAACAGCTGCAACTATCTGGATAGAGCACAATGGGATCAAAAAAGAAAGGAAAGAGCCACAGTTTTGATGCCAGCAGCAGAGGCAGCAAGGCCAGCAGTATAAGCTCTGTGATAGGTATGCTATCTAGAGTTAGAATTATTATAGAGTTAGAATTAGTATGATATTATTCCTACTTTACAACTGAAAATAGAGTATAAAGTTAGACTAAATTTATTCTATTACCACGTAGAAGAGATGGGAATCAAATCCAGGGCTTACTGAGGTGGGAGCTTAGGCTGGTTAACCTTGTCAAGAATGAAATTGAGGCATAGAAGCTTGGTTGTCTGCAACATCTTTTCTCCCATTACTTTAAAGAAATCCTAACTCTCAACTAGGCACATGAATATTGAGACTACATTACCCAGGCTTCTTTGCCGTGAGACTGTCACATGACTCCTATGTGACCTGTTGAAAATAAAGACTACATTACCCAGCTTCCTTTGCAGCTTGGCTGTCAGTTCAGTCAAATCTGACCAGTGGTTGCACCTTTAAAGCAAGGTGATGCCTTCTTTTCCTCTTCTTCCCTCCAGGTGGAATATGGAGGTGTTTATGTGCCTTCCTAGTCTATGTCATTAAGGGCAATATCCTAGAACTGGCAGAGCAACAAGGCAGAAGAAGCCTGTGTTTCTTCATGGCTTTATGGAGTGGGAACTACCCTGCATGAAAAAGAAATAAATGTCTACCTTGCTTAAGCTTGATTTAAAAAACAGATTTTATGTCCTAGTCATACAGAGTTATATATGCATTATTTTCTTTTTAGTACATTGTAGCTCCAAGGAATTAGGGCTTACTACTGGTATATCTTGGGAGTTCCTCAAAGAAGAGCTTTAGGTTCTGTTATAGTTGGCATTGGGTCAAATTAGTGTCTACAAAAATCTCGGTCTTCTAAGAGCAAGAAGCAAGTCCTCATGAAGACAATCTCTTTCAGGTTGGGGAACCACTTTGCCAACTCAGTAAAGCTTTGTAAGGCTTTTGTAGCTGCACTACATTGAGCTCAGGGCACAAAGAACAAATGGTAAGACAATGAAAAAGAAAACTCCTGCTCATCAAACCAGATGTACCATGCTCAATGCCATACCACTCCACATACGGTCCCCTGAATCCCCCTTCATTAAAATATTAACATAGTCATTCTTATCAATATGGTGGCCATCACTTAATGAGGGTCAGCTTTGTATATTTTCTGTCATGTTGTAGTTTTAAAATAAGTGGAAGTTTTAATCCCTGTTGTACAAATGAGGTACAGTTATGAAACTGAGGTTTACATAGATTAATTCACTTTGTCAAGGTCACAGAGTTAAGATCATAGCTAGGAATCCAGATTTTTCTGATGCCAGTCCCTTGCCTCCCTTATATAGGAATGAAACCCAGGAAAAGCTAAATAAACCAATTCCACTGCTTCTGACCCACTTTCAGGTAGATGTGACCAGCCAAGACTAGTTGTAATTGAGTCTTTTGTAAAAGCAGCTCTTTCTCTCCAGCTCCTTACATCACGGGCTTCTTTCGGAAAAGATAATATATTTCTCACTTTTGAAATCACTGAGTATGTTAAGAATGGCCTGTGGTGTCTCTTGTGTCTTAAAGCTAAGCAAGTTAAATCCAGGCTCTTTATCTTCCTGGTCTCTAGACATTAGTGGACCAAACCCAGCTTGCTGGGCTTGGTCCCAAGTTCTGCTCCCTTAGTTCTCAAACTTGGCCCTTTCTTATGAAGCTCAAGTCTGAAATGCCTTTTTGGAGATGAGCCTTGCACAGAGTCCAGCTCCACACTCTGCTTCTCCCCAACCCTCTAACCTATGATGGACCCCACCTTGGCTTTCTATGAGAAGCCTGAGCTCCCAACAATGACACTGCAACCCCCACCCCCACGCCCCGTTGCTCATCTTGCATCCTGGCCAGCTTTCAGCCTATAATTCTTTCCAAACTCTGCTGTATAAAATAATCATGTACATGAAGTAAAACAGGAGCCTCATATACACACTTAATAACTCTTGTGTACTGTACAAGAGGGAATTCCACTTTATAACCCCCAGAGCTTTCAAATGGTTCTCATTTAGCTTTGCATTCCTGGTGCAAGATCTGAAACTTCTCTCTTTCTGCCCCAGCCTGTTGCTGCCTTTTGAAACTGTTGTGTCTTCAGATTCCTTGGGACCATTTCATCTCCATCTCTGCTTCTAATTGGGGGATTTGAGTATGGCTGTTTAGCCCTGGAGCTAAATGTCAGGGTTTTGCTTAAAATCCCATATTTTGGGAACTGAGCACATTGTACTGGGGAACCTTCAAGTACGAGCATGTCAAAGTAACTGGAATTAAATGGATCAGCTAATCCTTCCAGCCACAAGCTCAAACACAGAGTGGGAAGGTGGGCTCCCGCCCATGGTATTCATTAGACCCCCTGTGTGATGTTAGCCAAGTCACTGTTTCTCCTCAGCCATTTAATTTCTCCGCATCTCTGTTAATTGGACAATATATACACACATCTTCTTCTAAGTCTTAGCTTTTGCAAGGACAGTCAGTATCAAATCTTCTCTTACACCAATTCCATGGATATGGTCATACTTAATCAAAATAACAAGAACAATGTGCTGTTGCTTTTATTTTTTTTCACCTGTACACATTTATTATGCTAATTCTTTTTGGTATACATATATGTATACATATCTCTCTTGGTGCAAATCTTGACTTAATGTATTATAGTAATCCATTTTATTAAGGCATTATACCATTTGTTTAATTTGGGAGACAATGCTGAAGTTATATTAAGCATTAAATCAACACGGATAGTACAGTGATTCTTCAATATCCCTTCAGAAATTGTCTTTTCTCTCATGAGTATAGTATACTTGTATTCGGCAAATACATAGTCCTAAAAATATGAGTAAGTGTTAAAAACACTGAAATATGCATAAACAGTGGCACCAAATATTATGGAGAACAGGAACCAAGGGATGTAATTAATTAATTTTATTCATTCGTATCTTTGGGAAATATCCAAAGCTTTGGTGGAACAGCAGTTGGCACTGAGAAGAAGATGAACCAGGTGCAGTCCTCTGCTTACATCTTCGATTTTGTTTCACTCTGCCTTGCTATAAACTCGGGCCACACTGGCTTGCTTTAGGTTGTATAGTCATACCAATTCTGTTCCTGCCTCAGATCTTCACACTTGTCATCTCCAGCCAGGGCATCCTCCCTGCTGGTCTTCAGATGAATTATGGGTCTTCACTCAAATGACTCCTTCAAGTAGAGGCCTTCTTTACCATTGCATCCCCAACCCAACATTCTATGTAAATATTGTTAGTCATTTCCATTGTATGTGTTTCATGTGAAATAATGCTGGTTACGAGATTATTCTCTGGTTTACCAACAGTATCCTTCTCACCGACTCAACCATGAGCTCCTTGAGGTCAGAAACCTTACGTATTACACATGTCCGTATTACACATGTCCACAAGGAGCTCCAACCATGAGCTCCTTGAGGTCAGAAACCTTACGTATTACACATGTTCAAGGTCTAGAACAGTGCATGGCATATAGAAACATATTTAGTAAATAGAGATGAGTGAAAGGATAATCACATGAACTCCAGCATTACATTTTTCCCCCAAAATGCATTGAACTAAATCTTTCAAGTACATCCTTGATCATTCCATGAAATTACATCAGTACCCCTTGCCTGATATAATTCCTTCTAGAACACTGTATTTCAAAAGTATTACAAACACATCACTTTTAGTTTTAAAAAATAAAGAAGTCCCAATCTATAAAGTGGTCATTACAAAGACACTGTGAGCTGTGGTTAAAGCAAGGATGGGGTGCAGAGCCCGACCCTTTCCCTCTTCCCCAATCCCATCTCCTTTCTGAGGCTCCTACGACACTTTTGTAGTCCTCCCCCATGCTGTTTTAGCTTGAAGTTCTTTTAGTTCCGCAAAATGTTGACAAGTATGCTATGGCCAAAAAAGGAACTGCTGTGTGATAAAGTCACACGCACATATACACACATGTCAAATACACACTATATCCCACAAACTGTGCTAATGGCTAAGATAAAATGAAGAATAAGACAGGCATAATTCCTGCTTTCAAGGACCTTACAACCTACAGGTTAAAGAAAACTCTACAGGGATAAAGAAAATAAGTAGAATTCTGTCTTCATGGGCCATGTAGTGCCTGAGCTGCTGTATACTAAAAACATGTGGCTGTATGTTTTTCCCAAAGTTGCTGAGTATGCCATGGGTCTAGTGTTCCACAAAGAAGGCTTTGGGAAACGCTTGTCAAGATCTATTACCCTTAGCATCATCAGGAAATGAGCTGTACACCAATTTTCAAAGCATTCCAACATAAAAATCATATGTGATCCTGGATGACTCGATCTGTTTGATCTCTGATGATTCATAACGCATTTTGAGAGCTTCTGTGTCTTGGATAATCCTCTGGACATGGATTATTCTTGTAGTTGGAACATGTGGAGATATCCACTAAGAGGACTCAATAATATCTGGCTGGTCAGCTCCAGCAGGGTCCTGTTCAACATTTATATCAGTCTACAGCTCTGTCTCTTATAATCATTCTTACAGTCATTCATAAGAGAAGAAATAAACTTCTTAGGGTAACAACACCTGTAGAAAGATTTCAGTCTTGAGAAATATGCCCCCTACCCCCCTAATCAGGAAGGAAAATGCAGACACAGAAGAGATACCCTCTCACCTGCCTCCTCCTGGGGACAGCATCTTTTGTTCTTTCCTATGTATCTCCAGAATACTGTCCCTGTAAATACCTATAGCATTGATCAGAGTGTTCACGACTCATGAATGCCATGCAAAGCTCCCTATTTTGTGCCAAGTACTTTTCAAAGTATTTTTCCTATATTACTGCTTTTCCTCCCAACACTCACAAGCATTAAATATTAGCACTATATTTGTTTTGAAGATAAAAAGATCAAAGCTCAGAAAAGCTAAGTCACTTGCCCAAGAAAACATGAAGAGTAAGTGGCCTTCCAGAATTTGAACCCAAGCCCATCTAATTCTCAAGTCTACATCCTTTCCCCTACATGTCCCAATTAATGGTTGAAAGATCCATCACTCATCCACTACTTGAGTGATATCTTTAAATTTCATGGTGCCCTGTGAGGGCTCGGCAGAGGCCAATTGAACAAACTCTGAGAGGCAACATGGCACAAAGACAAGAGTTTGGTTAAAGAGAAAGAAAACAGTGTCTTTTAGGATATGTAATCAAGCTTAAGCAAGCCCCTTCCTCCTCTTTGGAATTTGGTCTTCCCATCTATAAAATAGAAGGATCAGGAGAGATGATTTCTAATAGGATCCTTCCCCTGAATCCAAATGTCATGTAATTCAAAAACATCAAAATTCCCAAGAGGATGAACATGGCATGTGTGTTCCTGAGATCTCTAATGTTTAGCAGAATGCCGTGTGTAGAATCATGCTCAATTAGTATTCACTGAATATTAGTTGATACTGATACCCATTCAAAGCTCTGCAGAAAATAAACTATAAACACCTCCTAGAATCCAATCCCAGAAAGAAGCAAAAACCACTTCCTTGTAAAGGAAGATGGATCCAACAGTGAACTACAGCACTCAGCCCTGCCCTTCAAGAATGAGAGTTGTTGGCTTCCAGCCATAGGGACAGTTGGAGGCTAGGGCTTGGAGGTCCCCCAGCATCCCCTCACCACCCCAGCACTCCCCACTCGTGAACTTCAAATTCCTGGGTCAGATCTTTCATCACCAGCATGTGGCCTCTGGAAAATATACAGGAGGATGGTCCAAACTTTTTTTTCCCAAGGACTTGCCTTATATATCACCCTCCCTGAAACAGAGGAAGAAGAAACTCAGGAAGCCAGGAGACATGACATTCTAAAAATCCCTCTGTGGGAAATAAATAAATAAATCCATCCATCCAAGACGTAATCTTTTTAGTTAGAAAAACATGTTTTTCTTACTTGCTGACCCTCTGGCATTTTGGAGTTTAGGGAGTTGACTGGATGCCTAGTGTCCATGAACACTTGCAAGTTCATCACCCTGACCTTCTTGGCTGCTAAATCTTAACACTGGTTGTTGGAAAGTGCTTTGGCTTAAAAATAATAATAATAAAAAAAAAACCTCTGTGTATGTGTGTTTCCCCAAACATGCTCATCACTGAGCTCATACTTTGGGACTATGTACAAGGTTCTGTCGGATAGACTGTAGATTCCCAGATATCCAGAGTTTTTCTCTTTCCCAGGGACTCCATGGAATTCACCTGAAAAACCTGTTGATTATTTATGTTCTAGCACACTTCCAGGCAAGCCACCCAGGACTTTATATCCACAGGAAAACTGACAAATCTAATCAGTTCTCAAGATACAGTTCTGTAAAGTCTTATTCATTTGGATGCCATCAGTTCAGAATTTTTGGATAATTCAGACAGTCTGGATGGAAGTTTCCTTTTGCTCAGCTCTACGAGAGAGAGTTTCTCAACAAATTTATAATGCAAAGCAGACCGTCGGAGCTGAGAATGAATTGTCTTCAAATTCTTCAGAATAGCATTCACTGATAGGCAATCAATGGTTAATTACAAATTATTTTTATCAAATAATTAAAATGACTCCCAGGCAATTCATGTTATCTTGAGAATAGTATAGTATGGTGGCAAAATCATGGATTTCCAATCTATCTGGGCACGGGCTCAAATTCCAGCTGTGCAACTCATGAGTTTAAGTTTCTGTACATAAGGTGCTTTACTTCTCTGAGACTTTATTCTGACATATGGAATGGTTTTCAGGACAGACATGAGAACTGGACCTCACATAAGTAAAGACATAGGTTCCTATGCTCAGAAGGTTTTTAAGTCTACAAGATGTTAACACTTATTGCATGAAAAAAGGATCCATAGTTGCATAAGTTTGGGATAAACACAAAATTAAATATGTTTGCGTGTTTGTTTGCTTTTTTTTTTTTGGCTTGATTATGTGCAGGCCTTCTCAGAGCCTTTAATATTTTGCAATTTATACTGTGAATCTCTAAAATGAGGTTTTCAATTTTCCTCCAGGGGAACTATGGCAAATATGGCAGTCATTATCTACAAATGGAGGGGCATTTAAAGGAACTGGAGATGGTGTTAAAGGGTAGATCAAAAAAAGGCAAGATTAGTTCCTACGGTAATAGATAAAAAATTAAATCACTGAGAGAGGATTGGTTCTTGGCAAATACAAATGGAAGGCAAAGACCAAGGGAGCCCATTGATGCCATCTGTATAGTTCAGTTTCAGGGGCAGAGACTAGGGTGGGAGGAGGTAAGAGGGATAAACGGAAGATATTTAGGAATGAGACACTACTGTAGAAAGAGTTGTCAGGGATAGTCCCTATGAGAAAGTGGCATTGGAGGGAAGCCTTGAATGAGGGATGTAAATAAGCATCGTAGAGATGTGAGGAAAGAGTTTCAAAAAGAGAAACTTTAGGACCTGAGGTGGGATTAGCTGGGAGAGATTAAAACAAAAAGAGTTCATGTGTGAGGATGCACAAATCAGGGAAGCTGGAAGTGGGGTCTGGGGTAGCAGGAGTCCAAGCAACGTAGGACCTTGAGAATAAGAAATTCATTAAAACAAAAAATAAGAAATTTCTGATGCCTAAAGTTGCAGAGAACTAACAGAAGCCTCTCATTTAATTGCACAGAGGGTAAGATTTTATAGGCAGAAGAAATGATAGAAAGAATAACACAAAGGTAGGAATTCACCCTGTAGGTTGGAGCAACTGGAATTGGACCTAGCTACTGATGATGTGAAACATTTCTCTCAAATGCCCTTCTTTCCTTCCTTCCTTCCTTCCTTCCTTCCTTCCTTCCTTCCTCCCTCCCTCCCTCCCTCCCTCCCTTCCCTCCTTCCTTCCTCCCTCCCTCCCTTCCTTCCTTCCTTCCTTCCCTCCTTCCTTCCTCCCTCCCTCCCTTCCTTCCTTCCTCTCTCCCTTCGTTCTTTCTACTCTTCCTTCCATAATGGCTTTACTGAGAAATAATTTATGTATCATAAAATTTATCCACATGAAGTATACAACTAAATGGCTTTTAGTATACTCACAGAGCTAGCGCCATCACCACAATCTAATTTTAGAACTTTCCCATCACCCCAGAAAGAAATCTTGTGCCCATTTGTAGTTACTCTCCCCATTCCCACTCCCAGCCCCAGGCAACCACTAATCTACTCTGTGTCTCTATAAATTTGCCTTTTCCAGACATTTATATAAGTGGAATGATACTATATGTGGTCTTTTACATCTGGCTCCTTTTACCTAACATAATGCTTTTGAGGTTCATCTGTGTGTCATAGCATGCATTAGGACTTCATGCATTTTATTACCTGATAACATTCGCCAGCACCGATAGACCATGTTTGTCTGCTGACCAGTTGATGATGGACATTTGAGTTATGGCTACTTATTGACTATTATAAATATTCATGTATAGATTTTATAAATACCTAGGTATTTTAAATACCTAGGAGTGGAATTGCTGGGCCATGTTTAACACTGGGAAACTACCACACTGTTTTCCAAAGCAATGGCACCATAGCTCGTTTTTCTTAATGAATTTGTGAAATATATGAGTTTTCATCTCTTTCCACTGCTCTTTGGACCAAACAGGAGCACATGACCCAAACTAGACTAATCAGTTTTTTCTTCCTGAGATCTTAGTATGAGGACACACAGGTGGATGTGCATTTTTATCTGCAGTAGCTTGAATGGGGGTCAGTATGAAACTTTTGAAAGTGACAGAGAAAAACAAATCACAAAGAGAAGACTCAAGTTGACCTACAAAGAAACAAAGATGAGAAGCCACAGAAACAGGGAGAAATGATGAGGTAGTCTCAGGTCCTAAGTCTCCAGGTTCCCGGTTTCAGGTGTTGTGAGGTCTAGTGTGTTAGCCTTTGCTGTCTTCAGCATGATTCCAAAATCCTCTAATACATTCTATTTTGGTTTTTGTATGGTAAATCTTTGCTTCAAACACAACACATTTTGGCTGAAGTCATGACAGGGTAGAAGAATGGAGTAGGTTTATTTCTTAAACTATAGCAACACAAGCATTTCTAAGGCACATACTGTGTGCTTGGCACTACATGAGTGTAACACGTTCTGCCCTTCATGTAACACACAGTAGGGTGACAAAGGTTTTAACAAACTGTCCCAGAGGGGAAAGGGAAAAACAATAAGTAGAAGATGAACAGTTTTTATGATATAATGTCTCTTTAAAAAAAAAAATGTTCAAGTCAGTGTTTTTACAGTTTAACAAGAAAGAAAATCAAGTAGTGAAAAACTTTCAAGATTACAGAGTTAGGAATCCTTAGGTGCTGAAAGAGCTTAAAATAAAAGACACTTTTCAAATACCAAGCATTATAATTATATGCTCCTTTAAAGAACCACAGTCAATTCTACTGGTGACTAATCTTAATAGTCTGTCAAAATCCCGAGCTGGAGAAGTCACACAAGCTTTGGGCTGGATTGTCTAATTCTGGGGCCTGCCCTGTGGCTTCCTGTCCCAGGTTCACCCAGGAGCCTCTCTGTATGACGACAAAGACTTCATCACAAATGTCTTCCTTGGCTCTCCTAAACCTTGCCTGGGAAGAAAAGGGAGAAAAGAAAAAACATAGTCTCAATGAAGAAAATACGTGAAAGATCACAGGGAAAGAAATCCAGCCGATAATTTTCTTAATTAAAGGATCTACAATATGTTTCTTGTTATTTGTTTTCTCTCCCAGTAGAAGGCAAAGCTGCAGGAGGGCAGAAACTGTCTGGCTTGATCGTCGGAGAATGCATCTTCTCCTAAAACAGTTCTAGGTATTCAGTAGGGAATCAAATTCGAGTCTTCCTTAAGTCCTTATTTTTAGAGTGATATCAACTTGAGATCTTACCTGGAGGCTCAATATAGGAAACATATTACAGCTTATAAACTATAGAATCTCTGACAAACTGTGAAATAATCTAGGGGAGCATCTCACATGAGATGGAAGATTTCAGCAACCATAGTAAAACACAGAAGGGAAGAAGTATTTCACTTACCTTATGCTGATATGTGCCTTTGTTCATACAACTGTCATTAAATGAGGAACTGTTATGCGCTAGGTTTATGCTAAGACCTGAAATGATCAAGTGCTAACATACCTTCAACAGAAAAGATGGCCATGTAAAATGGTCTTTCTTCAGTTATTTATTACACCATCTCAGTGCTGTCCAGTAGAAACCTATG
Organism: Otolemur garnettii; assembly: GCF_000181295.1. Classification (NCBI taxonomy): domain Eukaryota; kingdom Metazoa; phylum Chordata; class Mammalia; order Primates; family Galagidae; genus Otolemur; species Otolemur garnettii. Next base: position 13,080,033 of record NW_003852433.1, read on the forward strand.
GCAATCCACGTTTGTCATTTAAAATCATCTAGTACTCGCATCAGTTAAGTGAATTTTGGAACATATCCTTTTTAGTAAAGTATCTCAAGAGTGGGGGGGAAGCATCCAATGTACTCAATACTATTATGAAACCAATATATAAACACTTACACGTTCATACTAATGATAGAACACAAATATAGTCTAGCAAGAGGGAGGGGAGAAGAGGAAGGGGGAAGGGAGGAGGGAGGGCAATTGGAGGGAGAAGAGAGGGCATTTGCTGGGATCTCACCTAATGCGCACAATGCAAGGGTACACTTCAGAAAAACTAAGAGTAGATTTTAAATGTCTTACCGCAAAAGATAAGTGAGGTAATGGTTATGTTAATCAGTTTGATTTACGCATTCCACATTGTAAATAATCACATTGTACCCCATAAATGTATATAGTTGTTATTTAATAAAAAAATTAAACTAAAAAAAGTAACAAATAAATTTCTTTTTTATCATGTATTTTATTTAAGCCATGATAGCCAAAATATTATCATATCATCATGTGAGAAATCTAAAAATGATCAATGAGACATGTTCATACTCTTTTTTCACCCTAAGTCATCAAAATCCAGGGCATTGTTTATGTTAATAATACCTTTGCATGCCTCATTTTATTCATAATTCTTATATATGTTTAGAACTTGTAAAATGTTTAGAGTCAAAAAGAATAGATTGGCTTGGCACCTGTGGCTCAAGTGGCTAAGACACCAGCCACATACACCTAAAGTGGCAGATTCAAATCTAACCTGGGCCCGTCAAACAACAATGAAGCCTGCAACCAATAAAAATAGCCAGGCTTTGTGGTGGGCACCTGTGGTCCCAGCTGCTTAGGAGGCTAAGGCAGGAGACTCACTTGAGCCCAGGAGTTGGAGGTTGCTGTGAGCTATGATGCCACGGCATTCTACCCAGGGGAACAGCTTGAGGCTCTGTCTCAAAAAAAAAGAATAGATTATGCCAAAAATCTTCCAATGGCTGAATTATCTCTGTTTTTAAATCTTATTTTAAGGTAATCAACGTTAAATAAAATGAGAAGTTCAGTCCTTTAGTTGCACCAGTCACACTTCAAATGCTCAGCAGACATGGTGCCTAGTGTCCACTGTACGGGACAGCATGAATAAAGAATGTTTTCTTCACTGCAGAAGGTTCTATTAGACAGTGTCCTTCGGTGTTTTGTAAGAGGACTGCAAACATTGAGGACAGGCATGTACAGTGATGAACATAGAAGAGATGTCAGATAATAATCCCTGAAAGAATAAACGAATGACTGTCGTTACATCACAGAGGTGGGAGGGTTTAAGAAAGACTTCACAGAGAGAGAATATTTACGATAGGTTTGGACAGGTATAAGAGTCTGGTGTAGGCAAATAAATAAGGTAAAGATAGAGGGAAAGCCTGGTGAATACGTGCTGAATTATAGAACAGTCTACTATGTTGTCAGGAGAGTGATCCGGAGGCTCATCTGTTTTTCCTCCTTCCTGCAGCTCTGAATTCAGGTAGTGGGCCAAGATTGAATTGTAAAGCACCTAGATTCCCAAGGAGCAAGAAACTTCAAGTGGGAACAGGAGCAGATAGTGCAGTAGAACTTCTATGGTTGACTACCTCCCTACACTGATGACCTCCTCAAATTGACCTAATTTTTATAGACCAGACATGCAGCACATGTCCATTTCAGTACAGGAGGCCTAGATCCTTATGTTGACCACCTCCATATGTTGACCACTTTGTTGCCGTCCTTTGGATGGTCCACTTACAGAACTTCTACTATATTTCTAGTCTTCTGGGAATACAGAACTAGTTTGTCAAGAAACAGCTCTTGGGACCAGCACATCATGGGAACAGAGACTGGGAAATATAATTTAAGTGATCTGGAGGGAATGGTGAGATGGCCAATGGCTGAGACTCATTCAAGTTCATCTATAGACAGTGGGTGAGGTCTCTGACCTTTCAGGTGTTAAAGGAATGGTAGGATTCCAGAAGGGCCAATGACTGCCTTACAGCTCCATGGCTGGGCCTGGGCATCAGTTTGTAAGGTCAGGAGGACTGTAGGTGGTTTGTTGCCCAATAGCAGTGACTGCTTCACCATATGGTGCTGCTTTGTAATTTTTCTCCCATGCCTGAAGCTGCATGTTTATTGTGGTTCTCCTGCTGACTGTCAGTTGACATTAGACACTAAAGAATGTTGCCGTGTCTCTCAAATCTATCGTGGCTTCTCATAAACTTTTGTTTGTTGTGGCTGAAAAACAGAATGATGGGATTTTTTTCAGCCTATATTTTTGGTGCAGCTGTTTGATATTTGTAAGAGCTCATTTCTCTGTGTGTTTTAAACCATTTTAAAAGGGAGTGAAGTCAGTAAGTGACTCCTTACTGTAAGCTCACAGAAATTCTGTCATGGCTTTGGACAACCTTTTTCTTAAACTCTCTACCAAAAATTTGTACATCAAGCCAAGTGCTTTGGAATTATTCACAGAAAAGAAAGTATCTTTTAATCCCCAACTAAGTTGTGGATATCCTTCATAAAACAATGAATGTAGGCATTGCTCCAGAGACTCACATGGATTTCCATTATTGCTGTTCAGCCCAAAACTTAAGTCATTCTGTGCTCCAGAGTTAGTTCTTTATTCTGGTACATAGAGCAGAAATTGGGTCCCTTGACCTACTCGCCAGGTATAACATTCAGATGACATAAAATAGATACATTGGGCCCCTGTGATCACTGGGTCAAATGAGCACTGAGGTTATAACACCTCATACAGAACCAGAAAAAAAAAAAAAAACATATAGCCAAGTCAATTCTTAATAATAAAAACAAAGTGGCGGGGGGCATCACCCTATCAGACTTTAGGCTATATTACAAGTACAAAGTGATCAAAACAGCATGGTAATGGAACCAAAATAGAGACATAGACATTTGGAACCAAATAGAAAATCATGGGATGAAACTAATATCTTACAGCTACCTGATCTTTAATAAACCAAACAAGAGAACACGCCAGGGAAAAGAATCTCTATTCAATAAATGGTGCTTGGAAAACTGGCTATCCACATGTAAAAGACTGAAACTGGACCTGCACCTTTCACCACTCACAAAAATTGATTCAAGATGGATAAAGTATTTAAATCTAAGGCATGAAACAATAAAAATCCTTGAAGAAAGTATGGGAAAAACACTTGAAGATATCAGCCTGGGGAAATATTTTATGAAGACCTTCATGGCAATTTCAACAACAAAAAAAAATTTTTAAATGACAATTAAACTGAAATGCTTCTATACAGCTAAGGAGATAACAACCAAAGCAAATAGACAACCTTCATAATGGGAAAAGATATTTGCATATTACAAGTTGGATAAAAGCTTGATAACAGAATCTACAGAGAACTCAAATTAATCAACAAAAAAAAACAACTACTGATCCCATATACCACTGAGCATAAAAGATGAATACAATCTTATCTATGGAAGACAGAGAAGGTTAACAAATATATGAATAGCTAACAAACATATGATAAGATGCTCATCATCCCTAATCATCAGAGAAATGCAAATCAAAACCACCCTGAGATATCACCTAACCCCAGTAAGATTAACCCACATCACAAAATCCCAAAGTTGCAAATGCTGACATAGATGTGGAGAGAGGGGAACACTTTTACACTGTTGGTGGGACTGCAAACTTATACAGCCTCTTTGGAAAGAAGTATGGAGAATCCTCAAAGATCTCAAATTAGATTTCCTATTTGACCCCACAATCCCATACTAGGCATGTACCAAGAAGAAAAAAAAATCATTTTATCATAAGGACATTTGCACTAGATTCTTTATCAATAGCTCAATTTATAATCCTCAAGACATGGAAACAACCTAAATGCCCATCAACTAAAGGAATGGATTAACAAATTGTGGTACATGCACACCATGGAATACTATTTAGCCATAAAAAAGATGATGACTTCACATCTTTTGTAATACCCTAGATGGAGTTGAAACACATTCTTCTTAGTAAAGTATCACAAGAATCAAAAAGCAAGTATCCAACGTACTCAATATTAATATGAAGTCAGTAAATGATCTGATGTGTGTCCACATAGAAGAAAAACTCATTTCAAGTTGTGGGAAGGGTAATGAGGGAGCAGTGGGGAGGGGTTGGGGGCTCTCACTGAACTGATGGGGGTAGGGGTGTTTGGCAAATCTTATGTGTGGAACATAACCACAAGAGGACATAACCTAACAGAATCAAATATTTTGACCTGGTTATCTGTATCCTCACATTAACCAAAAGTAAATTTACTTTTCAAAAAAATTAATTAATTAAACCTCATACAAATAGAGTTAGTCCTGGGTTACGGATGAGATAGGTTGTATAGACTTGGTCTTAAGTTGAATGTATGTGTGAGTTGGAACAGGTACATTTACCATTACCTGTAATAGCCTCCATCCATATGTATAAGTTGCATGTCCATCAGATGTTTGTAGCTTGGGGATTGCCTGTGTAAGTTTATCAATACATTGGAATTACTGTTGTTAGTTATAGTTAATATTATGATGATTTTAAAATAACTCTGAAAGCTATATTTTTAAGCTAAGAATAGGTAAATTCAATTGGCAACTTCATATAAACATGATGCTAAACACTTTACATAAATAACCTCAAACCTCTAAACAATCCTAGGAGACATGAATTTTTATTAATGGATTTTCACAGAAGAGAAAACTGAGGATCAGAAAAATTAAGCACAGGGAGGGGCAAGATGGCCCACAGGTACCAGCCTCCAACAGAAGCTCCCGTCCAGAGGGAAGGATAAAGTCCAGAAAATACCCAACAAAGTTGAAGACTAGGAGCCCAGCCAGGAGAGAAGAGAGATATCTGCAGGAAACCTCTGCTGAGGCAAGTTTCGACTCCTAGAAAGCAACAGGTACATAATACATCCCAAAGGAAAAGTTTCCATCCCCTCCCCCCAAGAAAGTTGTGTTTTTCTCTTTGTTTTCTCTTCATCTGCCCCTGTAAGTTTCCCACAGGAGAGTGTTGAACTGAGGACCTATTATCTCACCCCACATGTGAGGTGAGATACAGGAAGTGGGATCTACTCCCCCTAGAGGGACCCTACTGAGACTCTGAACACCCTCTTGCCAGGCAGAAAAATCAAACTAACATTTTCACTACCACTTTGAATTTCCAGTCCACCCTTCCCCCCTTGCCTGCAGAGACAGTGAGAGGAGGCCCAAAGCAGTGTTCCCCTACCCCTATGGGACCATGCACCCTGCCCTGGCACTGCAGCTGGAAAACTACTTGAGCAAAACGTTCCTCACATGGCTGCTGGAGGCCCATGCTACGAGCACCCTCACAGAAGTCCCAAGGACTCATCAAGCCATGCGTTCCTCCCTCCGCTGCTGGCACCCTGTGCTACAGGGACCCCGAGGACTGATCATGTGGTGCATTCCTGGCACCCCAGGCCCTGCGGCCTGATAACTGCAAGAGGATGGTCACTTGAGAGGGAACCACACTAGAGTGGCAGTACCCCAAGGTGAAGAGCAACAGCCACAACAGCTAGAACAATAAGGCTCACACCCTGAGGCTTTTCCAGACAGACACATCCTATCTCTCTGGGCAACCAGAGGAAGCCGGCATCTTCTCTGGTGGCAGCCACTGGCTGAACAGTTTTGGGATGGTCTTCAAACGGTGCAAATTCAGCATGGGGCGGAATCAGTGGAAAAACTCTGGTAACCTGAATAACCAGAGTAGATCAACTCCCCCAAGGAAGAATGGGGCATAAATAGATGGCTGGGATCTCAGAAATCGAATTCAGAATCTGTATAGCAAATATGATTAACACAATGGAAGAAAGAAGGGAATTAGAATTTCAAATTATTTATAGTTGTCTCAATAATTCAATGATTTCAAAGATAAAATGACCAAAGATGTTGACACACTGAGGGAAGAAGTTGCAGCCCTCAAAAATCTGAAAAATATGGTAGAATCCCTCGGTAACAGAATGGAGCAGGCAGAAGAAGGGATCTCTGACATTGAAGACAAAGCTTTTGAACATGCCCAAGCGCACAAAAATGAAGAGAAATGGAGAGCAAAAACAGATCACACTCTCAGAGAGTTCTGAGATAATTCAAAGAAAACTAATATTTGCCTTATAGGAATACCAGAAGGCAATGAAGTTGCTTCACAAAGCACAGAGGCTCTTCTTCATGAAATTATGAAAGAGAACTTTCCAGACATGCCAATAGATTCTGAAATTCAGATAGCAGATAGTTTCAGAACCCCAGCACAACTCAATCAGAATAAGACATCCAACAGGCACATCATAATTAACTTCACTAAAGTTAATATGAAAGAGAAAATTCTGAAAGCAGCTAGACATAAGAAAACCATAACCTATAAGGGCAAGAATATTAGAATGACTGTGGATCTCTCTGCTGAAACCTTTCAGGCTAGAAGAGGGTGGCCACTGACTTTTAATCTCCTAAAACAAAATAACTTTCAACCCAGGATCCTGTATCCAGCTAAACTGAGTTTCATTTATGATGGAGAAATTAAATACTTTAATGACATTCATATGTTGAAGAAATTTGTCATAACTAAACCAGCCCTCCAGGATATTCTCAGACCTATCCTCCATAATGACCAGTGCAAACCTCCACCATGTAAGTAAACTCACACAGAAAATTATCAACTTCCATAGTGGCAAAAGGATTCAAGGTGTCTACTGGACTTTCGAAAAACTTGATACACAAAATTATACCAGGCTTATCAATATTCTCAATCAATGTGAGTGGCTTAAATTACCCTCTAAAGAGGCACAGGCTGGCTGACTGGATACAAAAACTCAGGCCAGATATCTGCTGCATACAAGAATCTTATCTTACCTTAAAAGACAAATATAGAGGCAGGGTAAAGGGATGGTCATCTATATTCCAGGCAAATGGAAAACAGAAAAAAACAGTGTTGCAATTTTATTCACAGATACAATAGGCTTTAAACCAACAAAAGTAAGCAAGGATAAGGATGGTCACTTTATATTTGTTAAGGGTAATACTCAATACGATGAGATTTCAATTATCAATATTTATGCACCCAACCACAATGCTCCTCAATTTATAAGAGATGCTCTAATAGGCATGAGCAACTTGATTTCTCCCAGCTACATCATAGTCAGAGATTTTAACACTCTTTTCACAGTGTTGGATAGACCTCCAACAAGAAGTTTAGCAAAGAAATTTTAAATTTAAACTTAACCATTCAACATTTGGATTTAACAGATATCTACAGAACATTTCATCCTAACAAAACTGAATACACATTTTTCTCATCAGCCTACAGAACATAAAATCGACTGCATCTTAGTCACAAGTCTAACCTCAGCAAATTTAAAAGAATAGAAATTATTCCTTGCATCTTTTCAGACCATAATGGAATAAAAGTTGAACTCAGTAACAACAGGAATCTGCAGACTCATACAAAAACATGGAAGCTAAATAACCTTATGCTGAATGAGAGGTGGGTCAGAGACGAGATCAAGAAGGAAATTACAAAATTTGGGGAACAAAATTATAATGAAGATACAAGTTATCAGAACCTCTGGGATACTGCAAAGGCAGTCCT
>NW_003852433.1:13090224-13107797 GCF_000181295.1 Otolemur garnettii
GAGTGGTAGGGGAGGGGGGAGGATAGATGGAAGGAGGGTGATTGGTGGGATCACAGCTATGGTTCATCCTATAAGGGTACATGTGAATCTCTCTAAATGTAGAATACAAATGTCTTAACACAATAACTAAGAAAATGACCTGAAGGCTATGTTAACCAGTTGTATGAAAGTATTTCAAATTGTATATAGAAATAGCACACTGTACCCCATGATAGTATTAATGTACACAGCTATGATTTAATAAAAATAAATAAACAAATAAATAATTTTTAAATAAAAAATTAGAAAACAAAATTAAGCACTTGCTCAAAAATACACAGCAGAGACTGGTGTCAAACCTGTGACCCTCAGGGCCATAAACTGAACACCTTATTCTGTGATCACTGCTAAGTGGAGATATACAACCAAGGAGTGAATCTGCTCTTCCATTAGCAATCATGATTGTTTAGTATTTCTCCATGGGCAAGGCATTCAGAAAAATATATAATTTTTTTCTGCAATGCTTTAAGGAGATGTGTCCTTATACTTTCATTTTCTCTTTCTTAAAGTGGGGTGCTGACATTAGCAGTTCATGGTGAGGATTAACAAGCTAATGAATGAGAAGGATTAAAGAGGTGGCATGGGGGCCTAAGCTAATGGGATTTGAAATGGTGGGCTTTTTTTCCTCCTCATGTTAGCTAGTTTGCTTAATATACATTTTATTTGAATTTGAAGGAGAAAAAATAATTTTTCAAAATGGAATCCAAGACTGTTCAACACTTTCCATATCATTGAAGGCCTCTAGAAATGAAATTGCAGGTCTCCAGTTAGTCTTAATGAATTCTACTAACAATGCACATACCTAAAAGACATAGCTGCCAAATTTGGGGAGCCACAGAAACACATTTGCAGGGAATTTCAAAGAGGGTCTCCAGTGTGGCTGAAACTTCTCATGTGGGGCTACCCTGGTGGACAAAAATGATGCTGGCTCCATCATGCCTGGTTCTTGGCTTTCCAAGTCTTGGGCAATATTAGCCAAGAATTGTTTATCTGTTTTGATTTTTGCATTTTTTCCAAGTCGAGAACATCTGTGAAGCGTTTTCTTGATTGCAAATATGGACACTGTTTAGTTTGCTGGTGTGTGTGTGTTTCATTTTGCTTTGTTTTGGATCCATCTAGAAGAACCACCAAAGAGAATAAAGGTCATCCAGAGGGAAGAGAAGCTCACCTACAGAAAATAAAATGAGAAAAAAGATAAAAACAGGAGTTTTGTTACATCTATTGTGTTCTGTGTACTACTGAAAGCTGCGTGTGTGTTATTTGGTGTTAGAAGCTTGTGTAACATTGAGGAAAAGACACAGACTGAAGTCAGACTGAGCCATGCTAAGTCCCTGGCTCTGCTTTTGCTGGTTATATAACTTTGAGCTAGTTACTTAATTTTTCTGCTCCCCTGTGGCCTTTTCTGCAAATTGAGAAGAGAGGAGGTAAGCAATTGTAATTATAGATCATATCTGTTGGATGTTTACTATGTATCATCAGCTCAATTAATTCTTACTACAAATCTTTGAGCTCAGTTGATATTATCCCATTTTACAGAAAATCAAAGCTCAGAGATGGAATAAGTTTCAAAAGGCTGAGTAAACAAAAGAACTAGGAAAGGACTCCTATGTCCTCTGACTCCAGAGAGAATAAGCACATAGACACAGAACTGCTGTGAGAACTCACTGAGAAAATCCAAGTAAAGCACACCCTCCTATAAGCAACAAAAGCAAAAGTAGACAAGTGGGCCCAGATAAAATTAAGAAGCTTCTGCACAGCAAAGAAAACAATCCACAAAATGAAAAGGAAACCTAAAGAATGGGAGAAAATATTTGTAAACCATATATATATGTATGTATGTATATATTAGAAGGTTAGTATCCAAAATATATAAAGAACTCTTACAACCGAGCAGCAAAATCAAATAACCTAATTTAAAAATGGACAAAAAAACCTTGAATAGGTATTTCTCAAAAGAAGGTATAGAAATGACCAGCAGGTATATGCAAAAGTTTTTATTAATCATCACCAATCATATCTAGTAAATCAAAACACAATGAGATACACCTCACACCTGTTATAATAACTATTATAAAAAAGAAAAAATATTTAATATTGGTGAACCAGCCTAAGCTAGAGTGGGACTCTGTCTCTAAAAATAGCCAGGTGCTGTGGTGGGTGCCTGTAGTCACAGCTACTTGGGAGGCTGAGGCAAGAGGATTGCTTGAACCCAAGACTTTGAGGTTGCTGTGAGCTATGATGCCATGGCACTCTACCAAGGGCAACAGAGTGACATTCTGTCTCAAAAAAAAAAAAAAAAATGTTGGTGAGAATCTGGAGGAAAGGAGACCCTTGTACATTGTTGGTGGGAATATAAGTTGGTATAGCCATTATGAAAAACAATATGGAAGTTCCTCAAAAAAAATTAAAAATGGAACTACCATAACATCTAGAAACCCACTTCTGGGTATATATCCAAAGGAAATGAAATGAGTATGTCGAAGAGATATCTCCACTCTCACGTTCATTTCAACATTATTCACCACAGCCAAGATATGGAAGCAATCTAAATGTCCAGAGACAGATGAATGAATGAAGAAAATGGGTTGTATACATACAATTGAATATTATTCAGCCTTACAGAAGAAGAAAGATCTGCCATTGGCAATAACATGGATTAATCTAGATAACATTATGCTAGGTAAAATAAACCAGACACAGAAGGAAAAAGACTACATCATCCTTCTTACCTAAGAAATCTAAAATAGTCAAACTCATAGAAGCAGAGACTACATGGTGGTTGCTCAATCTTGGGGAAAGAGTAAATAAACAGTGATTATTAAAGGATGCAAAGTTTCAGACAGGCAAAATAAATTAAGTCCTAGAGACCTACTCTGTATCATAGTGTCTGTGGTCAGCAATCCTATATTGTATGCTAAAAATCTGGTAAGAACGGCTCGGAGCCCATTGCACAGTGGTTATGGCACTGGCCACATACACCAAGGCTGGTGGGTTCAAACCCAACCTGAGCCTGCTAAACAACAATGACAACTACAACCAAAAAATAGCTGAAGGTTGTGGCGGGTGCCTGTAGTCCCAGCTCCTTGGGAGGCTGAGGTAAGAGAATTGCTTAAGCTCAAGAGTTTGAAACTGCTATGAGCTGTGATACCATGGCCCTCTACCAAGGGGGAGACGTAGTGAGACTCTGTCTCAAAAGAAAAAAAAGAAAAATCTGGTAAGAGCAAGCAAGAGGGTGGGATGAAACTTTAATAGGTGATGAACACTCTTAATGCATAGATTGTGGTGATGGTTCCACAGGTATATACATTAAATATGTATAGCTTTGTGTATGTCAATCATACCTCAATTAATTGGGTAAAAAAAATTTTCCTCAAAAAAAATTTTTTTTCCCTCTGTTTAAGCTCTAAAATAAATAAAGAAAAACATGCCACCTCCTGGGTATGACATACTCAAAACAGATTGATGGATACGTAGCTGGAGTCATTAAACACTCAGAGGGAAAAGGAACTTGTATCTCTAAGAGCTAAGGGGGGAAAGGGAAGGTGAGAAGAAAGGAATTTTCAGATAATGAGAGCTTACCACCACAATGAAACCATTGATATACAACACTGAGGGGTCCGTGGAGGAAAGGGATTTGATGGAATGTGATCAATGTGGGAAAAGATGAATAAAGCCTCTATTCTCCCTGAGACCCTGGCTGCTGAGACATCAGAATGTGACATGGGAATGTCAGCTCCCAGTGGACCAATAGGTCAGGACTGTCAGGAAATACCTGTGGCTCCAACTAACAGGTACATGAAGAACCTTCTGTGTCAGAGCCTGTGACAATGAATAAAGCATCAAGTGGATGCTTAGATCTACACTTTGGAATTTACCCCTTCTCACTCCAAATTCCCAAAAGGAATTTTCACTTGCATCTGTGTGGGTACAAGACCATTGATTTAACTGCTGCTATTTCAGAGTGCTGATGCAGGTGCTATAGGAACCTGATCCCCTACACCATGGAAGTTAGAATACAAGTGGAGAGAATTCAGAATCAATATGGCAGGATTAAAAATAAAAGTGAAATGAAGGTAAACTGTAAAGTATATAAATGACAAAATATCAACTATACATAAACACTCTGGGGGAAAAAGTCATTTAACCAAAAGTTCTGACTATCTGGAACCTTCAGTTACCTGGAATTCCTTTCTTCTATTTTGCTTTTAAGAAAAAGGAATAGATCAGAAATATAAATTTTACTGGATTCAGAAAATTAGTTGAAAGAGTAGCCCAGACATGTTCGACTTTACGTTCAGTGTATTTCAACTTCATTTCTTCATTTCTGGCATCTGTACTCATGACGCTGTGGATTTCTTGATGTCAGGAGCCACATTTTTCTGTTTCCCACCACATTCTCCATGTCAAGCAGGGGCACAGCACTTAGTAAGAATGCAGTAAACGTTGGTTCAAAAAATGCTGACCCCCAGCTGTCTCCTAAATTCTTACTCATCAAAAGAAAATATCAGTTTTGATCATCACTGGCCAAGAAATAAGATACAACTATTTTAGAAAGATTTTCAAAAATGAGGTGTGGTAAAGATGGCCACAAATACTTTGCTACTCTCTCCCATTGGGGAAAAAATGCAACAAATTCCTTTCCTTGAAGTCTGAGCTGATTTTAATAGACTTATTTGACGAATAGAATTTGGGAGAAAGGAAAGTCAGAAATTTCTGAGGGTAGGTCATAGTAGGACTTTTGAGTTCTACCTGGGTGTCTTACAGGCATGTTTTCTATGATCCTTTAGCTGCCATGGGAGAAACTTAAGTGGACAAGGTTCTCTTTTCTGGAGAGAGGCCACCCGTAAGCAGCCCAGTTAATAGTCTTAGCTGAGCCAGCTTCTTGACAGGCCCTGCAACATATGGGCGAAGTGAATGAAATTACTTTAGACCCCTTAGATCAAAAGCCAGAAAATTTTTCCAGAAAAAGACCAGACAGTAAATATTTGAAGCTTTCTAGATCATACAGTCTTTGCCCAATGAATCAACTATTCTGTTCTAGCATTATCCATAATACAGAATACATAAAAACATAAATGCACAAATAGATGTAGCTGTGTTTCAATAAAATTTTATTTACAAAAAAAGACACCAGTTAGATTTTATCTGAGGGCTATAGTTTGCTGACATCTGCTCTGGACAAGCCCAAGTGACCTCTATTAATGCTGCACAGAACAAAAGAATCATCTGGCTGAGCCCTTCCCAAATTCCTAACCTAAAAAAATCATGAGTTACAATAAAGCAGTTGTTATTTTAAGCCACTAAGTATTGGGCAGTTTTTTTATGCAGCAAAAAGTAACTAGGACCCAAGAAAAAATTGGAGGGGAGGGAAAGGGAGAAGAGGCATGGACAACTCAGTCCATTTCCCATAAGCACTACAGTTGCTACACATAACCACTGAAAAGAAGAAACTACAGCCATTATCACCTGGGACTGGATTATAAGGTGAAGCCGTGCAAAAGTAAGGAGATATGAGCTAAGAGTTAAAGATGGTGTTGGAGATGGGGGAAGGACACCAAGAACAGGTGTCAAGAGTTTTGCAATACAGGAAGGACACCCTTGTTGTGCCACTCTAAGAACACTACTATTCATATTGCAGTCCATAGGAGCAGTACCACCTGGAGAGAGTCATCCCAGGGACTCTGGCTAAGAAAAAGGAGCCAGTCTATTAAAAAGGCTTTGGATTCGGATGGATCTGGGTTCACATCTTGGCTCAATCTCTCACCAAATATTTGATCCTAAGCAAGCAAGCCAGTCACCTCTCTGAATCTCATATTCATTTAAAACAGTGCTCAGCCTATAGGGTACTTGTGAGGATTAAATCAGACAATATAAGTAAAATTTCTGGAATAGAATGCGTCTTCAATAGCAGAGATTTAATATATGTGTGAGTGTGTGTGTGTGTGTGTGGTGGGCATATGTGCATGTGTGATGTGTACACATGTACACACACTGTGCACATATTTATAAACAAAGAGAAAACCTACCGAAAGAGTGAGGATGAGTGTGGTCGAAATCAAAGGTTTTCCAGTGCATTAGTTCATAAAAATCATCAAGTATATATGGATCCCTTGCTCAAATGTTGTGAGGCAATTTAACACACTATCTGATGTCAGCATGTTTAAGAATCACATTGGGGTCCTTGTTGAAATGCATATCTCCCCCTTCCCAGGAAATTCTCATTCAGCATGTCTGGGCTAGGATCCAGGGATTTGAGTTGTTAACAAGTGCCCCAGGGGTTGCTGATCCAGAAAGTCATCTGGCCATGCTTTGAGAAACTTTCTATAAGGCTTATAAGATAAAGAACCAGCTCAGAGAGTTAGAGGTTCACCTAAAGCCACCCAGCTGGGCAATAGCAGAAATGTGTCTTTTGCTTTATGTCCCATCCTCCTGGCTCTATCTAATATCTGCCTATAAACCAGATGTGATGGGTGCTGCTGTCCTGTTCTGTGTCCACACCCCTGCAGCAGAAATCCTGGCATTGAGCAACTGCTCTTTGACTATTCTTGAATAGAACTGAATTAAAATGAATCAAATATCAGAGTCAAAAGGAAGGTTGGGAATCTTCCATTCCAACCATCCTATCGTACAGATGGGCAGACTGAGATTCAGATGGTAGAAGGTGGTCACCCTCGTTTGCACAGAGAACACAAGCCTAGATCCTCAGCCCAGTGAATCCTCACCCATTTCAGATTTTGCACCAAAATGACATGCTAAATAAGCCTGCCATACCTTCTGGGCAGTGGTAAACTGAAGCTAACAGTGATCCAATCCCACCTAGTTCTCACAACACTATAAATCTCAGCATTCTGTTAAACATGGTGGGGAAGCAGAAGTACCAAAATCATCGTGAAATCAGTCCTTTCTTGGTCTGGCAAAATTGCTCTCAACCTGTCACCCTTTTTATTCCAAGTCATGGCCCTCAGATCAGTCTAAACAATCCCTTTCTATAATTAAAAAAAAAAATAGTCCGTTGCTAATGTTCCCAGCTCCCTTTTTAGTGAAGGGAGCAGCTGCCAGGTGGGACAGCGGAATGCCGGACGTGAGAGATGGCAGGGCCAGAAAAGCAGCACAATGAGCTATTACCAGTTCCGTTTATTTTATTTGGACAACACTTCTTAGAAAAAGGGAATTAAAGGCTGGAGTCTGCACTCTTTAAACTTTTCTGGACAATGAATTGTCTATCTCTTTTTACACAGAAGGTTGTTTCGTAGTCCATCTGAGGTTGTAACTGTAGCTCTCTCACTTGCTAACTAGAAAGCTTTGGGCAAATGACCTGGCCTGCATGTACCTCAATTTCCTTAAGTGTATGGTGGGGGGTGAGGGTGTAGAAATAATAGCATTCACCTCTTGAAAGGACTAGTCCATGTAAGGTGCATGGTCCAGAGTAAGTTGTTCAATGAATATTTATGTATACTGCCATTTGCAATTAACAGCCTGAAACTTTGTTTTTTCATTTAGTTCTTCTTTGGCTTATAGACTTGTCTACAGATTGTCCAACACAGTTTCCATGTAGCTGAGTTTGAAAGAGATGACTCAGTTTCTGTTTTGCTAAGGGCCCATAAAATGATCACAGTGTGAGGATTAGAGGCAAAGTTCTCTCTTGAAACCTAAAACATTTGCTTTGATTTCCCTTTGGGGTGCTCATTACGTCCTCTTTTTAAAGGTGGGTGAAGCTGGGAAGAGTTATCAGGAGTGAGACACAGAGAGCCACGAAACCAATAAGGGAGTTGTCTGTCTTTCAACAGAGAACAGAAAACCAAAAATCTTTCCTCAGACCATTCTTGGAAAATGCTGATGCTTGAGGACATGGTGGACTGATCTAATTTGGTGATTCCCAGATGTAACTTTGCCTAAGAATCCTCTAAGGAAGCCCGTGAAAAATACAGATTTATCGGCCTGGGGATGGAGATTCTGATTTAATAAGCCTGGAGTCTGGGAATTTGCATCATAACAACCTTTGCTGCAGATGATTCTGATGTAGAAGCTCTAAGGAGGGCCTCTTGGAACCACTGATTCAGCCCAATAGAAACATATGGGGAAACTGAGGCATGGGGAAAGAAATACACTTGTCCAAAGACAGCCAGAACAGTTATGAGACTTTCATCTAAGCATGTGGTTTCTCTACACTTCACCTTTTGGAAGTATTTCTAGGGGAAGGCAGAGTATTTTCTCATGTTGGCATTGTCCTTAGAACAAACATGGGGAAATCCTAACCCCTCTCCCTCAATCTCTAGGTCTCAGAGAACCATTTGCATGCCCTGAGAGACCAGCTGCCCAAGCAGAGATCCGAAAATATGTAGCTAAAACCAAACTTGAGGAATAGAAGTATTTTGAAGCAGCCATTAAAACTATTAGCAGACCATTAACACTGAATTGACTGAAAACTTTCTCTCTCTCTCTCTTTTTTGGAAGACTGGAATGGTTTTAACATCTCTGATTGCAGCTACTGATTTGGGGACACAGCCCTACTATTTAACTCTGCAATGGCTGGTGCAATAGCTCTACTTAATGGCTGTTAGTTCCTCTATCATTGGGCACCACTCAATGCTATCAAGGTCTTTAATCTCGAAAAGCCATAAGACAGGACCCTTTTCTCCCAGTTTGCATGTGGTTACCTAGTACTTGGGAGCAAATGGGGTTAATGTTTCAAAGCTTTTGGAGATATTTGGATAAGTACACCTGATAGTCTAGATTCTGGGAGCTCAGGAGACAGAGAGTTTATGTCTATATACTTTATAGGGCAGACATATTGCCCTCATAATGGAGGTCCCCCTCACGGCAGGAAATAACATTGTATACAGAAACCCGGAGATGGTAAGAGTATCTGGTGACAGATCACTCTCCGAGTTAGGCTAGTAAGTACTCCAACACCCCAGTGGGTTCACTGGGAGGAGACAAGCACAGAGTGACAGTGTGACCTTTCTCTTGTCTATTTGCTGGCCTTCCTTAACCCTTCAGTAATGAAGTGACACTACAGATGTTCAGCTGGTATTTAACAAAGTTGAACTCCTATCTCAGTCCATGCAGTAGGGAACTTCCAACTCCTAAGACAGGAGGCAATGGAAAGCTGTGGGTGGCCATGCAGTCAGGAGACAGACAGACCTGAGGATCAGTTAAGTCACTTACCAGCTGTGTGGGCTTGGGCAAGTTATTGGGCTCCTCTGAGCCTCAGTTTCTTCTTTTATAAAAGTGGGGTTAATAATAGTGCCCAGGATTGTAGTTAGTGATGGAATGTCTATGCACTCAGTGAATGTTAGTTGTCATTGAGGTTGTAGTAATTATTTGGATGGTTCAGGATTCCAATATGTCAGATTCCCATCCCCTGGGAAGAAAAAACCTAAGGTTGCTGAGAGCCAGAGCTATTCCCCCAAAGGTTTTATTAATACTTTAGCTGGGACCTTCATGTTTGCAAGGGACCGAAAGCCCAATAAATCACTTCAACCCAAGTCCTGTCTCAGAGCTACCATCTTTTCTTTTTTTCCTTTCTTTCTGTCTTTCTTCCCTTCTTTTCTTCTCTCTCTCTTTCTCTCTCTTCCTCCCTCCCAGGCTAACGTGCCGTTGGCTTCATCTCCTGTGCACCGGCACACATCCACTCTAGAGGCTTCATGAAATCCCCTGAAAACACCATACTGGATCCTGCCTCTAAGTCAGTGGTTCTCAACCTTCCTAATGCTGCAGCCCTTTAATACAGTTCCTGTGGGTAGTAACCCAAAGGTTGAGAATCGCTGCTCTATACTTTTTTCCAAGGGATCCCTTCTTGACTCTGTTTGCCTCCCATCAGCCTCATGTTGACCTACTGAACTCATCGTTGAGGATGAACTTGAAGATTTTATCATCATAAAACTTTTTCCGAACACTGGGCCCCACCCCTAGCCCTACAAGCAGGGTCAAATATCTACCCCATTGTATCTCTGCTTTACTCTATATAGAATTTGGGGTAGAGGCTCGGTGCCTGTGGCTCAAGCTGCTAAGGCTCCAGCCACATACACCTGAGCTGGTGGATTCGAATCCAGCCCAGCCCCGCCAAACAACAATGACGGCTGCAACCAAAAAATAGCCTGGTGTTGTGGCAGGCGCCTGTAATCCCAGCTACTTGGGAGGCTGAGGCAGGAGAATCACTTGAGCCCAGGAGTTGGAGGTTGCTGTGAGCTGTGATGCCACAGCATTCTACCCAAGGTGAGAGCTTAAGGCTCTGTCTCAAAAAAAGAATTTGGGGTAGAATACCTATCATGCTCCAGGGTGCAAAATATTTACATGTACATATTTCTTATTAGACCAGGAGACTCATGAGAGTAATGAAAACAGCTTATTTTGTCCTCAAATCATAGTCTAGGGACTAGCATATTCCTAGCAATTATACAAAGCTTGTTGAATGAATCAATAAGTGAATACTGTGAAGAGCTCAAGAAATATTAACACCTTCTCCCATCTCTGCATCCAAAACTGTGTCTTCACAAGGAAAAATAAAAATATTCTAAAAAGGCTCTGAAGTTAATAGACTATTAATGCATTAAATATGTATTGGTAAACCTTGACTTACTGGCTGGGAAATTCATATAGAATAATGACAATGAAGGATGTTTGCAAACTGCTAAGTTCCAAGGATACACTCAGTGGTGTTTTATTACCAAAAAAAATTAATGATTTAGGGAAACAAGAAAAATAGGAAACTGAATGCCTTTGTCCTAGATAGTTTTGAAATGATAGGAAAGGCAAGACTGGAATAAAGTTTCTGCGTTTCGTTCCCATGTTTTCTAGATATAAACAGACATCAGAAACTTGGCCACAGGTGTGGAAATGGTAGAAAGTTCAACCCTTTCCTAAAGTTTAGAGATAGAAGAGGTGGAATCAAATGAACCTCAAGAGCAGTGCCCACGTGAATGTTCTGACCATATCCAGGAGCCTGTGATTATGTATGATGAGCCTTTTCAGTCCAATTTATAGATAAGAAAGTAGAAACTCATAGGGTTTAAATCACTCATCTGGGAAGAGGTTGGGCTCAGATTCAAACCCGGATATAGCTAGTTCCTTCCACCTCTGACATCCCACCACTCTCAGAATGTAAGAAAAGCTGACGTAACTAAGTACCTCTGTGTACCAGGCTCTTACTTCCTTTGGTCCCATAACAACAGTACAAGGCAGCTTCAGTCATAATTTCCCTCATTTTGCTGACGAGGAAACCGTTTCAGGCAAGATCAAGTGTAGAATGAGAACTTGGCACTTTGGGACCTCAGAGGCCATGTTCTCTCTATGCCTTTCTGTTTCTTAGTTCTGGCTATTCCTTAGAAAACACAAAGAGCTTTTTTAAAAGCTATGAATCTGCAGACACCCTCCTTTTAAAGTCTCATGCCATAATTGCCACCACTAAGTAACAAATGTGTAAACAAATTAGGTGGGGAAAGGCAAAAGCACCACAGAGAAATCCTGATGGATTCCTGCAAATGCACATCCACCATCCTGATGCTGACAGCACTGCAGTCAAGGGAGTGGGAAACTACGACCTCAAATCAGCGTGTCTTGAAAGACAAAGACTCATAAGAAGAAAGAAAAAGAAAAGAAAATATAAGTCTACTCTAAGGTAAGAGTTTCAAAGGCAGCTCTCTTGGACCAGCTCAGCAAGGGAAAGGATAACACAGTCAAACAACTGGCTACTTGGCAGCCATGGCATGGGATGAATTTGTCTAAGTTCATAGATGTGGAAAGATGTCCAGGGCATGGTGCAAAAGAGCAGATAATGAAACATCATAAAATGTACAAACATGCTTGCAGATAGAATAGGAACATATTACTATACTTTTTAGAGGATAGCAACATATGTTATATAAAGTGGTAGTACAGTACAGCATAGTACGGTGTGGTATAGTAGATACTCTCTGTGTGTATATATATAAATGTGTGCACCACGAGTATATGTACACACAGTATGAACATACTATGTATATATAGTAGCAACAGTACTGCATTTATTATGCATCTATACAAAGTATGACTGTATTATATATAGCATGATCCTGTTTGCATATGTAATTTGAGTATATGTAAATAGATAAAGGAATGCTCATCTAAATGTTAATAGTGATAGGGGTTGGAGTAAATTTTCCTTCCTTTCCTTCCAGAAATATGTATTGAGTTCTGCTTTGTCCCAGACACTATTTTCTTCCTTCTACCTTTCATTAATTGCCTGGAAGTTCTGCAAGTTGTGCATTTATTTTGACTAAAAGATAATTTGAACCTAAAATGGTCTCCTATTTGCAGGAGACCCAGGAGGAGAGAAGAAGAGCCAGACATAGACTCCCCCTGCCTCTTCCTCCTCACTCCACCTCTGCACAGTGGGTTTTTTTTTTTTTTGGTCGGGGGGGTCACCATCTGTAGATTTGTTCTGCATAAAAATAAAGCCATCCATCTCCCTTGCAGTGGTGTCATGCAAACTCAGGAAAAACCCCAGCGCTCAAGGGGGGCCCTCAGTGGGAAAAACACTTATCTGCCTCTGCGAGCTCTGAGCTCCCCCGAAGGCGCCCTTCCCTAGACTCAGGGAGTGGGTTTTGTTTATCCCCCTGGCACACAATGAAATGTCAGGAACACATGCTCAGGGTGAGGTGGGGCCCTATGGAGGTTAAAAATGGAACAGCGGCTTTGATCCCCAGCCAACACCAATGACGCTCGGGTTGGGGCCAGAGAGAGACGTCATGTTCCCTTGCTCTGTCTCTGCAGAAGGTGCAGACATTCCCCTCCAGACTACAAAAGCAGACAGAACCCCAGACTGGGAAATGGACCCGGGGCCCCCAGACAAGGAGTCGAGCCTGGGGAGCTGGGAGAGGCAAGCCTTCTATGGGTGGGGCAGAGGACTTTCTTCTCCGTCAGCAAAATTATTATCTGATGGGGCCAGGGGTTGGAAGGGAACCCTCGGGAGCTGCTGGAGAGAAGCCGACTGGGGAATCTCAGTCCCCCTTCTAACTAATCTGCAACAGCCATTTTGTAACACCCTCCCTCGGCCCTGTCCTGGGGAGCTCAGAACTTCTGGGCTATTCACCCAACCAGCAGATGGGTGCTGAGGGTCTGGTCTGGTCCAAAACTGGGCTGGGGGGGTGGCAGTTTCCCAGTGAGAGACATCCAGGCTCTGTCTTTCTTTTTCTTTAAGATCTGGTGGGAAGGCGAGGAAAAGAGAGCAGCAACATGGTGGGGTTAAAATGTTCTGAGAAGGGTGAGTAAAGGTTGAGGGAGACCATGATGGCTTTGTCAGAAGGGCAGGGAGGGAATCTTAGAGAAAGATGGAGAAATCCCACTGAAGCCTAGAGAGTAAAAGTGAGAGCTCCCTCATCTCAGTAGAAGACATGAGGGAAAAGTACCCAAGTGCAGAAACTGCATCTGCTGTCAAGAAAGACACAGTAGACAGGAAGACCTGGAAGAATGAAACACAGGGATGAGGGAGAGAGGGGTGAAATCTTCATGAACAAGTGAACTGGCTGCCCCCATTTCTCGTTATTTTGTCAAATTATTCAGCTGCTTCTCAGGGAGGTGAGTGAAGAAATCATAATACATTCAGGCGACTATGAAGAAACTGCTATAAACTGGTGCCTTAAAAACAACAGAAATTGATATCTCACAGTTCTGCCTAGAGGCTGGAAATTTAAGATCAAGGCTCAGGCAGATTTGGTGTCTGGTGAGAGCCCACTTCTTGGTTCACAGATAGTCACCTTTTGCTATAGTCTCACATGGGAAAAGGGACAGACGAGCTCACTTGAGCCTCTTTAATGAAGATTCTAATCCCATTCATGGAGAGTCCCCCAACTATGACTTAATAACTTCCTAAAGGCCCCATTGCCAAATCCTTGAGGGTCAGGATTTGAACACATGAAATTTTGAGGACACAAACATTTAAATCATAGCAAAGTCACTGTTCCAGTTAGAATCACTAATTTCATTGAATATGAACTTTGAGCTGATAACTCTTGAACATATCATTCCATTGCACTCACCAAAAAATCACTAAAGGAATAATCTGAAGGTCAAAGAAGTTACTAAAATCCATCAAGGCTGCATAAAAGTTGTGTAAATGTCAGGAGGGGGCAGGATATAAGCCCAGAACTTTGATACCACTTACAGCTTTTGTTCTATCTTGGAGTTCTGTACTGAGGTCCACTTTGGTGACCGAAGACTTCTCCATCCATCTGCCTCCTCAACCATTCAATTAGTCAATCATCATACATTTATTGGCACCTGCCTTCATAGTTCCTCATCTCTTTATATATTTCCTTGTCTGTTTCTCAGACTAGGCCCTGAAATATTTTCGCATCCTAGGTTATAAAAGAGTATCTCTGTCTTCTCCCTCAGAGATGGGACTGTCTCTGCAGTTGTACATATGGTCGTGTTTCAAGTTCACTCAACTGCTTTAGCTGGTGTTACATGTCCAAGACTTAAGTTAGAGAGTCCCTTTGAGCTAGAACTTAGAATGTCTTAATGGATGTGATGCTTGAAAGTGTAGAGCAGTGATTTTCAACCAATGTGTCTCGCATGGGCATGCTGTGAGAGGATCTTAGGTGTGCCTCAAAAAATTTTGAAGATCATTAATTAAATTGTTTTTGAAAGTGGTTCAAAGCACATTTAAGTATATTCTTTTTTTGTACTCTTGTTTTTGAGCAAAATGTTGTAGGTGTGCCATGAAAGTTTAACTATAGGTTCAAGTGTGTCATGAGATAAAAAAGGTTGAAAAACACTAGTGTAGAGCATGGACCTGGAATTTTAGAAGTAAAAGGAAACTTTGAGATTATCTAGTTCATCTTTGAGATTTCATAGTTACAAAATTGGATACAAAAAGAGGAGGCTCCTTTCCAAAAAACATATGAATGTTTGATACAAATGTTTGTTCATATGGTACTCAGGGAATACTTTGCCATAATCTAGTAATTTTGGGGTATTTTTTTTCCTCTGAATGGGTATTCAAAATCTTAAATTGATGTCTTCAAGAACGTGGAAATAAAGTAAATCTTTCTTATTACAGAAATAATTAAAGTCTCCATCCTTTCTCCTGACAAGTTCTCAGAAACATCAGAGGATTGAGTACTTTCTTATGTGTCTTAAGACCCTATATGAAAGGGAATGGCTAGTCTACAGCCATACCACGCTGAACACACCCGATCTCATCTAAAGGGTGGCTAATACACAATATGATAGTCATCACTTTGTAACCAAGATCTGAACTACATATGAACTACAGAAAAGAATAAAAATAAAGACACACACACCCTTCCATCATCGAATACTCATATAAAATAATAGGATAAGATCTAAACCAAACAGTTATGCCATAATGGAAAATGAACTTCAAAGATTTGTTATCAAAGATTTAACATCACCTTTGAGTGTCATGATATAATGGATGTACCAGAGCTAAAAGGGTTTATCAACCCCTTTGTGGTCATGGAATCTTCTCAGTTAGAAAATTAAGCTTTCAGATGGTACCATCTAAGCACAGTGGACAAAAAAGACAAGGTGCAGGGAAGTTTGAAGGTCATTTCATACTGGGCATTTTCTGTGATCTCCAGGAAAGAGCTAAGACTTCCTCTTTATTGGACTCACATCTGTTAAATACAGTCTAGGTTTCTGTCTTCTCCAATGTCTTATCAACTCCCCAAGAAACTACATCTGTCTGGTTTGTTCTGGTATCTGTACTGCCTCTTGCAATGCCTAATATATCATGGTATCTGATAATTATAGTTGCAAAACCAAGTGCCTTGGTATTTGAATTACATGTGAATTGAAGAGTGTCAAGAAGAAAGATTCTAGAATTTCCTTCTTCACAATTTTAATATTGGCCTTACTAACCATTAGGGGTCTTTAAACGCTATCATGTTGTTCATAATTAATAGTGTTAGCTTGCATTGAATAAACCTAGTTCTCATGTATCTGAAGGCTCCTGGAAGGTAGGTCAATAAACAAAAAGATCTGCATGGTATCTTCACACCTCAAAATTCTGGTACAAGTAAAAAAAGAAAATATGTTTCCTTATTCATTCTGCTCTTTCTGTGAAAGCTGCTGGGCAGAGTCATAAATCTCTTTATTTGTGTGAAGTTAACTTTCTTCTCAGGAGGAGCAAGCAGAAAGATGAAATTAGGGAAGGTGTTAGAAACTGGTATACCAAAATCTCAGACCTTTGTCATAAAGGGTCAAAATCATAGAAATATGGAAAAGGAGAGTCTTTTAAAAAGCTGCAGCCTGTCAGACACAGAAGCAGGACTGAAGCAAACAAGGTCAGTGACTCCAAGAGAATTGCCACTCAAAGAGTGACACAGAATTCTTTGTCTCCCAGTGACAGGTGACCCTATCCCACAGAGGACAGGTAACAATAGCCAGAGCCCATGTCCAGAGCCCTATCCCAATAGCCAGAGCCTCATGTTCATTCTTCTGTGCCTAAGCTACCATAAGCCTCTGCAAAACAAAGCAAGGTTAACACCCAAGGAATTCTGCTTTAGGAGAAAATCTTTCATCTCTTCCATTGTAGGGGCTGGGTTGAATGGGAGCAAGCCAAGGGCTACGTGTGGGAGAAAGAAATAAGAAATGGAAGTCACTGGGGTGGTTATCAAGGAAAAGGATTCCCAATCAAATTGAGAAGCAGGAAATCACTCCTCAGATGGGTAAACGTGGGGTTAGTACCTTTTGAGCTTTATCTCTGCTAGAGTTTTCTACTGGTCTTTAGAGAAGACATGGAAAGCAAACCAAGCCACCTTGAGGGGCTATGGCATTCACTTTAACTGCCCATGGAGCCACACTCTGAAATCCTAGATTGTCAGGTGCCACCATTGTTCCTGGGTGGAATTGTGCCACCTTTTGTGTTGCTACTTTTCTTCATGTTCTTGGCTGGAAAGGTCAAATTCTTGAGTTGGCTCAAGCAGCATGGTGTCCACTCGGCCGCTTTCTGCTTGTATCACTTTAGCCAAGTAACTTTGCCCTCTCGTAAGGTCCCACTGTCCTGGTCGGTAACATGGGGGTGCTAAGCAGAACATCAAGACTATACTGTATCAGTAATCCAAGATTATTTTAAATATTTAATGAAATCAATGCTGTAAAGGGTCTGATTTATAAAAGGGAAATACTCAGTTCCCTCATCTTTCCTCTGTTCCCTCAAGTCTGTGAAAATTCTTTTAATAACCCAAGTCTGAAAGATGAATAAGAATTTCTCTCCCTGCAATAAAAGAAGACCATGGATTTAGGAACCCAGAATATACATGTAATTATCATTCTTGCATTACTTTGGGTATATTGTTTTTCTTAATAATCGAAGAAATAACAGCTTTGAAAAATGATTACACTTGAAAATCACTCCTGTAATTTCTGGAGACCTTTATAGAAAGTCTAAGAATTCCAGAAATGCCTTGCCAGCAAATAAGAATGGGGACTTTGGCTCAGCGCCTGTGGCTCAAGCAGCTAAGGCACCAGCCATATACACCTGAGCTGGCAGGTTCGAATCCAGCCCGGGCTCATCAAACAACAATGAT
>NW_003852433.1:13108010-13126781 GCF_000181295.1 Otolemur garnettii
ATAGTCTACCATAAGGGAAATTTCCAATCTTAAATAACCAGCATGTATAATTGGGTAGTAATAGTAGTAAAAATATAAATAATCAAATAAAAATATAAAAATATCAAATAATCAAATATAAATATCAATAATGAAAATAATAATGATGGCTATAATAACAGCTCCTGTTTCTTAAACATTATGTATTGGGCATTCTATGAAACACTTTCTGTATATCATCTCACATAATCCTCAATGCAAGCCTCTAAGAAAGGCATTATGTGTTATTAATGTGCTTTACTGAAGACAAAGTTGTGTCTTGCCAAGATGGTGTGCCTTGTCCTGACTCGTACCAGTAGGCTATAGAGCAAGGAGGGGAACCTTGATTTTTCTCACTCCAGATCCTGAGCTCTTAACATGGAGGATTTCAGATTCAGTGGGAGGCTGTTTTTATTTTTACCCTTTCAGAACTGTTCCAAATCTCTCTCTCTTACTCAGCCTGTGTGTCTGACTAGCTGTATGTGACATCTGTTTCTATGTCTTTTAATATGTCTCTGAGTCTTTCTTTTGTATCACACACACACACACATACACACTGGGATCCTCTCATATGCACAGATGTATAAACCAACACACACACACACACCTAATGTACAGCCACACTGCAAACATGCGGACACATCACACTCACACTCTCTCACACTCTTCACACCCAGGCAGCATGCTCACAACACATACACACACCACACGGACATGTAGACGTCACATCTACTCACACACACGTTCACACATGGCAAACACAAACACATACACACCTCACAGTCACAACACACCCACAAAAACAATATACATGCAAGTACCACACACAGCTATATACATACTTACCCTATACACACCCCACAGACACACATACCACACACAGTCTATCTACAGATGGTCCGCACACATACCATGTGCATATATGCCATACACACACATATAATACACACACACAATACACACACCTACACATACAATACACACGTACTGCACTGACCAGAAGTTTGGCTGACACCCTTACTTCCTCTATTTCTCTAACCTCACATTTTAAGATCAATCTTGAGAGAGAAAAATAGAGGATAACTTAAACTTTTAAAATTTCCATTGGGCATTTTATATTTGAAAAAAATTTTGGTGTGATTCTTGAACCATACGTTTTAAAGCTCTATGAGTTCCATCGGTCAAGTTTTTTCGTTTGTTTGTTTGTTTGTTTTGACAGTCTCACTCTGCTGCCCAGGGTAGAGTGGTGTCAGCTTAGCTCACAGCAACCTCAGACTCCTGGGATTCAAGCAATCCTCCTGCCTCAGCCTCCCAAGTAGCTGGGACTACAGGCCCCCACCACAATGCCCAGCTAGTTTTTCTATTTTTAGTAGAGACAGGGTCTCACTCTTGCTCAGGCTGGCTCTCCAACTCTTGGGCTCAAGAAATCCACTCACCTTGCCTCCCAGAGTGCTAGAATTACAGACGTGAGCCACCACATCCAGCCTATTGGTCGGCTTTGGAGATTGGTCTGCATTTTGGGAATGATTTTTTAAACCCTAAAGTCATTGATGTGTGTTTGTGAATCAGAAGATCCGGGGTCTAGTACCAGCTCTGGCACTAACCACCCTTCCCCGGGAACTCAGTTGTAATCTATATAATGCGGAACCTGCATTCTCATTTGTCCTGCCCTCCCCCTGCAGCCCTCCTCTCCAGAGCCCTGGATTCTTCACGGGAACACAGTTTGAAAAGTACAAGACTAACAAGTCCACCACATCCCTTCCAGTTCTGCAAATTTGTAATGTTATGGTGTTATTTAAAATTAATAACAGCAATGATCGTAATAATAACAACATGAATATGGAAAATCTGGTACAAAAAGTAACAGCCATAGCACATAATTCAAAACCAAAGATAAATGACACCTTGGATATTCATTTTTGTATTGTCTGTGCTAAAATGCCGTTCGGCAGCATGGGTAATTAGGGGTTTCATGATGTGGTTTTGGCCAGCCTTCAGTAATTTGTACTTTTGCATCCACAAACTCAGCCCTTGAAATACGCCAAATCCCAGTCATCTGATCTCATGTGTTTCTTAGACGAGCATTAGTGGCTGGAACAACGAGAGACAGTCCCTATTACAAAAAGCCATATTTTGTGTATAAAATATTGTTTATGGGAGCACAGTTGCTGCTGTCTGCCAGAATTTCCTCATCAATAATGCATTTGGGGTGGGGTAGGGGGCACTACAGACTGAATGTAGTCTGTTCCTGATTTCTTGCACACCAGTTTATCTTTCAAATGTAACCAGTTGCATTGGCATCTGTACAAAACAATTGCACAGAGCCTTGTATTAATAAATAGATTTGCCTCGGGCCAGACTTTAGGTTTCTAATGGTGGAAAGTGATGAGCAAAATCAAGAGGTCAGTGAACAAACCTCTGTGGTGATTCTTCAAGGTGGGAGCGTGCTCCTTATTCTTTGGTCTGACCCAAACTGGTCTTCCATAACCAGATCTATTATGAAACACTTTGGTGGGGAAAGGGAATTCTGGAATTGGAATTCTGACTCCAAATCAAAATGGCAGGTGCCTAAAGAAATAGATCCGAAAAATCGCCAGACATATGCTGGATGTAGCACCTCAAAGCGAAAACAGATGGACTAATGTATATTGATTTCCAGTGACTCATTGACAGCCTTTTGAAACAGAGGCAATAAAGGGCATGCAGGAGGGGAACGGGCTGCTTTAAAGTGAAGAGTGTTAAACTATGGGGGAGGAATTTTTTAAAAAGAAAATAAAAAATCTGCAGTGAGAACCCTTTGATGAACTTTGAGATTCCTTTTAGGAAGTTGCCCTGTTTTGAGCCAGCAGCCGCAACTTAGAGAAGGTAAAGAGCTGTGTCTCCATCACCACCTCACCAGTTGCTCCCCTTCACGTGTTCATTTTTAGTCTCCCACTGCCTCAGTTTCCCAAGCCTCTGGATGTATCAGCAGCAATAACACAGTCCCTACAGACTATCCGGGGAGGACTCAGCTCTCCCCGACAACAAACACTTTGCCTTTTCTTGGGGAATCCCTAACTTGGATCTAAATTGACAGCAGGGATTCACACAATTTAGTTGCCACCATCTTCCTCTAGGCCAATGGTTCTCAAGCTTCCTAATGCCACCAAGTTCATTGTTACAAAGGGGTCGTAATTGCACACACTTTTATCATATCCGAGGGCATTCCCTCCTCCCTCCTCCCTGATGATCTGCAGCCCTTGGAATGCCAAAATGAGGTGAAAGGCTAGAGAGACGTGAGCCTTGGCCCCTTTTTGTGTTACATCAGCAAATGGTGGTGCCCTTGGTCTAGGCTGCTGGGCTTACAGACAACATGGGAATCTAAGCCATCCAGGGAACGTGAGCATTATTGGATTAGCACTTCCCAGCTGAGAGAAAAGCCACCTATAACAGAAGGCAGTATAGGATGTGAATAAATTGGGTTACTCAGTGTTAGTTAATAGGGAAATCTTCCGTTGTATTAATCCCACACTATCATAGCCAAACTCAGGCTGAGGAGAAAGTCTGATTGTGCTCACTTTCTGTTTCCATCTTCTCTTTCTATTTTTTCCTCCTTCTGTCTGTTATGGGTGAAACAGGAAGACAGTTTCTTTGGTCTTCTGTTCAATGCTGTTCCTACGTATAGCCAGGTAGTCACGAATGGAACCAACAGATATCACCATATGGGTCAGGAGTGTCTAAAATAAGGTAGAGGTGCTGAAGTAGTAGCACTCAGTATATCTGAGAGTGAAATTGCTTTTTAAAAAAATGGGCGTTGTAGGGGTTGGGTAGAATAAGGAAAGGAAATCCTAGAACTTTCCAAAATGACAACTACCCTCTTATTAAACCTAAACCATCAAATCACCTCCCCCCCCCATCCTAAGCCACTGGAGCTTGTTTTATCATTTGCTAAGTCTGTAGAATAACTACTCAGTATTCAGGGACAAGGGGGTCTCTCTTGGGCTTCCTCCCTCCTCATCCCTCACTCAAGGAATTTTGCAGATAAATCATCATGTTAATCCTCTGCCCTGAGAGTTATGAACTGTAGGAAAGCAGGAGAATGTTGAAATGGGACTTGGGGATAGAAGGAAGCCCTTGATGAAAAATGAAGGGGAAATTTACAGATGGGCGGCCCACCGTACCAGTGGATCTTCCAGGGGGAGGGGAGTTATCACACTATTGTGGGGACAGGGGTGTTCTGCTCCAAACAACAATAAAAGTTGAACAGACAAAGAAAGAGTGAGAAAAAGAGTTTGGGGAAAAGGAAAGAATAAATTAATTGCTTAAGGAAAAGAAAGCACTGTTCTAATGATGAATGAAGTTGAGAGGGTAGCTTTGCTAGATCTGAAATGATCTTTACTCCTGGGATGAAAGGCTGGCTGGCAATTACTACAGAGGCCCTCACTGGGCCTAAGAATCTCCATCTGTCCTGTTATTTATTAAAGGTCTAATGCTCTGCCAAATGAGTTGTCCTCTTACTGACAACTAGGGTTGTTGACTTGGTAACCAATGTGGAAGTGGCAAGAGAGAAGCAAACCCCCTTCCCCACAGACTAAGTGACTCAAGCCTAGGGTGAAGGGAAAGCCAGGGAAGAAAGGCAGAAGTTCTTTGCTGGAATTCTCTTCCATCGTGGGGAGGGTGCTGTTGGTGTTTGTGTCCAGGAAACATGATATAGTGGAGAAATACCAACTTCCTATTCATCTGACACCAACTCGACCATTGAGAGTGAGAGGAGGAGGGGAAGGAGAACATGAGTGAGAATAGTAAATAATATACACAGAAGTCGGCCCACCACTCTATTCAATAAGCATCTTTCACCGCAGGGAGGACATAAGATATAGGATATCTCTCTGTTGTTCCCCAGATTGGTCCAGTTCCCCATGTGTCTTTCATAATGTGGCAATTGAATAGAATTTCAAAGATAATTTCATATTTACCAGATTTTCTCACTGACTTGATACTAAATCCACTCTCTGTGTTTGTGCATGTGTGAAGGTGGGTTTTGTGTAGCTGTGGCTGTGTTTGAGTATGTGTGTGTTGTGAATATATGCACGTGCTTGTACGGGTATTGTGCATACCTATGGGAGGTGTGAGTGAATGGCGTTTGTGTGTAGGTGTACAATATTGTGTGTGTGCTGTGCATGGGTCTGTATTATTGCACTGTGTGACATGCCCACTAGCACTCTGCTTGTCAGTTGGGTGTGTCAGTACTGGACACAGAGGACAGAAGCAGAAAAGTTTACCACTGACAACTGGGGAAAGTTTAAGAGGAAGTAAAACCCTGTGAAATTCTCAGATGTGTTTTCTCCCCTCCTCTGAAAACTCTAGTGAGTTTCCATAGCCAAACTTACCCTTTAATGCTGCCTAAAATTAGCATTTTGGAGTGTGCATGCATATATGTATGCATTTACATGTACCTCCATGAGTGTGTCTGTTTGATTTTTCTTAATTATCTTAGAAATAGATGCAGAATTCTGGGATTCCCCCTTCCCAAATGAAGGAGCTTTTTTCCACCATTGTTGGAAGTCCTGTGAAGGGTGGTCTTCAGGTGTCTGCTGCCCTTAGGGATTCGCAAGACTGAGGAGAGCAGTCCACACTCAATAACTGCTCAACATGATGATGAGAGCAGACTCCTCAACCCAACATCTTTGAAGGACCAGCTCCAGAGTGCCCCAGAGGGTTGGCTGAGGCTATCCCTGGGCCTGCACCAAAGTTCAACTTCTACCTCCACTTGACCTTGGTTTCTCTCCCTCCCCTCCCAAAGTGGCAATCTCAAGAGCTGTCCCCAAAGACATGCTGCATGCTAATCTCCATCTTAGAATCAGCTTCTGGAGAACCTAATTTGTAATGGCATGGGAAAAACCAAGCCTGGGATCACTGAACCATAGTGTGCATTGGATATTAGATGGATTTCTACTCCAACCTCTCCCAACCCTTTATTCAGACTCATTCATTATTAGGGTTATAGGTTCAGACCCCAAAGTTACACATTTGTTTTCAAATCTTAACTCTTAGTTGCCATATGAGAGAGTGAACAGATTTAAGTTTTCTAACTCTTATTCACTATAAACTAAGATAACAATAGTACCTATGTTTCAGGATTTTATGAGAGTTAAACAATATAAGATAGGCAAAGCCCTTAGTAAAGGTTCACCACACAATAAACACCCAATCAATAAAGATTAGTAGTTGTCACTATCTTGTTCTGTGCTTTGTGGATGATTTATACATGATTACTGATGAGAAGGTTTAGAAACTAGAGCTTCTTGGAAAATTTAACTATATCTGATAAATCAATCACTAACTAAATGTCATAGTAATGTTCCTCTCATCATAGGCTTGAAATTCCCCTAAAGGAGGATTTAGGCACCAAAATCCTGGAGGTTGAACAGCAAAGGACATCCATGCTTGTTTGCACTCTCTGTTCCTGCTGTGTCTCCAGCTGCAAGTTTTAAGAGCTCCTCACCAGCCAGATGCCTTCATACAGGAGATTAATATAGTTTAGTATAGTGGAAGGAGTGGAGAAAGGAAGCAAGGAGACTCAGCCTTTAAATAATACCAAGATGTGTTACAAAGTGTGGAGAGGAAGAGGCCAGGAGATCAGTAAATCATTACATGGAAGAGAAGATTCAGAAAGAAGAGCCTTCAGCAGTAGCCAGACTCTGAGATGAGTCCCAAAGATTCTTGCCTTTGGGTATTTCTGTACTTCTTTTTGAGACAGAGTGTCACTCTGTCACCCAGGCTAGAGT
Source organism: Otolemur garnettii (assembly GCF_000181295.1). Lineage (NCBI taxonomy): Eukaryota > Metazoa > Chordata > Mammalia > Primates > Galagidae > Otolemur > Otolemur garnettii. Next base: position 13,114,796 of record NW_003852433.1, read on the forward strand.
GCAGTGACATCAACCTAGCTCACAGCCTGGGCTCAAGTGATCCTCCTGCCTCAGCCTTCTGAGTAGCTAGGACTATAGGCACCTACCTACACTACATATTGGAATCCAGCTAGTTTTTCTATTTTTAGTAGAGCCAGGGTCTCACTCTTGCTCGGGCTGTTCTACAGTTCCTAAGCTAAAGGGATCCTCGCACCTCGGCCTCCCAGAGTGCTAGGATTATAGGCCTGGCCACTGATAGGTGATAATGGAGTAAAACTTCCAAGTCTTGGTCACAAAAAGGCAATGCAGTTTCTCTTCACTCTACTATCTTGCTGCATTCATTCTGAGGGAAGCCAGTTACCATGTTATGAGGATCCTCAGGCAACGCTGGAAGAAGCCCATTTAGTAAGGAATGAAGGGCCTTCCTGTCAACAGCTGTGTAAGGTGCTATCATAGAAGCAGATATCCAGCCCCAATTAAGCCTTCAGATGACAGCAGCCCTGGCTGACATCTCAACTTCAACCTCATGAAAGATGCTGAGACAGACCCACCCAGCTAAGTCACACTCAAATTCTTGACTCACAGAAATTATAAGATGCTAAATGTTTACTGTTTTAAGCCTCTATATTTAGAAGTAATATGTTAGACAGCAGTAGATAATTGATATCATTTCTCCTTATTTGGAGAAGGCACAATTTATGCAGATTCAGTTACTAGTTTAAACTATAAGAAACCATCAATATTCAATATTGGATTAGTTGCAACCCACAAAAACGGCAATGATATGAGAAACAACCTTTACATTGACCTAGGTAGGGCTCAGAGTTCTCGGCAAATGCATGTCTGTTTGTAGAGCTACTTTGTTTCCATAAAAGCTCAAAAATGGGGGTTTAAGCAGAATCTGGTTGTGCTTCTGAATGCTGGTGAGGTGGAAGAGTAAAATCTTCCCAGCTCATCTGGTTGTACGTGCTCTCAACTTCCCAGAGAGTCCCCCAAACAAGGAGGGGGATCTCAATGGCCCTACTAACAACATCTCTTCCTCTTTCTTGGTCTCACAGGACTGCTTTATAAAAGCCCGACAGTCCAACAAAGCCACGAGTCCTAAGAAGAAGTGGAAAAGCATCTTGTGGCAGATAATTAGAGAGATTGGTTCATGGGCCTTGGACACAGCACTCCTGCAAAGCCTCAAAGAGTCCCTGGTGAACCATTTGCCGTCTTTAATTTCTCAGAGGCTGCTTCAGCAGGTGGCCACTAGCAGGTAGTCAATAGGGACCTTCTGGCCAAAGACTGGGAGCTCTTGGAAAGGTCAAATCCAGGGGCCGGAGGGCATGGCTCAAGAGGTCATGGGGTCAGGCCCCGTCACTGTGACAGATGAATCTGAGCGTGTCTTTCTCTCTTTCTGGAAGCAAGGCCAAGCCTCTTGAGACGGGAGAGGTGGCGGGGGGAGAGTGTTGGGGGCTCTCAAAGAAAGGCAAGTCTGGTGTCTGGCCGGCACCTCTCAACTGGTCTTCATTAGGCGAGCCCGACAGCCCTATCTTCTGCCGCCCTCTGTCCCTGGCTGATGGGCTGCTGTCTCCAGACCTCTCAACTGTTCCTCATTAGGTGAAACAGTGAGCTTTTGTCCCGCATGAAGCCTTCTTTGTTCCACCAGCCTGGCCAAGCTAGAAAGCCAGAAACTGATACAAAACAATGCCACTCTATCCTGAAGAGACCCCTTCCCTCCTCCCTCTTCCTCCCCCTGGCTGGACAGGGAAGGGTGACTTTTCCCTCCCAGTCACATCCGTGGATGTCTAGCTGAGGATGTGTTCGCCAGTGCAGAGGAAATACATTGAACACAGGCCAGTAGTCCCCAAACTTGGCTGCATACTGGAACCACCTGGAGATTTTCAAAATATGTCTACACCTGGCCCCCACCCTTACATGTTCTGCATTTGATTGGTCTGGAGAGCAGTCCAAGTACCAGGATTTGGAAAACTTCTCTGTGAGACTTGATGTGCAGCAAAGTTTGGGAACTACTGACGGAGACAGACTACTAGCTGTCAGACACCATGCCCATCTGCTCTCCTTCGCACACTTTGAAATTGGTGGGAGAGGGTGCAAATAATACTTTACACCCTGCAGGACATGGCGCATCCTAAAGAACATGCAAGTGCCGCACAAGCACGAAGGCCACGTCTGCACATGCCAGGTGAGCGCACAGCTCTGTCCAAGGAGGCAGTGAGGACACAGCCAGTTCAAAAGCAGAGCAGTGTTTGCATCTTAGCTTTCAGCCTCTTAAATCTTGCAGCTATTTTAAGATCTCTTGCACTTGGGCCCCTCTTCATCCTCTCAGATCCTTACCTTTGAGCTCTCTCTAGGAAAAAAAAAAATGTGTATATTTAGTATGTTTTCTACTCTCACACATGGACACACTTATACACATATACACACAGAGTGCCAAAAAAGAAAAACTATATCAAATTTGTGATACTCAAGCCACATTTGACTTCTGCAATTACAAGAGGTGCTCAACATGACGCGTATCCTTCTTTGGTTATCAGTACATATTAACTATTATAATTGTAGTATGGTTTTTTCCTTTCTTAAATTGGGTTCCCTCTATCTATCCATGTCCTTGAAGACAGAACTAGTGTCAGGGACTCTTGGTTGGCTAGAGACAGGCTGTCTTACCAGCTTCCATTTCCAAAGCAGTGCTTGGATTATTGACCTAAAAGCTATTGAGCCCTGATATCTCTGGCTACCTGCTACCTGTTCACAGGCAGAGCAGAAAGATGGGATATAATTTTAGGATAAGCAAAGAAAGGTTATCTTTCTCCATCCCAGAAGATCCAAAATTATTTCCCTTCCCAAAAGCCGGTAGTAAAAGTTTCACTAGTCACCTAGGCCTGAAATGGCAACATTAAAGATTTATACAGTAGAGCCTCACAACACCGTTTTTTAAAAAATGGATGCGAGGTAGCAAGGCCAGATATCACAAGTAAAAATATAGGAATCTTTGTTGTTCACCTGAAATTTAAATGTAACTGGGAGTCTTGTATTTTATCTGGCAACTCTATAAAGTAAGGAAAAAATAAAAAGCTGTTGGCATGTTGGTGTAAATTGATTCAGCTAGTTTGCTCTTTGCTTAGCCAACAATAATTTCTGATGGAATAAAAGATTTCAATGGGGACAAGAAGGCAGCATTTTTAATTTGGGGATGCTGTTATGAGAAAGATTCTGAGGCCACAGCAGTAATTGAGGAGAAAATGCCATGATTGATTAGTAATGCCTGCCCTGAGTCTGAGATAGACAGTGAAGGCATATAAGCCATATATGTACAACCGTAAGTCAGCTGTGTAACATGCAATACATGGTATCACTGGAGTGTTGAGATTTTTTTTTTAATGAGGAAAAAGAGAGGACAAGTACAATTTGTCAGTGAAGGTATAAAAAAATGGAAAATTGGCTGTCTTGAAAAATAAGAAACTACTCACAGCATAGAGACCATGCTTTCTCCTTCTTGGATTTCTGTTTCTTGTTCTTAACAAATGATCACTAATTTTACACTTTGTATTAAAAGTAAAATGGGGGGAGACTCATGGAGATAAAATCAAAACAGATTTTGACCATTACCACCCTTTCTGCCATCAGGCACTAAAGAAGTAATCTAAAGTCGTGTGATGGCAAAACCGTTGGGCTTGTAGGAAAAGTCTTTTTGAGGCATTCATGTCATTTAGTATTCCTGCTCTCTCTCAAAACTGAAGGCAACTGTTTCTCACCCACACACCTCAGTATGCTCCTGCAATACTGAGAACCATGCCTCCTTCCTGGCTGCGGATATTGAACCAGAAAGGAAGTCGAGAGCCACCCTTGACTGGGAATGCCCAACTTTGAGTACATTTCAGGCAGCAGAAGGAACCTATTCATCAAACTATGAAGAGGAAGAGTGGCCACGAAGTGCTTGTAAATACATGTCTTCAGGTTTAAACAGATTGCATCATTATTTTTATATTTTGCGGGGAGTCCCTATGAAGGGAATGAGAGGCAAGCTCAGATATTTGTCCTGCAGACAATGCGTGCCTGGGTCTTGTGCTGTTTCCGTATCTTCTGCCCAAGCCAACTGGCCAGTCTCATGGTCCCTCAATGGGAGAAGGGTGCCAATTCCTAACATTCTATTTTCATACTGTTTGATGATAAAAATCACCCCAGCAGGACAAATGACAGTGAACAAAAACAGGAAGCAGCCCCCTGATTAGATAGGGATGGGGTGGCTTGTGGAGTAATAAACAAAATGACTAAAATGATAAATGAGTGGGCCATGGATACTGCCATCCCCTTCCTGAGCAGGCCAAGAATAAATGGAAAGAAGAAATCAGAAAAGAAGTCATGACGTGGGCAGTGACTGGACATAAAGGAGGCTTGCCCTGTGCCATCACTCTGCAAGGATCTTCCTCGAGTCACCACGTGGGTCAAGGCCATTGGGAAAATTATCTGGTTTTCAGCTAAATCTACTGAAAATCTTGCTAAAGTGATATAGTACCTTTCTTTGAAATTTTGAGATCCTTTGAAATACCTAGTAGAGAGCCTTAGCCAAAATTGTCATCTTACTACTCCTGGACAGTGGTTCTCAGTTGGGGATGAAGACAGTAATCTTGCTCTCCAGAGACCATTTGACAATGTTTAGAGATATTTATGGTTTTTCACAACTAGTGGTACCATTGGAGACTGATAGGTAGAGCAAGGATATAATTCCCAACACAGACCCCAACAATAGGAATTATCAAGACCTAATGTTAATAGTACAAAAGTTGAGAAACCCTGGTCTAGGATAAGTTTAGCATTAAATGTATGTATAGCTACAGGTGCATATATGGTTATAGGTAGGAACATAGGCATAGATATATATAAACATAAACATATGTTCAATTCTTTCTGTAAAAAAAAAGGAAAGAAAGAAAGAAAAGATCTCGCTTCATTTCTGACACCAAAATCTTCACAGGGATAAGTCACTAGAAAAGTGAAATTTAAGACATTCCCTCTAAAGACCCAGAAACTCAAAGCCTACTCTGAGAATAGGTCTCACCTGACCATCACAGCCAGGGTCATGTCCAAACTCCACCCAGAGCACTTAACTTCCTGCATGGTCTTTGGCAAGTTTCTTTTTCTCCCTGAGTCTTAGCTCCACATATATGAAGTTGACCTAATAACTTCTACCTCATATAGCTGTGATAATAAAGAAACAGGATTAAGAGGTCATGGCAAATAAATACATTGCTGGAAACCTAGTCAGATGGAAGGCTTTCAGTAAGTCACATCCTCATCTTCAACTTTGGATTTTAATGTGTATTTCAGGTATTTTTTCCCTCAGTCCCAAAGGGGTTCATTGCAAATGGGAAGCATAATTTAGGCTCCTGGGATGCTAAGATAGGACTCCTTCTATGTCAGGATCAAAAATAAATAAATAAATGCCAACAGATAAGCTTTTCAAGTGATTTTCCTGAAGTCTTCTCTCCAGAAGAGGCCGCGACTGACTGAGATGAAACTAGGATGCATAATCCCACTTCGGGCAGTATTTTGCACTTCCATAGATTCACATTCCAGTGAATCACATTCTCCTGGCCATGTGGGAGAAGAGTCTGCTTGGACCTTTCAGGTATCCTTTTGGGCAAAGTGTTGGAAATACAATTTCAACTCAGTCTTAGGGAAGTCCCATCCAGGCGGTTGAAGTTTTAACACCTTCCTTTGGAAGATGGGGATATTTAAACCAATTGCTTTCAGTCACTAGCCAAAACTCCAATTTGAACACTTATTAATACTAGGTAAAGGAGACTAGAACTCACAATATGGCAGAAACATCAATTTATTTTAACAACACTTAGAGTTTTATGTGACCTATCAGATGATTAATAATATAGCTACAAGATGAACCCGGCCTTCACAATTACTGCACTGAGGGCTCGGATTATTGCACAGACCTCATCATTGTAAGAGCTTTGGAAGGTATTATTCTCTTGAGTGCTCACTTTCTGTACAAAGGGATGAAAAACTTTTATGATGTGTTCTACAAATGGAGTTACATAACTATGAAGTTTCAGAAGGAGGAAAGGATTCACCTTTGGCAAGTCCTCATACTGGACGGGGTCCTTGCCATGTAATTGGCCCTCAGTATACATTTATTGAATTGAATGAGCAACCATGCTCCAGGCAGCTGAACTAGAGAGGTGAGTCCTCTCTATTTAATAAAAAATGTGGGTCACACTTGCCCAATGACTTGCCCTAATAGTTTGGAGCAAGAAGGAGGTTAACTGGCTGTCTGTGGCTCCTGAATGAATCCTGCCCACAGGCCCCACCAAGTAAGTAGCAAATCGTGTGGTCCCAGACCCAGGCTGGTCTGAGGGTGGAAACCTGACCCATGGAAGACCATCTGTATGCTGGCCAGTCATCCATGAGTCATGTAGGGCCCTGTCCACTGAGGCATGACTCAGGCCATAAATCCTGTTCTCACTACTTAGAATTGGGAAACCAAGCTGACAGTAGTTGGAGGTCACTGGTAGCAAAAGGTCACAATGGGGAATAACAAGGCCATGGCCCCAGCCACTGTGAGCAGCAACAGGCCAAGTGAGAAAAAGAGAACAGAGCAGGCTCCAGAGGAGAAGAAAAAAAAAAATGAGAAAGACTCCAGGGCCCAGGGTATGAGGATAAACGGTGGCCTTTACTCCCTAGCTCTCAATTCCAGTTCTCTCAAAGTATCCTTCCTCTTCCTGCCTTTGGTCTCTGAGATTTATCCTATTATTAGTAATAATATTAACATTATCCTCTATTATTAAAGATAATCTCACAATGAATTCCTTTTAACTTGAACTTGTCTGAGTAGACGTATGATTAAAGTAGTTCCCCATGTGAACACCACCTCAAATGAAAATCACTCAACATTCAAAGAAGGAAGTTGTAGAAATGAGAACTGGCTGAGACATGCTCATTGGACATCCTTAAAGTGGGTAAACGGGGTTATCCTGCCAAGTAGCATTTTCATAAATGACAAAAAAATTTATTCCATTTTAAAAGATCTAAGCGGCATGATAAAATGAGTTCTTAAAGTATGATGATGTCTTTAGGCTGTGACACACTTATGTTCTTCCTCCAACAGGAACATAATCCTACGAAATTGTTAGTCTGTGGAGGCAAAGAAAATGGATTCATTTCATCCCTCCAAACAAATTGTACAGGACTTATTAACTTACCGGAACCCAGACTAGAGACCCAATAACTATCTCTACAAAATTTTTATGTTATATAAAATGTAATGCCATTTTTATAAATTTGCAAACCATGTATCTAATAAAGGGCTATTGTACTGGCCACTACCCAAAAGTTGCAAGATGATAGCATATAAGGAATAACGAAACCTGTTATTTTTGTCTACCTAGCATTGCATGCCTAACCTGTCTTCTAGAAACAGCATTTTATCTTGCTTTGTAAAACTGCTACTCCCTGATTCCATGATGTTTTGATGGGCTAAAAAGTATAAGTCCCAGCCTTCTATTCAACCAAATTGGCTATTATAAAATTTCATCCTCCTGGCCAGAACAATTGTCATGGAGTTAAAGGTTGCCTTGAGCTCTGATGCCATAGCACTCTACTGAGGGTGATAAAGTGAGACTCTGTCTCTAAAAAAAAGAAAAAAAGAAACCAGAGGAAAGGAGATTTTGGAGTAACTAAGTTATGTTTCTATAAACCTGAACTTCCTGTGATAGTGACCTTCTCCTTTCCCTTTCCTCCACTGAAGGAAGAAGTGTATTTGCTGTAGAAGAAAATGATACTGACATAGAAGAAGAACTAGAGCTAAGGATGAAGAGACAGAGAGATAAAGATAGGAAGAGAGGGAAAGAGAGCAACTCTTTTGGGGGGTCTCTATTGAAAACAGGTCCGTCTTTGAATTTCATAATCAGATGAACCAGTAAAATATCTTTCGGTGTTATTCTTTTTTTTTTCTGTAACTAATTTAGGTTTCTGCCTCTTGCAACCAAAATAGTTGTGGCTAATAGACAGTGAATCTGAGAGCATTTGAATGAAAGAACCAGTGATGAATTGTCAACTATGTTCTTACTAAGATTACAGTAAAGATCTGCAAAAAAGATGAATCGCACTCCTCCCACCAACCTTGTCACACCTTGTTCCTTCATAAAATGAGAAAGGAAATAAGAAAATATTTTTAGTGGGGGTGTCATGAAAATAAAATAGACTCAGGTCAAAATAATTAGTGAAATGTGAAGTTAAAGAAAATTATTCTTAAACTGAAAACTATAGACAATGTTCTGGGACTACAGGTATGAGCCACTATGCCTTGATAATGTGAACACTAATTAATTAAATGATTTAGGGCAAGTAAGTGAACTTCCCTGGCATCAACTACCCTTTCACCTGTCAGCAACAAAGACTCTTCATTGCAGCTGGGAAAGAATTACTGTAAGAAATTGAGGGAATTCTAGGAAGATGGCTTCCTTGTAGCAACCCTCGTCAGAGGATCCTGACTTGAGGTAGAAAAACTGGGCAGAATCAGACTCTACAAAACCAAAGGTGGGAGCTGAGCCAAGAAAGAAGTTGGGCAAGCTATAACACCAAGGAAGAGCATTCAAGAAAACAAATTATAGATACAAAGTCTATCAGCTAGAGAACAGGAGACCCCTCCCCAAAGCAGGAGGCCCTGCTGAGGGCTCTCTGTAAGCAAGCAGGGAACAAAAGACCTCTCACTTTACCTCACTGGAGAGAGCCACTAAACACTAGGTCTTTTTCTCCAGAGAGGTCCCACTTCTGGACCTAGACACCACCCCACCAGGCATAAAATGGAAAAAATATTTTCCCCCATAATTCCAAACTTCCAGTTCACCCTTCCCCTTTTGCATGGCTGTCTGAAGTTCTGCCCTCTGCAGAGCTCAGAGTGTTTGGTCTTTTCTTGAGACATCAGGAAATAGTTTGGACCACTGAACATCAGGACAGAATCTGTGACTAGAGGGAAAGAAAAAGGGTGTGAGAAGAAAAGGACACTCAGCAAGAGGAGAAGCAGTCCTCTGGTAATGACTTTGCCTGGCCAATGGTGGTGTTGACCCTTGGTTAGGGCTGTGTCTGGCAGGAGCGGGTGCAGAAAACCCAGCTCTGATGGCACCCACAAACAGGAGAATGGCTGTCTTATGTGGACTGCATTCAGCAGGAGGAGCTGGTCCCCAGCCCCAGCTGGGCTGGCAAGCAGAGGATTGCCAGGTGTGGACTGAGACCTGAGGGCAAGGGCATGGTATCCTGGCTCCAATAGAGCCAGCAAGCCTCCTGATGTGGACTGAGACTTGCCAGTGGGACATGATCCCCTCAATTCAAATAGGCCAGCAAGCAGGTGCTTGCTAGATGTTGACTGAGACTGGAGGGTTGGGGTGTGGTCCCCTGCTCCAACTGGGCCAGTGAGCACAGAAGCAGACACCAGTGTGGACTGAGTCTGGCAGGCCGGACATGGACCCCTGGCTCCAACTGTACTGTTGGAGACCCTTGGATCCCACTCTATTGAGCAAGGTTTGTACTGCCTGAGACAATTTGATTGGAACTACGGACTGGGGCAGTCCACCTGAGACACTCTGAGGTTGACCTTCAAAGTTCTGTAGTGGAAAAGAACTAAAGGGTGGGGGCAGGGTACTGCAGCTGTCAGTATCTCTCCACAGCCAAGACTCAAACCTAATACCGCAGTTTCTTAGGATAGGGTAGAGGTTGGCTGACATCAAAATAGAGCTAGCTGTGGTATCTCACCAACTAGGTCCTCAGAGTCTCCAGTCAAAGGGCCTTTGGTAAGGTTGTAGGGAGTAAGCCACAATTATAAAGCCTAGCTCTTTAGTAAGGGCCTGATTATCTCTACTACCTGAGAACCACAATTCAATCTCAACCTACCAGTTTTAATAACCAAATGATGGAAAATAAACATGGTGTGGAACCAATGGAAGAACTCTGGCAACATGAATAACCAGAGTAGATCAACCCCCCACCACCACCACCAAGGAATGACAAAGAAAATAAAACCAAAGATGCCATGCATAGCCAAAGGGCTGAAATGTCAGAAATTGAATTCAGAATATGAATGGCAAATAAGATGAATAGAATGGAAGAAAAAATAGAAATTTAAATCCAAAGAGCAGTTCTAAAGTTGTCCCAAGAAATTAATGAATTCAAAGACAGAGTCACCAAAGATATGGACACAATGAGAAAAGAGATAGCAAATCTCAAGGAAATGAAAAGGTTATTTGAGGAGCTCCAAAATACAGTAGAATCACTCAGTAATAGAGTTAACCAGGCAGAAGAAAGGATCTCTGAAACTGAAGACAAAGCTTTTGAATATTCCCAAATGCTCAAAGAGACAGACAAATGGAGGGCAAAAATTGATCAGTCCCTGAGAGAGTTGTGGGATCACTCCAAAAGATCAAACATTCATCTTATAGGAATTCCTGAAGGAGAAAAGGATAGTCCTAAAAGTACAGATGCTCTACTACAAGATATTATGGAGGAGAATTTCCCAAGCATTTCAAGAGATAGTAGATAGTTTCAGAATCCCAGCAAGCCTCAATCCAAATAAAGCATCTCTTAGACACATTGTGATTAACTTTGCCAAAGTTAAGATGAAGGAGAAAACTCTGCAAGCAGCCAGATTTAAGAAAAGCCAGATTTTCTCCAAAAGGAGAAATATCAGAATGACTGCAGATCTCTCAGCCAAAACCTTTCAAGCCAGAAGAGGATGGTCATTGACCTTTAATCTCCTAAAACAAAATAACTTTCAGCCCAGGATCCTATATCCAGCTAAACTATGTTTCATTTGTGATGGAGAAATCAAATACTTTACTAATGTTGAAGAAATTTGCCATAACTAAACCAGCTCTCCAGGATGTTCTCCCAGAACTATCCTCCACAATGACCACCACAATGCTCTACTACCAAAGTAAACTTACTCAGAAATTTTTGAAAAAAACCAACTTCCACAATGGCAAAAGGATTAAAAATGTCCACTGGACAATCAAAAAAACATGACACCCCAAATACTACTACACTTATCAATTCTCTAAATTAATATAAATGATTTAAATTGTCCCCTAAAGAGGCACAGCTTGGCTGACTGGATACATAAACCAGATATCTACTACATACAAGAAGCTCATCTTACCTTAAAGGATAAAAATAGACTCGGGGTGAAGGGATGGACATCTATAATACAGGCAAATGGAAATTAGAAAAAAGCAGGGGTTGCAATTTTATTTGCAGATACGGTTGGCTTTAAAACAACAAAGATAAAGAAAGATAAGGATGATCACTACATATTTGTCAAGGGAAACACCCAAAATGAAGAGATTTTGATAATTAACATTTATGCACCTACCAGAATGCTCCTCAATTTATAAAGCAAACCCTAATGGATATGAACAACTTGATATCTTCCTACACTATAATAGTAGAAGATTTTAACACCCCTTTGACAGTTTTGGATAGATCCTCCAAGAAGAAACAAACAAACAAACAAAAAAAAATTAGACTTAAACCTGACCCTAGAACAAATGGACATAACAGACCTCTACAGAACATTTCATCCTAATAAAACTGAATATACATTCTTCTCATCAGCCCACAGATCATCCTCCAAAATTGATCATATCTTAGGAGCCAGGTCTAACCTCAGGAAATTTAAAAGAATAGAAATTATTCCTTGTATCTTCTCAGGCCACAGTGGAATAAAAGTTGAACTCAACAGCAACAGGAATCTACAAAGTCATGGAAACTAAATAATTTTAGGCTGAATGATAGCTGGGTCAAAGACAAGATTAAGAAGGAAATCACCAAATTTATGGAATGAAATGATAATGAAGACACAAATTATCAAAACCTATGGAATACTGCAAAGGCAGTCCTAAGAGGGAAATTTATAGCATTGGAAGCCTTCATTAAGAAAACAGAAAAAGGGGAAGCCAATAACTTAATGGATCATCTCAAGCAACTAGAAAAGGAAGAA
>NW_003852433.1:13127729-13129411 GCF_000181295.1 Otolemur garnettii
GTCGCAATCAGGCAAGAGAAGGCTATCAAGGGTATCCAAATAGGGTCAGAGGAGATCAAGCTCTCACTCTTCCCTAATGATATGATCCTATACCTGGAAAGTTCCAGGGACTCAACTACAAAATTCTTAGAAGTGACCAAGGAATATAGCAGCATCTCAGTATACAAATTTAATACTTATTAACCAGTAGTTTTTATATATGCCAACAATAGTCATACTGAAAATATACTCAAGGACTCTATTCCTTTTACAGTAGTGCCAAAGAAGATGAAATATCTGGGAATTTACCTAACAAAGGACGTGAAAGCTCTCTATAAAGAAAATTATGAAACTCTGAGAAAAGAAATAGCTAAAGATATTAACAAATAGAAAAACATACCATGCTTGGGGCTGGGAAAAATCAACATTGTTAAAATGTTCATACTTCCCAAAGCAATCTACATATTTAATGCAATCCCTATTGCAGCACCATTGTCATACTTTCAAGAGCTCCAAAAAATAGTGCTTTGTTTTATATGGAATCAGAAAAAAACCTTGAATAGTCAAGATTACTCAGAAATAAAAACAAATCAGGAAGTATCACATTACTAGACTTCAGGCTATACTATAAATCTATAGTGATCAAAACAGCATGGTACTGGCATAAAAACAGACAGGTAGATTTATGGAAAAGAACAGAGAAACCAGAGATGAACCCAGCTATTTATCATCATTTGATCTTTGATAAGGCTATCAAAAACATTCAGTGGCGGAAAGACTCCCTCTATAACAAATGGTGCTGGTCAACTGTCTGTGACCTGTAGAAGACTGAAACTGGACCCCCACCTTTCACCATTAACAAAAATTGATTCTCACTGGATAAAAGATTTAAACTGAAGACATGAAACTATAAAAATAATAGAAGAGAGTGCAGGTGAAACACTTAAAGAAATCAGCCCGGAAGAATATTTTATGAGGAACCCCCGCCCCCCAGGCAATTGAAGCAACACTAAAAATACATTACTGGGATCTGAAAAAACTAAAAATCTTTTGCACATTCAAGAACACAGTAAGTAAAGCAAACAGGCAGCCCTCAGAATGGGAGAAGATATTTGCTAGTTATGTCTCTGACAAAGGTTTAATAAACAGAATCCACAGAGAACTCAAACATATTAGCAAGAAAAGAACAAGTGATCCCATCTCAGGGTGGGCAAGGGACTTGAAGAGAAACTTCTCTGAAGAAGACAGGTGTGTGGCCTACAGACATATGAAAAATGCTCACCATCCTTAATCATCAGAGAAGTTCAAATCAAAACCACTTATAATATCATCTAACTCCAGTAAGACTGCTCACATCACAAAAATCCCCAAACTAGAGATGTTGGCATGAATGTGGAGAAAAGGGAACACTTCTGCACTGCTGGTGGGAATGTGAATTAATACATTCCTTTTGGAAAGATGTTTGAGAAAATAGACCTACCATTCGATCCTATAATTCCTCTACTAGGTATCTATCCAGAAAACCAAAAATCACATTATACCAAAAATATTTGTACCAGAATGTTTATTGCAGCCCATTTCATAATTGCTAAGTCATGGAAGAAGCCCAAGTGCCCATCGACCCATGAATGAATTAACAAATTGTGGTATATGTACACCATGGAATATTATGCAGCCCTAAAGAAAGATGGAGACTTTACCTC
>NW_003852433.1:13130616-13145924 GCF_000181295.1 Otolemur garnettii
TGGGAATGTAAATTGGTGCAGCCATTATGGAAAACATTATGGAGGCTCCTCAAAAAAGCAGAAATAGAACTATCATATGATCCAGCAATCTCAGTTCTGGGTATTAATGCAAAGAAGCTGAAGCCAGGCTCTCAAAGGGATATCTGCACTTCCATGCTTATTGCAGCGCTATTCACATCATCCAACGTGTAAAATCAACCTAAATGTTCCACAATGGATGAATGCATCAAGAAAATATAGGTATACGAATGTACATGCAGGTATTTATGGTGTACCACATGTATACACAATGGTACATAGAATGGGTACATCAAGCTCATTGACATATGCATTGGCTAATATTTATCAATTTAAAATAAATCAGTAAATATTTTTTAAAAGTCAAGGAAAGAAAATGTGATATAATCTACCATGGCATACTATTTAGCTTTTAAAAAGAAGAAAATCCAGCCATTTGCAATAACATGGATGAACCTGTAGGACATTATACTGAGTGAACTAAGCTGGATACAGAAAGAAATATACTGTGTGATCTCATGACACGTGACCTCTGAAGTAGTCAAGTTCAGAGAAGTAGAGTGAATGCTGGTTGCCATGGGTTGGATGAGGGGAGGAGAAATAGGTAAGTGATGGTTGAAAGAAACCAAGTTTTAGTTGTGAAAGATAAATAAGTTCTGAAGTTCAACTATACAGCATAGTGCCTGTAGCTAACAATACTAAATTATAAAATTTGCCAAGAGGGAAAATCTTTGGTGTTAGGTGTTTTTCACCACCAATAATAATAGTAATAATAAAGGGTCAGGAGGAAACTTTGGAAGGTGATCTATATGTCTGTGACCCTGGTGGTGGCGATGGCTTCATGGGTGTATACTGATCCCCAAACTTATCAAGATTATACATTGAGTATGTGTAGCTTTTTCTATGTCAATCATTCTTCAGCGAAGTAGTTTCAGAAAAGAAAGAAAAGAATTTTAGCTTCTTTATTACTGTCAGGCTTCTAGAGCCTTTAACTTGTTAATTATATTACTTGACTCTTCCGAAGAAAAATATTATATTCAGGGATCTAGTTTAAAAAGAAGAAGAAGAAGAAGGCTTTGGACACATTGATCAAGGTCTTATTTAGTCCAGTTCAAGTTACTTTTCGCATCCCATTTAGGACAAATAATGCTGTACCCTGTGCTGACACGAGTGAGAAAGGAAAGCCATGTTAATGGAAGAGGAAGGGTATAGGACATGAGGGTGGAGGGAGATATTCTCCTATCCTTTTTCCTTTCAGTTACTCCCAGTCCAACAATTGAGCTATCCCTCTGTGTCCACCACAGGCCTGGCACTGAATGACCAGTGACAGAGAGATAAACAGGACACTATTCTTGTGTCCAGGAAATTCTAGTCATAGAGAAGGACAAATAAAGACATCTAAATCCATGGCAGACACTGTGGGAAAGTTTCCTAGGGAAAAAGATGCCTGGGTTGTCAGAAAAGTGGCAGAGGGCATTTTGAAGTTATGAAAAAATAACGAAGCCCACCCCCAAAGTTCCTCTCATTTTAGAATTGACAAGTCAGGCCATCCTCGTGACCCTCTTCTGAATGTATCTGCCCTTTCTGTTGGCCTTCCCAAAGCCACATGGTTAACTTTTGCTACAGAACAGCAATCTGTGGAAATAATTGACATAGATTAAGCTATGGGCAGGCTGTATAGATCATAGGCTTGGATCTAATTCCTGCCTGGTCACTCAATTACACAGAGGCTCCTTACTGGAGAAACAGGGGTAGTTACTGTAAATAAGTTCAACTCTGGGCGCCGATGTCATTGGGTAACTGCATTTGCCATGCTTGGGTGATACATAAGGAAATCATCAACAGTGTAATGGCTGAGCTTGCAAAGACCCACCTTCTTTTCCTGACAGCCCAGAATCTTCAAGGCAGGCTGAGATGGAGGGCAGAAAATACACTCAGAGAGCTCCCTAGAGGTCCTAGTTCTGGCTCTGTCTTTAATTCACTGTGTCACTTTGACTGAAATCCTTTGCCTTTGTCGGGTCTCAGTTTTCCTTTCTGTAAAATGTAGAAATGAGATAAAACCCCCAAGGTTGATGAAGAAGACAGAAGAATGGTTGATATAGCAGGATCTAAAAATTAAAGTGATGTGCATTTGAATCTTGACTTGACGCCTCTGTCCTTAAGATGATGTCTATTATAGACCCACCACATAGCAGATGCTCAATAAGTATTGATTATTATTAGCATGGCTTATCATTATTATTAAGATTCTGAGGTCATTTACATATTTAACAAAGCTATCTAAATGTCCTTTTATATTTCAGGAACTCTAATGAAACTTAATAGTTTAAAATAAAGGCAAATGTTTATTATGTCACAGTTTACACAGGTCAGGACTCAGCTGGAAACTGGTCCTGGCTTAACTGGGTTCTCTGTTTCAAGGTCTTTCACAGATAGCAATTAAGTTATCACCTGGGGCTGCAGTCTCATCTGAAGGCTCAATAGAATTATTCAGTTTCTCACAGTTTGTAGAATGCAAAGCCTCAGATATTTGCTAGCTATTCTTTTCCACATGGGCTTCTGTACAGAGCTAGTGGCAGCTAGCTTCCACCACAGACAGTGAACAAGAAAACCAGAAAGGGTACATAAAATACAAGTCACAAAAAAAAAAAAAAAAAAATACAAGTCACTATCTCTTTGAGACCTAATCTTGGAAGTGAAATTCCATATTTTTGTTATATCCTATGCATTAGAGTAAGTCAGTAAGTTCATCCTACTCAAGGGGAAAGGACTGCACAACAGTATTCCATACAGGAGGTGGTGATTATTGGGGGTCATATGAAAAGCTGCCTACCGTTTTACGATAGAAACATGGAACAAGTTGTAGTTACTACAAGGACTGACAATTAAGTTCACAAATTCATGCTAGAAAAGAATGCTACATACTTTATATCGCTACCATTTCCTCTGAAGCACTCCCCTTAGGAAGCTGTGCACTGATGTCAATGCCTAGTCCACCCTTCACAGCAACTTTGGAACTCTTCCTGGAATGACCATCAGAGCTGTCGTATGAGGGAGGTCTGACAACTACATTTGCAAACTTGCCACTGTGCACTTATGTTGGCACCACTAGACAAACAACTCGGTAAGGTTTCCTAACCTTGGTCCTAGGGGTAGAAATTGGCACATCCAGAATTCAAATCCAGATCTGTAGAAATTCAGAGCTCAAGCTCTTAATTATATCAACATACTTTCTTTCCCTTTCTCTAGAAAGGTCCCCAACCCTTCTAAATGACATAATTTAGGGATGCTGTAACTCAGTCTAGAACACCATTTTCTCTAAGGCAGATTAGAGCCTTTTAAGGAGGGTTATACGTAACATGCAATGTACTCAAAGTCTCATTCCAATTGCAGCAACACTAAATCTCCCATAGCTTTTATGATGTTCACTTCTGCAAAGTTCATAGTCTTTTAGCTGTTTGATTGCTTTTATTTAAGAATCAAGTAGAGATTTGACTGCCCTCAGAAAGGGTACAGGAAGATGTCCTTTCTGCCCAGGCTCATGTACTTTCTTGTTGAAGTACCTGAGAAGGAAAGTGAATCCCAGAGACCCTGAGGCAACAGCGGTAGAAATAAGAGAAGAGACTTCAGGACACTGAGGCTGGGGTGACAGATGCTATTGAAAGATTTCCTGATGTATCTGGTGGTGATACCCTGGGGGTATGGATTTCAGAGACAGCCATGGACAGTGGGAACCTGGTGAAGTAGAAGTGAATGGGAATTATCATCCCTGTGGCTTTTGGGTCCAGAACAATATAACTTGTGTATGTCTATCACTTGGAATAGCACAAACTTCTGCTCAGCTTGTCTCCAACATGTCCACAGAGCTAATATGAGCAAACATAACTAGTGGAGCATGACTTGATAACCCAGGGGTGGAAAAAGCCTACTGCATGGCATAGAATACAAAAGCCATCAAATAAAAATCTATCATTCTGACTTTTGTTCTTGAGACAGTCTCTGTTGCCCCAGGGTAGAGTGCTGTGGCAAATTCCTGGTTCACTGATCCTTCTGCATCAGCCCCCCAAGTAGCTGTGACTACAGGCACCCACCACCATGCCCAGATAGTTTTTCTACTTTTAGTAGAGATGGGGTCTTGCTCTTGCTCAGACTGGTCTCAAACTCCTGAGCTGAAGGAATCCTCCACCCTCAGCCTCCAGAGGGCCAGGAATACAGGCGTGAGCTGCCGTGCCTGGCCTCACTTTGATTTTCTATGCAGGAGAGAAAACAGCAAAAGCTAAGGCAAAAGGCAAACTAAGGAAAATATTTACAACATATGTCAAGAACAAAATGGTAAGCTTTGTTATGTACAAAAGGCTGCTAGAAATTGTTATTTTTATTATTTACTGTTTTATTTTGGAGTCCCATGATGTTGCCCTTGGTAGAGTGCTATGGCATCACAGCTCACAGTAACCTCAAGCTCATGGGCTTAAGCAATTCTCTTGCCTCAACCTCCCAAGTAGCTGGGATTACAGGCACCCACCAAAATACCTGGCTAATTTTTGTTGTTGTTGTTGCAGTTGTCATTGTTGCTTAGCTGGCCCAGGCTAGGTTTGAACCTACCAGCCTGGGTGTATGTGGCTGATGTCCTACCCACTGAGCTACGGGCACTGCCCACTGCTAGAAATTTTTCTTTTTTTTTTTTTGGCCAGGGCTGGGTTTGAACCGCCACCTCTGGTATATGAGGCCAGCGCCCTACCCTTTTGAGCCATAGGTGCTGCCCCCACTGCTAGAAATTTTTAAAAAGACCAACAACTCAATAGAAAAAAATCAGTTAAGGACATGAACTGAGGTTACAAGGGAGAAAAATACATTTAAGCTCATTCTTGTTGGTATAAGAAAGAATTTTTTAAAAGAAAAAAAGGTATATATATTCTTTAAACATCACTCATAAGAAAGGAAAAGCATATTAAAACTAGCAGAGATACAGTTACCTATTACATTGGTAAAATTTTTTTAAAAATTGAGACTGTTTGTACTTTTTGGTAAGGCTACAAAGGACCCAGGAAGCTCATACATCCTTGTTAGAATGGCTCTACCATACAGTAGGTGTGTGATCTTGGGTAAGATTTCTCTAAGCATCAATTTTCTCATCTATGGAATCTATTGCTCTTGTATTAGGATTAAATAAGATAATGTGTGTAAAGCTTTGCACACAGTGGTGCCTGAAACAGAGTAAGTTTTGAATGCATGTTAGTTCATGGTGGTGGCAATGGTAATGTTAGTGGTTGGTAGAATTATTGCTGTTGTTGCTGTTAATCTTATCAGTCCATCAGTAAAGAATCGGCATAGAAAAAAGAAAATCCCCCCAGATGATCTTTAGCTCATGCTTTTAAGAATTGTAGCCACCCTAAATGTGACGCTGGAACCACACACCCACGGAGAGCTCTGTGTAGCACATCCTCCCTGCTATAGTTTCCAAAAGCTACCTTCCTGGGGAAGAATTCAGGGTATTAAGACTGGGTAACATTCTTTAGAAGAGCCAAGAATGAACTCTCCTGATCTCTTGGTATTGGTCAGAATATGCTTGATGTTGTTTTCCTTCTTGTATTTTCACAACCAAACCCAACATTTCATTTCCCCCATGTCACCACCTCACCAAAGTTCTGTTCACAATAACACATATGTGCTGTACTTTGCAAAATACTAAGGATTTTATATCTATTCTCCTCCTTCAGACTTACAGCTACTCTGTGATGTAGGAATGAAAGATTAACTTCATTCACAGATGAAGAAAGTGAGGCTCAGAGAGGTTAATTAACTGGTCTAAGGTTGCACAGCAAATAAACACGCTTCCTCACAGCACTAATATTACTCCTGACCCCAAATTTCCATTCTACTTACACTGCCTGGTCTTATCATCCCACTATCATTGTAATCCTGCCAATTCCTGCCTTAAATCATCTTTGATAAAGGAAACTACTTATTTGCCCTCATAATTCCTTACCATTTTAAAATTTAGCTGTGTGAATAAACTGAACACTGAGTTGCTTTTGTCAACACATTCACTTTTAGTCCCTGGAAATCAAATTCATTCCTTCCCAAGATCCTCTCTATTATAAGCTTAGCTAGTCTGTGTTAACATGCATTATAGGCCAAACTGGATTTAGGTACTTTATATATGCTTTATCTAACTTAATCTTCATAATAGCACTGTAAGGTAGATGTTACTATCCCCATAGACAGTTGAGAAAACTGAGAGTCAGACAGATTAAGTCACTATCCTAGGGTTTTTAGCTAGTAAATAATAAGCTGAGAAGTGAGCCCTGATTGATTTGGATCTCAATTCCATGCCATGTTGTCTCCCAATTAATTTCCCATGCTTTTCAACTTGCAAGAATCAAAAGGGAGTTCAGTATAAAGAACATGTGTTATATACATACAATGGAATATTATTCATCCTTAGTAAAGAAGAAAATCCTGCTATTAGTGACAACATGGATGAACTAAAAGAATATTAAGCTGAGTGAAACAAGCCAGACACACAAATAGCATATGACTACAATTGTGTGAGGCATCAAAATAGCCAAACTCATAGAAGCAGAGAGTAGAATGTTGGATGCTGGGGGAAAGGGAAGGAGGAGATGGAGACTTGCTATTCAACATGGGTAAAGTTTCCTCTAGAGATCTGCTGTACAACATAGCGCCTTAATTAACAACTCTGTACATAGCGGTCCCCAACATTTTTGGTACCAGGAGCAGGTTTCATGGAAAACTATGTTGGGGGTGGTTTCCAGGTGATTCAAGTGCATCACGTCTCCAACTCAGCTCATCAGGAATTAGACTCTCATAAGGACCATGCCACATAGATCCCTCACAGGCTCAGGTTACAGTAGGGTTTGAGCCCTTATGAGAATCTAATGCCACTGCGGATCTGACAGGAGGCAGAGCTCAGGCAATGATGCAAGTGATGGGGAGCAGCTGGAAATGCAGATGAAGCCTCACTCACTCTTCCACCACTCACCTGTTGTGCAACCTGGTCTCTAACAGGCCACAGACCAGTACTAGCCTACAGCCTGGAGGTTGGGGACTGCAGCCGTAGTACGTGGTTTAAAAAATTGTTAAAATGTTTTCAATTTTACTCCATTCAATATGATATTGACTGTAGGTTTGCTGTAGATGGCCTCTATCAGTTAAAGACATGTCCCTTCTATAACTATTTTCTGAAGTATTATGATCATGAAAAGATGCTGGATATTATCAAAAGCTTTTTCTGCATCAATGGAGAGAATCATATGGTCTTTATTTTTTATTTTGTTTATGTGATGTATTGTGTTTATAGATTTATATATATTGAACCAACCTTCAGACCCTGGGATAAAACCAACTTGGTCATGGTATATAATTTGTTTGATGCTTTACTGAATTCTGTTTGCCAGGATCTTATGGAATATTTTTGCATCTATATTCATTAAAGATATTGGTCTATAATTTTCATTCCTTGTTGGGTCTTTTCCGGGTTTGGGGATCATGGTTGCCCATTGTCTCCACAGCTCTTTAACATCATAATGGAAGTTTTAGCAATTGCAATCAGGCAAGAGAAGGCAATCAAGGAGGAGTCAGAGGAGGTCAAACTTTCACTCTTCCCTGATGATATGATTTTATACCCGGAAAACCCCAGGAACTCAACTACAAAACTCTTAGAAGTGATCAAGGAATACAGCAGTGTCTCAAGATACAAAATCAATACCACAAATCAGTAGCTTCTATATATACCAATAACAGTCAAGCTGAAAAAAGTCACAGACTCTGTTCCTTTTACAGTAGTGCCAAAGAAAATGAAATATCTTGGAATTTACCCAACAAAGGACATGAAAGATCTCTATAAAAGAACTATGAAACCTACTGTCTATAACACTTGGCATGATCTGTTTTGGGGGGGTTTTTTTATAAATTATTTTTTACTTTTATTTATATATATTAGTCATCCTTTTTTTTTAGACTTTGGTAGAAACATAATAAGGAAAAAAATTATTTGCTATTTGTATCTTGTCTTGTGTATTCTGTAACAAACAAGTAGTAAATGATTATGTATTCAAAAAAAATTGCACAGCTCTTGTTAAAGCTCTATTGATAGGTACTTTCTATTTTGGTTGCTGATGCAATCCTATCTTTCTTTTTCTAATATTGTTTTGTAATTCTTTTTTATAGAGGAATATAATTGATTTGTATAGTTATTTTGAAGTTAGCTATATTGCTGAATTTTTCTATTGTTTTTGGTAACTTGCAAATAACTTGGTAACTCAGAAGTAGTGTAATTTGTATTTTTTTTTTACAAACTATTGGGATTTTTAAGTTATCATAATTATACTAGCTACGATCTTCAACTTTAGTAGGAATGGTGGTAATGAGTACAATTATCTCATAATTGATTTGTAGATAATGCTTTTGCTTCCTCATAAACTTGATATATTTCTTCCAATGTTATCTTCAATGATTATGTTAACGTCTTGCCTATAGTTGATGTTCTGTAAATATTCATGGAATAAAGGAGCCTGAAATAAAAAATAAAAACTATGAAACTCTGAGAAAAGAAATAGCTGAAGATGTTAACAAATGGAAAAACATATCATGTTCATAGGAAGAATCAACATTGTTAAAATGTCCATACTACCCAAAGCAATATACAAATTTAATGCAATCCTTATTAAAGCACCATTTTCCAGATCATACTTTAAAGATCTAGAAAAAAATAGTACTTCATTTTATATAGAATCAGAAAAAAACCTTGAATAACCAAGACATTACTCACAAATAAAAACAAATCAGGAGGAATCATGCTACAAGACTTCAGACTATACTATAAATCTAGAGTGATCAAAACAGCATGGTACTGGCACAAAAACAGAGCGGTAGACATATGGAACAGAATAGAGAACCAAGAGATGAACCCAGACACTTATCATCATTTGATCTCAAAAATATAAATTGAGGGAAAGATTCCCTATTTAACAAATGGTGCTGGGTGAATTGGCTGGTGACTTGTAGAAGACTGAAACTGGACCCACACCTTTCACCATTAACAAAAATTGACTCTCACTGGATAAAAGATTTAAACTTAAGACATGAAACTATAAAGATTCTTGGAGAGAGTTCAGGGGAAATACTTGAAGAAATTGGCCTGGGAGAATACTTTATGAGGAGGACCCCCAGGGAATTGAAACAACACCAAAAATACATCACTGGGATCTGATCAAAATAAAAATATTTTGCACATCCAGACCACAATAAGTAAAGCAAGCAGACAGCCCTCAGAATGGGAGAGGATATTTGCAGGTTACATTTCCAAGAAGGTTTGATAACCAGAATCCACAGAGATCTCAAACTTACTAATAAGAAAAGAACAAGGAATCCCATTTCATTGTGAGCAAGAGACTTGAACAGTAACTTCTCTGCAGAAGACAGGCACATGGCCTCCAAACACAGGAAAAATGCTCATCACCTTTAATCATCAGAGAAATGCAAATCAAAACTACTTTGAGATATCAGCTACCTCCAATAAGATTAGCCCACATAACAAAATCCCAAAAGTACAGATGTTGGCATGGATGTGGAGAAAAGGGAACACTTCTGCACTGCTACTGGGAATGTAAATATGTCCCTTCTGGAAAGAAGTTTGGAGAATACTTAGGGAACCAAAAGTAGACCTGCCATTCGATCCTGCCATTCCTCAACTAGGTATATATCCAGATGACCAAAAATCACTTTACAGCAAAGACATTTGCACAAGAATGTTTATTGCAGCCCAATTCATAATTGCCAAGTCATGGAAACAGCCCAAGTGCCCATCAACCCATGAATGGATTAACAAATTGTGGTATATGTACACCATGGCATATTATGCAGCCATAAAAAACAGATGGAGACTTTACTTCTTTTATGTTTACATGGAATCAGCTGGATCATATTCTTCTTAGTAAAGTATCTCAAGAATAGGGGGAAAATACCCAATGTACTCAATACTATTATAAAATCAATATATAATCACCCATACTTTCATACAAACGATATATCAGAATTATAGCCCAGAAAGAAGGAGAGAAGAGAAGGGGGAGGTGAAGGGAGAGGAGTGAATGAGTGGAGGGAGGGTAATTAGTGGGACTTCACCTACTGTATATATTGCAAGGGTACATGTCTAATATATTATTAGTAGAGTATAAATATCTAAACACAACAATTAAATTAGTGAGGTGAATGCTATGTTAACCAGTTTGATGTAAATATCCCATATTTTATATGAAACCAGCACATTATATCCCATAAATGCGGTAATGTACACAGTTATGATCTAATTTTAAAAATTGTTAAAAGGGTAGATCTCATGAGAAGTGTTCTTTTATGATTTAAAAAAAAGGTGGAGGAGAAAGGATTGAATTTAGAAAAAAAACAACTAAGTGTTGAAACATAGTGGCAAAATACCTAACTTTGCTAAGCCTTAATATCATCAACTGTTAAATGGGTCTAAAATAGTAGCTAGCTTATGGGGTCATCTGAGGATTCGTCTGAGGATTGAATGACATAACCCACGTAGTGCTTGGCACAGTGCCTGGAACATAATAAAGGCCCAGTTAATGATCGTTGTTATTGTTTTCTTTTGTCAGCAGCAGCAGAAGCAGCATTACGACTCCTGCTCTCAAACAGGCTGCCAAGAATTGATGATCTCCCATCACGTATTTTCTGACACAGCAATCGTTTCCAGCCAGCTAAAGCAAAAAGGCACATCCAAGACCTCCAAAACTCCACCTCAGAAAAAGGAATATTCAGTAAACTGCCCAATCTAATAAAACATTCAAGGGACTCTAGGGGCTTAAAAACTCTTCAAGCCAAAAATTATAAAAACAAGTTATTTCATCCTATCTAACAATAATCCAGCTCTCATGTCAACAGTGTTCAGATTCTTAGAATGAACGAAGCTAGAGTCAAGTTTTGGCAAGTTGTCTGAGACTATATATTTACATAAATTATATGATACCAAAATATGACACATTCTCTTCACATCAGGCTTTTTTGCAACAGAATCATAAAAGGGGTGATTTCTCAGAAATACTGGAGGGCTTCATCAATTTTCCTAAGGGGCCTCTCTGAATCCTTTGATACACAAATCATTCTCATTTGAAGCACCTGTCGTGTCGACTGGCGTGATGCTACCACATTCCCATCCGTCAGATGCTTTGCTTACGGCTGGAGCTGCTCTCCAGCAAAATTTTCATCCACTTTATGAAATCCTGCATCTTTTGCCAGATTTGCAATTCCACTTTGCAGTTCATTTGCATGGTATTTGCATGGTACTGTCAGATACCTAGAGCATCTGGCAATCCGTGAAGCGGTGTCTTGCAAAGGTATTGATGGGCCTGTGAGTAGTTATGCTTGTATAAATGGGCTGGGATGTTTGCTAGGGAAATATGTGTTTAAGTGATGAGTGTATTGGTAGTTATTTCTATATAACAATGCATTCTTCCCTACACAACTCTATGAAACATGGTACCAGATAAAGGAATTTTCAATTAATGGAATCTTCTAAACTTTGTTTCTAAACCTTGAACGTTCAAGACATCATCTGGTGTATGCTGCAGTGAATTCTTTTGACTTGAGCTAGAGTAAGATTCTGTCCATAAAAGCAAATATTTCTCGACTAAACCCTCCAGACCCTTGAGTTCTTATACTTATCTTTTTTCTTTTTATTGTTTCACATGAATTATTTAGTCCAGACTTTCTAGAATTATGTTAATGTCAAAATATGAGTAATATTTTCAATAATAATAACTAACAGTTGAATAACACTGAGCATTAAACAAAAGGTATTTATTGCACAGAGTCTTATTAGATAAGAATTTATTATTCAACTCTAACACACTAATGCGGTTATATTGAGAAGCAAAAAGCCGTTTAGAGTAGAAAAAAAGAATTGAATGACCACTTACAAAATTAATACCCATTCCAACGTCATTCCTCATATAATTGACTCGTTTTGTGACCTGGAACAAATAATTTTACCTCACTTGTCCTCACTTGCCTTGTGTGTTGAAAACTGAAGACAAAATTGTCTTAAATTAGAGATTTGTACATTAGCTGAGATGAAGTATAGAAAAATCTTTGCCATCAGTAAGCTGAAGTAAAAACAAAAGTGCTCTCAAGCAGGACCAGAGAGTTGTCCCTCAATGTCAGATTTCCTTTTCTGTTCTATTAATAGAATAATTGAATTTCAGTTGGGCTGCCCATTTCCAGGTTCCCTTGCAGCTAGGTAGGAACGTATGGTTAAGTTTTGGCTAACGGATGAAGAAAACTGTGTGCAATTTCTGGGTCATACTCTCAGAGTGAGGGGACTTTTCTTTCTCACCTTCGTTTTCCTCTTTCTGCTGGCTGGAATACAGACGAGGTAGTGAGATTCCTGGAAAAGTGTCAACAATGATACTTTAAGAATGATGAAGAAAAAATGTCAGAGACCCTTAAAACTCCTAAGAGTCACTGTATTAGCACAGTCTCTTCTATGTATGAGAAGGAAGTGCCCACCTTTTTGAAGCTACAGTTTTCTGTCCTTGCTCTTTTAACAGCTGAACTACCTCAGACTTCCCTCTAATCTGCTGTGTAGTTAAATTTACCTTTCTTATGCAACTACTACATGCAAAGAAATGGAGGGCAACGTACAGAAAGGGCTACAAATATGGGTTCTGAAGTTGAATTGCCTGTCTCCACATCCAACTCTGCTACGTCCTAGCAATATCACAGGTGGAAATTATTGAACCCGTCCAAATCCTTGGACTGCTGATCTATACATCAAGTATAACAAGAGCAGGTCCATCACGGGGTTGAGGTAAGGTTTAACAAGATAACGCATAGGAAGAATTCAACAGTGACTGGCACACACCAATAATTCAATAAACGTTAATTGTAATTATTGCAGGGAAAGGTGTTTTCATGCTGGAAGACACCTCAGTGCTAAATTCCATTTGGGGATCTAAAGCTAAAGTGATGTCATCAGAGATCTGTACATCCAAATTTTTGCTCATCTACTAAGTCAATTTCCTTCCAAAACGGGAACTTGCTTTCCTTTGGGCAAGTTCCCAAATGTTTAGTTGAAAAGGAACTTGGAAAACCATCATCCCGTACCTTTTAGAGTCAGTTTAAGTTTGAAGGTGAATGTTCAGGGTGCGGATAAAATGAGGCGGCAGTTGGCACTCACATCTTTCTAAGACTTTACCCGTCACTTTTACCGCATGTGCCAGCTTTATGCCTACCTATTCTCAGACCATTTCCTTGTTCTGTTCTTTGTCAAATCACAGATACTCTATTTCCCGAGCTTCATTGCCTTGTGGCTTCCTGGTAGGCTCAGCCGATGGAGGCTCTGGTGGAAGAGAGAGGGAGGGAAGAGGAAGCAGCCAGAGCATTTCTCACCCCAGGCACCCGTCCATGCTTTGGCAGCAGCTACAGCTCCTCGGTAACGTGAGCTACACTTAAACATTATATTCTGGCAGTTACACTCTGATAGTACAAGCTCCTCTTTCTGTCCTTTTTCCTAGGGCTAGTAGTGACCTCCTACTCTTGATAATCTCTGGGTCATCTCACTTTCTGCTACTTGCTTCTATCACCTATGCCTTCAACTGCCTGCATCAAATCCTCTCTGCTGGAAGAACCTTAAATGTTGTCTCTTTTGCTGTCTGGACCCTGATGGATGGATATAAGATGATAACTCCAGGGCCAAATGCACTGCCTTGGATGTGCAGGAAATTCAATGTATTGTTGAATGAACAAATACTTGAAGCAAAAGTATGCTGATATAATCACGTTGACCTCAGTCTTCTGAGACACTCGTTTTTGCTCTAAAGGGCTCTTCACTGTCTAAGTCACGGTATATATCAAAACAGTCACCTTTCAAAACTCTGTTTTGGTCTGATTTTCCCCAAAGTAGTAAACTCCAAACCCTCAGGTCCTCAGCTCTCAAAGGCAGTGAAGAATTTCTTCTGGGAACCTTATGGTGATAAGATGACCCAGCTGAGAGCAAGATAAATGAGGTAGGTGGAGGAGGAGTGGGTGTAGAGGAATGCATAATTTCTCTAAGAAGTTATTTGTCTAGACAGCCAGGACACTGACAGGGAGCAGCACAATGCTTGCAGTATTTGTAAATATCTGTTTGGCCCCAAGAGTTCTCTCTCATGGAAACAGCTAATAAACCAAGCTGCCTGAGTTTATTCCTCATGCCAAGACACATTCCAGGGTCTGATTACATTTTTGTTTTATTATGGAAAAGGAAAGAAAGAAACAGAGAGAGAAAGACAGAGAGAGAGAGAACACAAGGGGCCAGGGTGGTTCTGGGGGACTCAGAGTTGAAAGCAGGAAAGTTAGTCTTCCAGATTGATGATGTTTTTGACATAAAAAGCCAGACCTACAAATGAAAATTACAATTGGCACCAGCTTGCTCCCTGGAGCAGGAAGTGCCCTCTTGACTTGGAGCTCCAAAATGTTTAGGCACATCTGGTTAAGCAAGCAGTCACTCTACCACGTTGCCAAACAAAACCTGGAAATGGTAAGTAGGTGGGAAAGGGCTTGACTCTCGCCAAGAAAAATAGTATTCCCAGGTGATGTCAATGCTGCTGACGTATGGACCACACTTTGAGTGACAAGGTGACACGTCCATGTCTTGTTCATGTTTCACAGTTAAAAAACCCAATATCCCAAGTATGAGGTGGTTTCTATATGGTAACAGCTAATGTCCATATAGGACCATGTCCAAGACAGGTCCCTGGTCCATCCCAGGGTCTGCTAAAGTATGCCCCCCCCCCTTTTAAGACAGCACATTTTCTTTACACGCTGAATTCGGTACCCTGGGGTTTTCCTTAGTTATTATTTATCTCCTGAGATAAACAATATCTCATTACTTGATAGGCTTTTGTGAGGAAGCAGAAAGGAAAGACAAATGAAGATCTACTTTGCTACTTGTAGGAACTGAAATTAAATTCCTAAGGAAACTGTGCTGTGAGTGTGTGATTTCAATTATTTTTATTCTCATTTCTTCCAAGCCAAAAAGCCCACGTCACTTCTTCTGTAATGGCATTATAACTGGAATCATGGATTTTGAGACTTGGAAATGACTTTGAAGTTCAACTCCCTCCATAGTAAACATGAACAGTATATACCATTTCCCAACCACTTATTATGTGCTTTATACATTGGTCCAAGTATTTAATACCTTACCTATTTTATATTATATGGTAGTTTGGAACAAACTCTGTTTCTAAGAATGCTGATCTCGCACT
>NW_003852433.1:13146254-13182704 GCF_000181295.1 Otolemur garnettii
AAAGAAAGAAAGAAAAGAAATGTGCCTTACTAGATCCTTACCAGGGAGGAAAAGAAAGTCAAGAGGCACATAACCATACAAGGCACCCTAGGAAATCCTACAGGCAAGAAAACTATTGCATTTTTTGTTTGTTTGTTTGTTGAGATAGAGTCTCACTATGTTGCCCTCAGTAGAGTGCTGTGCTGTCACAGCTCACAGCAACCTCGAACTCTTGGGCTAAAGTGATTCTCTTGCCTCAGCCTCCCAGTAGCTGGGACTACAGGCACCCACCACAATGCCTGGCTATTTTTTTGTTGTAGTTGTAATTGTTGTTTAGCAGCCCCAGGCTGGGCTCGAACCAGTCAGCCTTGGTGTGTGTGGCTGGCTCCCTACTCACTGAGCTATGGGCGCTGAGCCAACCATTGCATTTTTTAAGACAAGTTGTTTCCAAAACATCTTTATGAGCTTCCTACTCGCATCCCAATTAGTTAGATAGCTCAATCTCATATTAATATGCACTGGCCTATTTAATTAAGATGGAGGAGGCCTCTGGTATCTTAGAAAGAATTTTCCACAATGAGGGTTATTCACAGAGAAGCTGCAGAACACATTCTTAGCCGGAAAAATGATGACTGAGATTCGTTCTTTCTGTTAAGAGAGTGGAGATCCCTTAAATAAAAGTTACTAAGTGAATAAATGGGATATCTTCAAACACATCACGCGTCGCTCACCCAAGCACAAGTCAGCCTCAGATGCATTATTATCGATATTTAAACAACTACAAAGGTGGAGGCTGACCCCGAGCATCTTTCCCATCCCTCCCCACAGTCCACTCGAGATATTATCTACAAGGAGTAAACAGGCCCGTCCCTGAAGTCTTGGCCACCCTGGTGTGATACCAAACAGCTGCTCGGCAGCCCTTGAAGTAGGGTCCCATCTCTCTCCTGCTGAACTCACAGCAAGCTGAGCGTCCTGGCAGGAATCCTCTTTCAAGTTCAAGAGGGCCCTGCGTATGGTATGTGTTTGGGAAGGGAAATGAAGAGTCACCTCTCTGGGAGCCATCTTTTCCATGAGTACAGAATCTTCTGGGATGAAGAGGTAGAATTCTGCACCTGAAATAGTAAGAACAGTAGCAATAGTCACCCACACGATGTTTACAAAGCATTTGCTAGTATAGCACATAGGATAGAGTATGATTTTGCTTAAGGGCTTACTATGAGTTAAAAAAAACAATTTTTATGGGTGGGGAAACTGAGGCTCAAAGAAGCTAAGTCCAAGGTCACAATGCAGGTGAGTGGTGGAGTTGGGTTTTAGTTTGATTCCAAACTGATTTTTTAATTCTAAAACTGAGTGAAATTGGGTGTGTTGGGGGGCAACTCTGAAGAGTGGCTGACAGCTGGAATTGAGGCTGACAAGGCCAGAGACTTCTAGACCTCTGCTCCCTGTGATTATACAGGCTGTTCCCTCCCATTGCAAAAGGGATCCTCATTGCACATCTTCTCATACTATGTATATGCCCTTCATCACATTAAGTGTACTGTTTGCTTGCTTCTCTCTTTTCCACACTAAGTTGAGAGCTCCGTGAAGCAGGTATGGAGGTAATTAGCCTTTGGCCTGGCAGCAAGAACCATGATCACAGCTATCATGTGCTGTGATCCTATCATGTGCCACACCCCATGGCTGACATGGAGCCAGGTGGTAATGACTGGTGCCCATTCTGACTATTTATGCCCAGGCTGTGCTAAGTGTTAAATAATTTAAATATTACCCCTGCCAAGCACTATGCTAACTGTCTTTGCCTTTGTTTTCTTGCAGAATCTTTATAGCAACTCTTTAAAGTGGTTACTGTTTTTTTTTTCCATTCCTAAGATACTTTACTAGACTTAATAAAAAAAGAAAAAGAAAACAAAATAAAGTGGCTACTGTTGTCATCCCATTCTACAGATGAAAGGTGAAGAAACCGACGTCCAGAGACACAAGATCCTATTTATCTGAAATCACCCTCACTTAGTATGGTGGACAGAGCTAATTTCTAGTGAACTGTAATTAATCTGAAAAAAAAAAAAACAGTGGGCATATATTCATTCCTTCATTTATTTATTAGTTTCTTCAGTTATGCAAAAAATATATGGTGAACATTTATTATCTGTGGCTTCATGACAAATTACCTCAAGATTTAGTAACTTAAAACTAAACATTTAAGAAAATTTTGTGAGTCAATAATTCAAGAGGGGCTTGTCTAGGTGGTTATGGATCAGGGTTACTCATGAGGCTGCAGTCAAAAATGGCACTTTGGGCCTGGGTCTCATCTGAAGGTTTAACTGGGGCTGGAGGATCCATGTCCCAGGGGGCTAACCCATATGGTTGTTGGTTGGAGGCCTCAGTTCTCCACCGCATGGACCTCTTCATAGGCTGCTTGAATATCTTCACCACATGGCAGCTAACTTCCCTGAGCCAGTAACCCAGGAGGGAGCAATGTGGAAGTTGTCTCAGAAGTTACACATCATTATTTTTGCAGTGC
Source organism: Otolemur garnettii (assembly GCF_000181295.1). Taxonomy (NCBI): domain Eukaryota; kingdom Metazoa; phylum Chordata; class Mammalia; order Primates; family Galagidae; genus Otolemur; species Otolemur garnettii. Next base: position 13,148,755 of record NW_003852433.1, read on the forward strand.
CTTATTGGAAACACAGACCAAACCTATTCAGGAAGGAGAGGGCCTGTCCAAAGGCACAGACACCAGAACACAAGAGTCATTGAGGGCCATCTTGGAGGGTGCCCACAAGAAGTAGCTACTCTGACTATGTGATTACACATGGGACTGGAGGCTTGAAGGCAAATCGTTCTCTTAGAGCAGTGGTTCTCAACTTTCCTAATGCTGCAGCCCTTTAACATGGTTCCTGCGAGTCGCAACCCACAGTTTGAGAACCGCTGTCCCAGAGTATGAACCAAAAGAAAGGCCCAGCCCTGCCGGGCAGGTGTGGCCAGAGTTCTCATCTCTACGACATAATTCTATGTGGCTTTGAGTAAGTGTTCAGCCTCTCTTAGTCTCAATCTTGGCTGTAAAATAGGGGAAATATCAGTGCCTACAAAGATATAAAGGTGCCAGATGCGTCCCAAGTTATGGAATGGCAGCCCCTTGATTAAATGGATTGAAAATTAAAAGGATCTAACCATTTCAAAAGAGTATTTTGGTCCTGGGATGTTGTGTCTTAAGGCTCCCTTTGTTCATGTTTACAATCAGATTTGTCAGATAATTTATTTATTCATTCAACAAATACATATTGAGCATCTACTGTATGCTCCAGCCCTTAGTCTCCTGTGATAGGCACTGGTGATACATGATGAGTAAGACAGACAAACATCCTTGCTCTCAAGGGGTTTGTGATACACCATATCACCAACATGAGGGGGGAAGCAGGATTCAATCCCACCTGGTCTCATTTTGCTCTGGAGGTGTCCTGATGTCACAGTGGATACCCCATATATTACTCAGCATAGTTACCAAAACCAATCAGAAACTCCAGTAATAGAAAAACAAACTGCCTTGTCCCACTGGCAGCCTGGGGACAGGTGACTAGCGACATCTCAGGGCAATGGAAGGTCCTCTTATATTTTAACAACATGTAACTCTATAGCAGTGCATCCCGGTTTAATGTCGGCCCTGGCTGCAGTTAATCATGGTCCCTGCTCTGGCTACCCCAATTTCATCCCCATTGAGGACAAGCCATCAATAACTTATATCTCATATTTCAAAAATAAACCCCCTTAAACCTATCCATTATGAAAGCACTGAATAGTACCTGTTATAGGTTGAATAGTGTCAACTCTAACTATATACGTTAAAGTTCTAACCCACGGCCCTACAGTTACCTATCCACCTGACCTTATTTGGAAAAAGGGTCTTTGCAGATGGAGTCAAGTTAAAATAAGGCTGTAGCATTGTCAGATATTATTGTCATACTATTGTAGGCTCTACGGCAATGTGACTGGTATCCTTATAAGAAAAGCAGAATTTGGACATCTACAAAGGCAGACACAGGGGAGAAGACCATGTGAAGATGTAGGCAGAGATGGGATCGATGCAACTACAAGCCAAGGAATGCCAAGGGTTTCCAGCCACATCAAAAGCAGGAAGAGAAAAGAAAGGATTCTGCCCAGAGCTGCAGAGAGAGTTTGGCCCTGCTGACACCCTCATTTCAGACTTCAGCCTCCACACAGTGAGAGAATCAATATCAGTTGTTTTAAGCCACCTGGTTTGTGAGACTTTGTTACAGCAGCCACAGGAAAACAATGCAGTGCTCAAATGCTGGCAAGGAACTTCAGGCTCATTTTCAGCCAGGATTTCCATTTTACCAATGAGTAAACAGCTGAGGCCCAGAAAGAGGAAAGCAGTTACCTAGCACACGTGTGCCCAAGCCAGGCCCAATCTCCCAGCCCAGGGCTTAGCAGACACCTTTTGTTTGTTTGTTTGTTTAGTTGGGTTTTGTCATCACCAGGCTCCAGTCATCCTGAGTACTGTTATCATTTATTATTTCTGCAAGAAAGGAGGAGGCTCCAGAGTCGGTGTTTTCCAACTCCACCAGGCTGGCTGTTTTTGCTGGCTTTGCATGAAAACAGCCAAGCTGTTGGCTCCGCAGGGTAACAGGCTGACTAGGGGTGTGATGTGAGTTGTAAGTACAGTGACAAATGGCTCCGGGAAAAGCGCTGGGCACAGTCTAGCAAAGTGAACCAGAAAACCACAGCACGTCAAGAGCATCGCCTAGCGCCATGCGGTTTCTTAATGCGGCTCTCTGCCCTCCCTGCCAGGGTGCCTGTGAGCCCAGTGGCATTTTCTAAGTCTCTGTATCAATCCTTTTGAGGGGGAGAGAGAGAGGAAAAGGAAGGAGAGAAGGTTTCTTCTTGAAGGCCTCAGGGAATCCATTTGAAGACACAAAATTATAGCCTTTTGTGCCAACTCTGATTCAAAGGTGCATAATTTTTGACAAACCCAAATGACATGAACAATGACCCCAATGACAATGGAAGATGGAGTAAGTCAAGAGCTGAGTCAGGCAGCATCTAGGGACCAGAAACAGTGGGAAAGGACTCAGGCCATGAGTCAATCCCCTTGACAACAGCCTCCCTGGATGGTGGGCACACAGGCCAGGCCCAGGCAAATGACCTTTCCTCACCTTTGGCCACGGTGTTGGCCTTCAACAATTGAGACAACATAAACCTCCCGCCTGTCCTTGTGGGCTCAGTATCTGGGTCGAGACATGGGAGCACGGGTCTGATTCAGGAGAAACTTGGGGACCAGTCTGCAGGCAAAAGGAATGCAGCCAGCAGAGGCAGACCCTGTCTTTGGAGTCATGTTTCCATCCTGGCTCATCTTTGCTAATTTGCAAAGTCAGTTCCCCACTGTCAACCTGCGATTCTTCACTTATAAAGTGGGATAGAGTGGTACCTTCTGTACCTAGAAACGTAACCTAAAAGCTTTCACTGTGGACCCCGAAGTCAGATGACCAGTGGGTAAGTAATCTGCCCATTCCCCCATCCCCTGGCCCCTGGCCCGCCACCACTTGCCAGTGGGGAACCTTCAAGAAGAATCTTCAGCTCTCCATGACATGGACCTGCAGTGGATGCTGGGGGTGTGGGGCAGGCCCGAGACCTCCCTACATCATTCCCAAGCAGGACAGCCCAATGGCTTCTGACTAAGAGCACTTGGGAATCTTTGTCCAAGGGATCTATTTGGCCTGCATGTGGAACCGGCTAGAAATGGTCCTCTTAAGGCTCCTGGGGGAGCCCTGGGACTGAATAGAGTGGGGGCTTGACTCGCCCAGCTCCAGGGTGCACCCTTCCTAGAGATCCTCACTGGGCTGCAGCCACATTGCTCAAGTAGGGATGCTGGTGACACGGGGGTGACACGGGCAAAGACTGTGGCTTGACTAGCATCTTTCCTTTCCCTCTTACTTCCCCACTTCCTTGCAGATGCTTCTTAAGGGCACTCACAGGAACCACATAGACTCAGGCCCCACCTCAGGGTCCCCCTTGTAGGATTCTGAACTCAGCACTCTCTCACAGAGTTCCTGTGAGGATGAAATGGATGAATAGACGCAGAATTCTTAGAAGGTGTCTGCCACAGGAGAAGGACATGGTCAAGTTAGTGTAATCGTTGTGGAGTTACATAAGCCGGCACACTACCCCTTAACATAATGCTGGCACAAAGTTAGAGCTTCAGCTATGACCGCATCATTTTACAGATGTGGAAACTGAGGCTCAGAGGCCTTAAGTCATGTTCCCAAGGTTGCATTCTGTAATGCAATGTGTGGAGTTCAGATGTTAAATCCAGATGATTGGTTTTGTTCCACATAACTTCTTCTTCATTAGGGGAGAAAGGGAGCAAAACTTGTAAAAGAACAAAGTGTTCACAGCCACCTCCCAGCTTCCCTTTCCTCTGTCTGTGTAGAAACCAGGAACTTGAACAAAGGCAGTTTGGGAGCCTCGAGCCCTGCAGATACAAGGCGTGTAGAGACAAAGCCATGCCTTTAAGTCCTGGCTGTTGACCCTTCCCCATCGCCATCCATCATCTTGAACAGGGATTTTATGCACCCCGTATGCCAATCACCTCTTCAATTACCTCCTGGGAGGAGGGAGAAGTCCAGCGGTATCTGATGTCCCATTTGATTTAGGGTAAGTCACACTTAAGAGGGCATCTGAGGTTAAAGAACACAGAATTCTGGGCCTGTTTATAAATCAACAGGCTTGAGGTTTTCATTATTCACCTTCTAGAGCATGGAGCAATATGACTCACTGGATCATAAAAGAGATCAAATAGCTTTGTTGCTAATAATTCTTTCCCTGACCCATTCTCTGGCACATTTGGTTTGTAAACAGAGTTTTAATGGCATCCCTTGGACATAATAACATCATTTCTTTATAGCACCTTGGCCGCCTAGCCACTCTTGGCTGTAATCGGGTTTAGGTTTAAGCCTCCCTCATTTGTGGGAGCTAATGTTGTTTGGTGTTTTAAGAACTACTTAGAGCCAGGGATATTGCCCTTTGAAAGGATTGAACTAGCTCCGTTTAGAACACGGCAGTCTGGCAAGGCTGGCCTCAAAGCCACGGACACCATCCCTAGGAACCCTGACTCTCAAGATCCTTGAATCCTGCCTCCTCCCTGGCTCTCCAGGAAAACTCCTTCTCATGCAAGTCCTTGGTGACTTAGAAGTTGGTCCCCAGAGTGTTGAGAATGTCAAACCAGCTCTTGGAACCACACATCATCATACAGGTAAGACAGGATTGTTCATTTACTATCACACACAAAGACACCCTGGGCTTAGAGGCAGAAAGAAGAAGGTTTGGTGACCATGATAGAGTGTAGTGTAAGAAAATAAGAAAAGAAAAAGACTTGGAGGGACTATTAAAGGATGGACAGTACCCTTCAGAATAGGCTTCTCCAAACTTCAGCCATCCCTGTACCACACCACAGTGGAAGCCAGATCTGAACACCCCTCATTATTATTTACTTTGTAGATATTTTTTGTTTAAATTGACTCACTTTGGACACTTTTAAATGCTTATCATAAGTAGGAAGCAATCATAAAAACAAATATGGGTCTACAATCCCTAATCTGAAACCCCAAAGCTAAATGGGTTTTAGAATTCAAAATTTTCCAGACTTCAGAAAGAAACATGCACATATACCCAGGTCTGTACCCCCGATCAAATGCACTCATAGTTTTGTCGTATAACTTATACCCATTCACATTAAGACAGATTTTTCTATAAAATGAAGGTCATCATTGCATAAAAAGAAAGCTTTCTATTGATGCATATTTAATTGTACATATTTATGGAGTACAATCTGATGTTTCTATATATGTATTTGTTATATAATGTAGTAGTCGTGGTGGGTCTGGGTAGTCGTGGTGGCCATCACCTCATGCATTTATTATTTCTTTCTGGTAAGAATATTCCAAAATCGCTCTTCTGGCTACTTTGCAATACACAATACTTTAATGTTAACCATAGCCATCCTATCATGCAACTGAACAGCAAAACTTACTCCTCTTGTTCTGTTGTAATCCAGTGACCAACCTTTTACCACGCTCCTTTACCCCTCCCCTCTCCACTCTCTGGAAAATACTATTCTACCATCTGCTTCTATGATATAATTTTTTTTTTGGATTTCACATGTGAGTGAGAGCATATGATATTTCTCTTTTTGTATCTGGCTTATTTCACCTCACATGAGGTCCTCCCGGTTCACCCCTACTGTTGACAGGATTTCGTTCTTTTTCATGGGTGAGTAATATTCCATTGCAACAACATACCACACCTCTCTTATTCACTCATCTGTTGTCGGAAACCTAGGTTGATCCACGTCTTGGCTAATGTAAACAGTGCCACAATAGACACAGGATAGCTGATATCTCTTTGACATAACTTATTTTCTTTCCTTTGGACATGCACCCAGTTGGGAACTGCTGGATCATGTGGTAATTCTATTTTTAATGTTTTGAATAATTTCCCAATTATTTTCCATAATGGCTATACTAATGTATAATCCCACTGGCATTTGGTAGATATTCCCTTTTCTCCACATCCTTGCCAAAGCTTAATTTCTCTTCTAGTTTTGATAATCAAATAGCCTTTCTACCTGGAATAAGGTGGTATCTCACTGAGGTTTCAACTTGCTTGTGATGATTGGTGGTGTGGAGCATTTTTTCACATGCCTGTTGGCCATTTTATGTCTTCTTTTAAGAAATCTCTAGCAAGATCTTTTTGATCATCTCACTTTTTAATTAGGATGCTTGTTGTCGTTTTTTGCTGTTGAATTGTTGGAGTGCCTTATATGTTCTGGATATTAACTCATATCAAATGGAGAGTTTACAAATATTTTCCCCCACTCTGTTGTCTTCACTCTCCTTACTGTTTCTTTGCTTGTGTGAAAGCCTTTTGGTTTGATATAATCCCACTTAAGGCAGATTTTTATTTTTTTTAAGGCAGATTTTTAAAAGCCATTAAATAATCTCATGGCTGTTTGGGTTATGCATGGCTGTTAAATGGTTTATTTAAAAAAAAACTTTATTTTCAGAAGTTTGGGGATCTTGAAATTTCACATAAAGGACAATAAACCCATACACTGGGGCTGAAACAAGTGTGATTAAACTCCAGCTGAAGAAATGAGTCAGAGGGAAGCATTCTCCTGCACTCCAGTCTCTCTCCTGGATGCCATGGGAATTATTGGATGAGGAACAAAAAGACAACTTGCTCAAAACAAATTTTAATAGTGCTTGATGTCAGGTAGGGGTCCCTACAGTTATGTGCAGGAAGACCAGGGCATGTATCCCACAGGTGGGGTAATGCCTATCTATAAAGGATGAGAGTTGTTCAGTAGAACTCGCTAAGCATCAAGACATACATGTTCAAACTCATGGAGTTCTAAGAAACATCTACTTCAGGGATTGGCAGGAGGCAGAGTTTTTGTTGGGGGAGTTTCTTTGCCTTGTTTTTTCTTTTTTTTTGAAAAGGGCCCAATAGAAAATGTTTGGGGCTTTTTAGACCATACAATCTCAGCCACAACTACTTAACTCTGCCATCATAGCATAAAAACAGTCCTACACAAATGGATATGACCATGTTCCAATAAAACTTTATTTATAACATCAGGCAGGGGGGCCATGGTTTATCCAGGCTTTTACTTAACACATGAGGAAAATGACAGAGAAGGAAAATGACTCATTCAAGGTCACTAGTAGCAGAACCAAAACCAAAAGCTGACTCTCCATTTTGTGTTGAAAGGCTGATAGATTGGAGAAATAAAAGGAAAAAGGAGTGGACATTTCTGCTACTGTCTTCAACTTTAGAAATAATTGTAAAGGAAAGTTTCTTCAAAGTCACCCTCCACATTCAAACAAGACATAGGAGGTTTAAAGTGAAGCAAACGAGGTGGGGATTGAATGGATATTTAAAAGAATATACTCAGGACTGAGGAGAAAATTCTTGAAAGGAAAAGTAAGCAAATCTGTGTCGTGTCCATCTTTAGAAATCTTGGGCTGGAAAATCACCTGTTGGAATTGACCTGGCTGAAATTTTTCTCCCCTGGGCAAAAGGGTATCAAGCTTTCTTATGGTTATAGGATGATCTGATGCATTTAGAGAGGACTAGAAACCAAAGGGGATTTAGTCTAAACAACTCCAATCGGGAGGACATTATTTGTCCACTTCATTTAACTCAACAAATATTGATGGAACCTCCACTTTGTCCCAGGCACTGTACGGGCCTTGTTGAAGACATATGAAATAGGGCCTCTGCCCTGAAGAAATTAAAACTAAGGGACAATATGATCACTTTTCACTTTCAAGAAAAAAGGTGCTAGCTACAGTGACAGAGAAAGATTAACTATTTAAACCTCCTCAAGAGAGAAAAAAGCCATTGAGGTGTCATATTCACAGAAAAGAGAAGAGCAACAGACAGAGGAAAGATCCACATCCCTCTCCAACCAGAACTATGTGGTCAAAGAGCCCGCGGCGGCTTCAGTGACTTCCCCAAAGTGTGGCCACATCAGCAGTGAAGGATGAAGTATTGAGTTTCTTCTCCTACCACGAATGGGTGGTCACAGCTCTGGGAGCCACACTCATACCAGTTCGGGGAAGATATTTCCAGAAGAGGGACAAGCACGAGGTAAAGAGAGAGTGGTAAGGAGATAGGCAGAGAAAGAGTTTGAGAAGAAAACAACAGAATGTTCAGAGAGAGAGAAGAAGACAGGGAAGAGGAGAAATGAAGGGAGGAGGAGAGCAAAGAGAAAAGAGCAGAAAGATGAGGGAGGGAGCATCCTGCCAATGGCTTTCAGCTCCAGCTACGGAGGGCACAGAGGGCTTGCAGGTGGGGGCACCAGCACATTCTCTCTTGGGAAAGGCATCAAGAGCCTTCAAGGGGTGAAATTTTCCTTATGTCATAAGATCTCTCTTTACCTGGAGGAGGCAAAATGAGGACAGCAAGGAAGCTCTTGCCCTTGTCTACTGAGAAAGAAGGAAGAGCCCAGAATTGAGAAAAGATTAGAAACTCCGTCCCTGGAGGGGCTGTAGATGTCAAGGAAGAGGTAAGACGTGCATCCATGTCCTGGGATCCAGGAACTTGGTGTTTATGGGAACAGAGAGCACAAAACACAAAGACGGTTCATTACAAGGAAAAGACATTGCAGATGCCCAGAGACAGCCTTAAGAGTAGAGGAAGGGGAGGGGAGAAGGAGAAAGAGACCAAACTCCCGAGCATTTTAACATGTACACCTTGTTTGATTCTTTCAACACCCCATGTGGCTGGCATCATGTCCCCATTTTACAGATGTGAAAAAGTGAACATCAGGGAAGAGAAGCAATTTGTCCAAGGGCACACAGTTGTGGATCCGAACCATCTTCTTAGCCCCAGTGTCAGTGGCCATTTTTCTCTCAGGAACACACAAACTAAAAGACATATGTATCCCATACCTTCAACCTGGGGTGCCACAGATGGGAAATGGGAGAGGAGGAAGGCTGTGATCTGGTAGTGCGTGTAAATGAATCCCAGGTCTTTTGGGGCAGCAGATGGTAGACACCTGGTCTCTAGCTCTGAGCCTAGGTCTTGACAACAGGTGTGGGATCCCCCAAACAGAGGAATCCCTTGCTTTATCATGACAGAAGGGAGGAAAAGAGAGTCTGTTTTCAGACTTCTGTATACTGCAGGGCCTGGATGACATTTGGGAAAATCAATCCTTCTGGAAGGAAATGAGGCATGGCATCCAAGTTCCTAGGATTATATCCCTCTCACCTGGATGCCTTCTGCCAAATAACCCCAGGGAAGAGTCAGTCCAGTGAAAGGCAAGCTCCCTCTCCAAGTCAAACTTGCTTCTGGGGCACCGTGAGTAGGAGAAATCACCTGGAGAGGAGCAGAAGCAGCGAGAGGAAACCCAAGGTAACAAGGATAATGACAGCTCACCTCTGCGGCACCTTTCATCAGCAGATCTCAAAGCCCTTTACCACCACCTAATTAATTTTCTCAACAGCCACTACACCACCAGCCTCCTCCGAGGGTGTCATTATGGCCCTTTTATGAGCAAGAAAACTAAGAGTTTAGTTGGCTGTCTCAAAGCCACAAAACAGTTGTAAGACAGAAGCCAAATTTGGGATTATTGCCTTTCTCTGATCACAGGGAGCTAGAGAGAAAAGATCCGTTTGTAGGAGGGGCTGTGATTACCACTCTTAATCATTCATTTATTTATCATCCACTTATCCACCCACCTATCCATTCACCCATCCTTCCATCCAGCAGCCCATTCACTTATTCACCCACCTGTCCTTTGTTCCTTTCTTTCATCCATTTAGTCATCCACCCCTTCACCCTTCCATCCATTTGTTCATTATTTCACAGCACTGATGGAATCCTGCGGGGTGTCAGGCACTGTGTGAAGTAGAGAAATCACACTGTGGCCAACACCACAAAGTCCTCACCCATCTCCTAGTGATTCTCCAAACAATGACTTTTTTCATTATACAAGACTTTATAGTTTACAAATGTTACCCTTTACAGAGCCCAGGAAATAGGGTCTCTATTCCTAATACATAGTCAGGCCAAGTGACTTCACAGTGCTAGGATCTGGCCCCAGTGTACCTGGTGCCTCTCTACCCTTTACAGATTCCTCCTTAAGCTGATCTTCTCAGTTTCTGGGAAAATCTCCCATGCAGCATTGACTCATTAAAGCAGGGGTCCTCAAACTATTTAAACAGGGGGCCAGTTCACTGTACCTCAGACCACTGGAGGGCCGGACTATAGTTTTAAAGGACACACAGCAGCTAAGCAGGACAGGCAGCGGCAGCAAAAACACCTGGCGGGCCGGATAAATGTCCTCAGCAGCCACATGTGGCCCGTGGGCTGTAGTTTGAGGACACCTGCATTAAAGGGCTCACCCTTGTCCAGAGGAAGGTCATCTTATCCATAAAGCTTTGAATCAGCTACTGAACTAGCTCACCTGATGTAGATACTGATGAAGTGAACTTCCATGGAAACATAAAAATAACTTACTGAGATCAGAAAAATTGCAAGTCTGATGAAAATGATCAGGGTATTGAGGAATGTGAGTTAAATCATCAACTAAGGCAGGAGGGCGAGTGAAGTCATAAATTTGGCAATTTACTTTGTTTCTGCTCTACTATGGGTGAAGGAAGGTGATCTCTTCCACGGGTGCCTGCTACCTTTCACAGATGGAGAAACACGAAGACAGAGCAAGGAGGCAGGAATCTGCCTGGTGACTCTAGTATCGTGTCATTTAAAAGCCAGGGGGACTTCCCATGATGAGATCACTACCATCTAGCAAATCGTGCCAGACATGGTCATGTCAAAATTCTCCATCAGATTGTGAGCTCCTTGGGGATGGAGCAGTATCTGTCTTGTTTAGCAAAACCTAGGGTCTAAAACAACGCTTGCTACTCCATAGTCATTCCCCCAATATTTGCTGAACGAATCAATGAATGGAAAGCAGAGTCATGGTTAGGAAGTACAAATTCTTTAGAGAGAGAGGACGGAATCTGTATGCCGATGTCTTTATTGATGTATGTGTGAGTAAGACACTCCAAAGAGGAGGGGCATGTTCAGGCTACCCAATCAACCCACTCTCCCTTCATAATGTGCTAACAAGGGGGGAGCACGGTGAGTAGAAGATAAAAGCACAAGGGTGCTGACTGGGTGATGTGCAGTGGCCCCTGTCAACTCTCTCCACTATGGGAAGAATATTCTACATGAACAAGAATGCCCCATCCATTCTCCTTCTGCATATACTGGAGACGCCATTCATGCAGCCATCCATCAGACCTTGATGCATTCTTTCTCTGCTATCACTTTTTCTAAGTTCATTATAAATAATCTATCCTCTTTTAAGCTTTCTCTTTTTAAAACCATGGCGCCTTTTCTCCTTTCATGAAGATAGTCATTGAGCACAGAGCTGTGAGTTGGAGAACACCCATCATGAGTTAAGTCCTTAGGAAGCTTAAGACAGATATTGATGTAGTAATTAAATTATCCCCTTTTCTATGGTATGGAAATGTTTCATGATGTAAAAACCGAATTTTAAAAATACTCAGCTGCTGACCAACACTACCTAAGCTCATGTGATAAAAGTCAACATCAACAGTGATAAGTAGGTAGCCTTGATATGCTGTGATGACAACGGCATTTCTCCTCTGTAGCCATAATCCTCTTTTCATCGTGAGAAAATCATCAAACAAACACCCATTGAGAAAATCATCAAACACCTGCCCAGCACTCCTCAAAACTGTCAAGGTCATCAAAAACAAAGAAAGCCTGAGAAACTGTCCAAGCCAAGAGGAACCTAATGAGATATGACAACTCAACATAATGGGGGATCCCGGAAGAGATCCTGGGGCGGAAAAGGAACCTTTAGGGAAAACGAAGGACATCTGAACAATAAAGTGTGGGTTGTAGTTAATAGTAATGTTTCAATATCGGTTCACTTACTGTGACAAACCTACCACGCTCGTATCAAATGTTAAGTACGGGGCAAACGGCATAGGAGACTTGTTAGAATGCTGTGTTATCGCCACTATTTCTCTGTAAATCTATTCTAAAATAAAACCTTTATTAAAAACAATTGGTTCTGTAACTGAGCAGGACCAAGCAAAGGGAAGCAAACAAGGAGGGAGAATTTCTTGTCAGCTTTCTTAGTGCTAGTCCCATACAGACAGTGTCTTTCTGACACTACATGGACATTATTGTGTAAAATCTGTTAATCACCCAGCCCTTCCAGGCATAGGGAGATGTTGATTTTTCCTGTTTTATAACTGCGTGATTTTCCAGGTTCTTGGGTTATCCAAGGAGCTGATGGTCATCACCTTGCCTGTTGAGAGACAAAACTGCTGTATTGGGGTGAAACCATTCTGTGGTTTCATCCTCTTGCCCTCTCTTCACTCATACCCTTAAGCCGAAGCGCAGACCTCGGAGGAACTCTAACTCTCACTGTGGAAGGACAGGCCACCAGTGAGGAATGCAGCACTGTTCCCTAGAGAAGACACCAGAACCCACGCCCTTGGCTGTCACAAGCCCAGTCCGATACTGGGATGTTTGTTGCTGCCCTCTCACCACAATTTCCTGAGTAAGCTGTCACCATGGAGGCTGCCAAGTGGGAAACTTGGGAAATCCTAAATTAGACACAGCAAATGCCTCTCTGCTAATAAGCCTTGGCACTCTCCTCACACCTTTCATCCAGGGAATCTTGAAGAACTTGTCCAAACATTAATTACTCTGGCCCACAATACCCCTGCTATTATTAAGCCCATTTTACAGATGAGAAAACAAACATGAAGTAATGCCAATTGGGCGATGAATTGGTGGCTTCTTCCCCAACCCCGTCCCTGGCTCTGGGAGGGACGGACTGTAGCTGACCAGTGTAGCAAGTGGACACTCAGACATGGCCTTGTTTTCCAGTTTCTGGCAATCTGGAAAGTCTAATACTGGCCACAGGGGAAGATGGGGACTTTGGAGTCAAGACACATTTATGTTTTGTGTTTGTGACTTGGCAGTTCATGTGTTGTGTGACCATGGGAAAGTTACATGACGTCTGTGTGCCTTAGTTTCCCCACAATATGAAATGAAGTGTAAGAATTACCTTGGAGAGCACTGAAGGAAGATTCGCAAGACAGCTTGGGTGTAATTTACCGTCATTTCCATCCCAGCCTGAGTAAATACTTAAGAGATACTGAAAAGAGGTCAAAATGGAAGAGGCAGGAGTGAGCCATACTCTCACTCATTCACTGAACATTTCTGTTGAAAACCTGCCTGCTGGCGGCGCCTGTACCTCAGGGGTAAAGGCGCCAGCCACATACGCAGAGGTAGGCAGGTTGCAATCCAGCCCAGACCTGCTAAACAACAACGACAACTGCAATAAAAAAAAAAAAAAAGTAGCCAGGCATTGTGGCGGGCGCCTGTAGTCCCAGCTACTCGGGAGGCTGAGGCAAGAGAATCACTTAAATCTAAGAGTTTGGGGTTGCTGTGAGCTGTGACGCCACAGCACTCTGCTGAGGGCAACATGGTGAGACTCCGTCTCAAAATAAATAAATAAATAAATAAATAAATAGTATTTAAAAAAGAAAACCTGCCTGCACCAGGTACAGTGCCAGGCGTGAGTATACACAGAAGAAAACAAGTGTCCAGGTGGGGATGGGTGGCAGACAGATACTCACAGGTGCACAGACATTAAGTAGGGTGATTTCTGAGTGAGAAGGGTGATAGAGGAAAGAACGGGGCAGGGAACAGTGACCAGTTAGGGTGTCAGGGTGGTTGGAGAGAGTCTCTGAAGAGGTGACCTGGGAACAGAGGCCTGAGTGACAAGGAGCTGTCCATGCAAGTCAGGAAGAAGGTCTCAGATGGTGGCAGAAGCAAAAGCTCTAAATAAGAACAAGCTTGGCAAGTCCAAGGCCACACGTGGTAAAGGGAGGGGAGCTCAGAGTAACACCTGAGTGTGGATACTTGTAGCCACATCCTTGTTTCCATGGCAACCTCAGGGAACAGGCTAAGTACCTGTACTGGATCAGAGGAAGGGAGAGCTGGATCTGCAGGTGTGGACTGTGCCTCACTCGAAACCTGAAGGTCAAAGCATAACTCTGTTTCCAGTCTTGGACCCAACAGCCTTCCCCATGGGCACAGGATCGAAATGAACACCATTTGTTGCAGACATGCAACATGGCACTCCAAGGACAAAAAGCCAAAGTTCCTGTAAGAAGCCTCCTGGTAATAAACATGGTATAGCAGTTCTTGCTTTCCAAGCGTGACAGTGATTTTTTTTTTTTTTTTGAGACAACCTCAAGCTGTTGCCCTGGATAGAGTGCTGTGGCATCATAGCTCATAGCAATCTCCAACTCCTGGGCTTAAGTGATTCTCTTGCCTCAGCCTCCCAAGTAACCGGGACTACAGGTGCCCACCACAACACCGTGTATTTTTCTTTGGTTGTAGTTGTCGTTGTTTGGCAGGCCTGGGCTGGATTCGAACCCACCAGCTCTGGTGTATGTGGCTGGCGCCTTAACCGCTTGAGCTACAGGCACTGAGCCACAAGTGATTTGATGTTTATATATATTTTTACTTTTAAAAAGTGTCTTTATTTCAGATTTAAAACCTAGAAAGGCTTTTCTCTACCCGAAGAGTTCATAAATATGCATAGCAGAGCAAGTTTTCATTTTAAAGATCATATTTGAAATGGTTGATGTTTATTTTTTTTCACTTGGGAAAAGTGAAATGGAAAGGATGATAAAATGCCTCGTTAAGAATAAAAACACTTTAAAAGTAAATTCTGCACGCAACTCCATAATCATATGCCTGCACAGGGACCAGGGCTCACTGCTAACCTACAAAATTAAAAATGTTTTTGTCTTTAGGTGTTAGGACTATAAGTGGAGGGTGGTGGGGAAGGTTCTCCATTTTTGCAAAATGTTTTCAATATTGTTATGCCATCTAACTTAAAGGGGGAAAAAGGTGTAAATACATTCTGGCAAATTTAAAGGGGGAAAAAAGTATAAATACATTCTGGCAAATTCAAATCTAACCGGGAGATGAAATTGCAGCAAGAGGGCGTTTCACAGCTTGTCTTAATTTTGTTTCATTCCTCTATACCCAGAGGAGGTTGTTCATCATTATTACCTGGCCACAGAATTGAATAGGTGTGAAATCCAAGCTGATCGCAATACATCACTCCCGATTGAACTTCAAAGCTCAGGCCAAACTGCCTATAAAAATAGTTTTCATACCGGGCCTTAATCTCTTTCATACATTTTCGATGTACAATGCGTGTGTGTATGTGTGCGCGCGTGTGTGTGTGTGCATGTGTTTTAAGTTTTACCATTACTAGGTGATACTTATGCATAGCATAGCCAAAAAAAGCCAGAGTTCTTAAAGTGTTAATTTTGGCTAACCATGAGGCCAAAGCCTGAACTTTAACAGATATTTTTATCAGAGCTAGTACGAACAAGGTTCGAAAGAATAAAAACAAACAAATGCCAAAAACACCAAAGGGCTTCTCATCATAAACACTCAAACAAGTATTTGTCCACTACTGAAGACAAATCATCTAGTCATGTCAGAAGGGATTGTTTCAAATTCCACAGCCTTGCCATCTTTCTTTTTTTGAGACAGAGTTTCACTATGTCGCCCTCACTAGAGTTTTGTGGCATCACAGCTCACAGCAACCTCTAACTCCTGGGCTTAAACGATTCTCTTGCCTCAGCCTCCCAAGTAGCTCAGACTACAGGCACCCACCACAATGCCCAGCTTTTTGTTGTTGTTGTTGTTGTTGCAATTGTCATTTTTGTTTAGCAGGCCTGAGCAGGGTTCAAACCCACTTGCCTCGGTGTATATGGCTGGCGCCCTAACCACTGAACCATGGGCTCTGAGCTGGCCTTGCAGTCTTAATGTTGTGCAAGAAAGAATCCAGAAAGAACCTGATGTGTTTAGGACTTTGATTGCTAAATTGGTTCAAAATCATGGCCTGCATCTAAAGCTGCCTTTTTGCAAACAACTGTCTCTTCTAAGGATTGAGGGGTTTACTTAAAGCAAATTTCCTATTATTGTTAGTTTTAATTATTAACTAGAATAAAATGCAGACTACAACCTTCTGAAGCTGAAGAGACATTTTTATCAAAAGAGGAACTCAGTATTTGCACTCACTTTTTACATGCAAATGTAGAAACAAGTTGTAAAGAACAATCATAAAAACAATAACAATAATGGGTGGAGCCTGCGGCTCAGTGGGGGGAGTAGGCTGGAGGGGGTGGTGGGTTCAAACCTGGCCCCGGCCAAACTGCAACAACAACAAAAAAATAGCCAGGTGTTGTGGCAGGCACCTGTAGTCCCAGCTACTCGGGAGGCTGAGGCAAAAGAATTGCCTAAGCCCAGGAGTTGGAGGTTGCTGTGAGCTGCGATGCTACAGCACTCTACTGAGGGTGACAAAGGGAGACTGTGTCTCTATAAAAAATAAGTAAATAAATAAATAACAATAACAACAATACTTGTATCATGCTTATGACATTCCAGGCAGTATTCTGAGCACTTTTGTACTCATCAGTTTAACTCCTATGACAATGCTTTGAGGAAGGCAGGATCGTCATTTTGCAGCACACAGCTACTAAATAGATAAGGTGGAATCCCAGCCCATGCAACGTGGCTTTAATCTAACCATTCTTTTCATTTCCAGCCTCCATTATTACGTACTGATTTTGCCGCTGCTGACAGCATGACTACTGGCACTTCCTTTCTGTAACTTGTTTTATAACGTGTGGCACGTTTTTGCTTAGCTGTCCCATCTACCTCACTGTTGGGATGAAGGAGAATGGAGCAGAATAGACCCCTTCGATTCACAGATGAGAAGAATAACATCCAAAGAGGTTAAACGAAGTTGTCCAGGTGGCTATGTTCATGACTTAGAAGCTTGTATTCAGCCCTCGCTGATCCATCTCAGCATCACAAGACTTGGGCACGAGCTCAGTCTTATAATTATAGATAGATAAATCTTAGGGGGAAGGTTGTTGGATATGCAGAAAAGAGGAAGGAAGACTCAAAATAAATTATACTGGCTTCAAACTAAGAAAAAAGTGGAGCAGAAAAAGGATGCCTTTCCCCCAGGGTCATCCATTTTCAAATGAGATCCAAAATGGCGGCTGCTTTCGGCAGGCAGAGAGGCAACACGCTCACCCTTTCACTGGCCAGTTGCAAAGGGTCAGGGAAAAAAGGGCTGAGAAGGAGGGTTTGGAGACAGCTTTTATGGAGTGAGTAATGACTGTATGGAGTGGACAACTCCCCCAGGAAGCAGAGAAAGTTGTAACCCTGAGCATATTTGAAGAAGAGGGAGACAGGCACTTATAAGAAATAAATGATGTGTTCTTGGGGAACGAGACAGGCTTATATGAATTGCAGAGACCTCTGCTTTCTGCAGACGCTGCTTTCAAACCGTGGGTAGGAGGTGGAGCCCAAATGGCTGGATAAGAGACAGACTTGTGTGGATACCCCTCATTTTCAAGTCAGCGTCAACCCCCTTGAAAGCATGGTCGTTGTCAGCCATAAAATTACCTTGTTACCCTGCCTTGCCAGTTTTGCCAGAATGCCCATCCGGTGATTTCTACTTTAATGCAGATCTGTTGCTGGTTTAAGACATTTCTCCCTGGCTTTTTCACCTTTACACCTGCCTGTGCCCTCTCTCTCCCCCAATCTCCTACTCCCACTGGAACAGCCTCTCTCTCCTTTGTGTGACTGGCAAAGTCTAATTACTCAAGGCTCCCATACCTGTCAAAACAAAACTAAACCCTTCTACTTCCCTGGGCAAAACTGAGTACTTTCTCCTCCATCCCTTCCCACCTCAGCACCTTACAGCATTCCTAACTTAAAGTATTTGTGTCATCATATTGCATCTGTTCATTAGTTTGTCTCCCAAGTAGACTAAAACACCAGAGGGCACGATGCAATGGAGGGGCACAGACTCTGTGGTCAGACCACCCACGTGGCCTTACGAAAGTTATTTAATTTCTTTAAGCCTCAAAGGCCTTGACTTCCTCATCTGTAAAATGGGGGTAAAGACAGTGTTTACCTTATATGATTGGTTTTAAAACTGAATGACATAAATGTATTGTAGGAAAACATTTAGCATAATCTTTAACTATAATCATCAGCAATTCATTGATAAATCCCTGTGTTTAGCTGATGACAGGGCTTAGGAAATACTTCAGAGATACTAAACAAAAAAAAAAAAATGGGGGGCATTTTTTTAAACAGGAAACCTTTTTTGTTCAGTTTTAAAGTTATATAGAAACAATATAGAGAATTGTTTTGAGTGTCCATTCTGGAGCCAGGTAACTTGGATTTGATTCTTGGTTCTTCCACTTACTAGCTATGTGGCTTTAGAAAAGTTGTTTAATCTCCCAGTGTCTCAATTTTCTTATCTGGTAAATGGGATTAACAACAGCATCTATCCTCAAGAGTTGTCATGAGAAATAAATGAATCTACAGAGAATGCTTAGACATTGCATTTCATAGAAGAAGTATTTTATAAATAGCTACTGTTAGCTATTATTAGAATCCCAGTATACAAAGGAGTTAAAGGAGAGGAAGGAAAATGACCTGAGATTCTGCCCAATCATTTTCTACCTCAATTCTTCCCCCTAAAAAAGCTTCTAAAGATAAAACAATATCTGCAAAGCAATATTCAATAAAGAAATTTTGAAGTAACTCATGCTAGCCGAAGCCTGCTCATTTCTCTTCTGCCCTTACCCTGCCATTGTAACAGAGGTGGCTAGTCTTGTAGGAAGAGACTTCAGTTTCAGTTATCTATTGCTGTGTAATAAACCACTCCAAAACTGAGTAACTTAGGATAACAACAGCCATTCATTTTGCTCACAAATTTGTAATTTGCTAGGCATAAACAGAGATGGTTGATCTCTGCTCCATGGAGTGTCAGATGGAATAATTCAATTGTGGACAGAGGATTCACAAGATGGCTCATACCCATGGCAAGGTTGTCCTGTCAGGCTGGGACCTCGGTTCCTCTCCAGGTGGATCTCTTCATGAAGTTGGTTAAACTTCCTTGTAGCATGGCTGCTGGTTCCAAGAGCAAGTTTTCCAAGAGGTATAAGCTGATACATGTTTAGGAATTTGCCTTGGAAGTTCTAGAACAGCCTTCCAATACATTCTATTGGTCAAGCAAGTTGCCTGACTCAAGCCAAGTTCAAGAAGAAGAGAATTAAATTCCATCTCTCAAAATAAAGAGTAAGGAATAATTTGAAGCCATCTCCAATCCATTATATCTCTCCTAGATGACTTGACCAAGCC
Source organism: Otolemur garnettii (assembly GCF_000181295.1). Lineage (NCBI taxonomy): Eukaryota > Metazoa > Chordata > Mammalia > Primates > Galagidae > Otolemur > Otolemur garnettii. The sequence goes on from NW_003852433.1 coordinate 13,167,912, forward strand.
AGTGACCCCTGGACTCCATGAGCAGCTTTCTTCTCAACTCTGCTAATGCCTGAGCTTATCTCCTTTTGCTGTTGGTCTCTCTGCAGAGTTCTACAGCATCTCCTTCTGAATCACGTTGTGCACTTTTGTGTAAACAGTAACTGGGGCACCTGAAAGAAGGAACTAGAGCAGCAGAAATCATCAATGACATGTTAGGGCTGAGGAAGGATAAAAGGGAGCCTGGACATTAAATCTGGAAGAGATAAGGGCTTGATATACGTGGGTTAAAAGTTCATCACCCACAACAAATATAATTTTAATGGATAGACATAGAGGAAAGATTATAATTGAACATAGAGAAGTACTAAGTACTCTAGTGATAGCACAGACCCGTGAAAGTTATCTCCCTTGCTTTGGGGAGATGTATAACCTAAAGTAAAAGGTATCAATAGACTAAAAAACCGATGAAAGGTTTTAGTCTGAGAAAGTAATAGATTAAGAATTTGAACTCCTGAGTCCCAATCCTGATTCCATTAATAAGTGTATAATCTTAGAGAATTGGCTTAACTGCAATTTCTCCATGAAACCCTTTAAGTGAAAATGAAATCAAATCATGTATGGTGACATCAGGGACTACCCAGCACAGCATCTAATGTATTAGGCATCACGTAAATGTCCCCAGTATTGTCAATTGCAGTTATAATTAATGAAGTGTCCAAAAATGATGCTTGGCATATAGCCAGGAGGCTTTGGGTTCTGACCCTTGAAAAACTTTAGGAAAAGATAGCAGAGATATCTACTTTAAATAGCTTAGAAGACAGGGGGTGCATTGAAGGTCATGGAACTCCTAAAAACTCAGTGTCTTTGGGCCCCAGGTTGCAAATGCCTGGATTCTACTGTTATCCTACTAAAGGCAAAGTATAGACCTTTCACCCACCTTCTCCTGGAGACCAGATTAGCCACCCCATTGAGTACCCTGTATCTTCCTCTTTTCTGTTGCTCCCTAACATGTTATAACTAATTAATTATTTCTGAAATTATATGCTTAGTGTATAGCACACCAGACTCTGAGCTCCCCATGAAGGCAAAGGCCAAGGTTGTCTTATTCTCCATCCTATCCTCAACATCTAGCCCCACTGGCCACATGGCATGCTCCACAAGCCTCAAGGTCAACATGCCCCTCAATAAGTATTAACTGAATCAATTAGATGATCACTTACTGGAGCTTCCAGTTGTGGGTTTCTAAGGCTCCCACTCTAAACGTCTGATCAGAATTAAGAACAGGAACTTAGTCCCAGGCAGAGGTTTCCAGACAAGCAAAACATGTAGGCATCAAATCCACACAGCCAGCGCTGTCCTCCCCAGCAGCCCTCCCGGGTCCCGCGGGGTGCACGTGTTTTGCACATGGAGGGCCATTGACGTCACTGGGAATGCCACGCATGGAACAAATGAAGAGGCGGCAGTAGACGTTCACAGCATGAAGCTGTCGAGAAGAGGTGCCTCCTGATCGGGAGACCAAAGAGTACCACCCCCAACATGTGAGGGGTGAGCGGGGCCCTGACGCAGAGGGGATTTGTTACCGGCTGCCCTTCTCAACGCAGTGGGCTCCAGGAGGCCTCGCTGGGCTCACTTGGCCTCCTAACACTGGAAGTTTGGGTCGGTTCCATGAAACGGAACAGCCTGACCCCTACTTTGCATCGTGCAAGCCTCCTCCTCGCCCGGGCCCTCTGTCTCCCTCACATTCACCAGTCCCCAGACAGAAACAAAAGGCCCATTACGAAGTTATTAGCTGCGTCTCGCATATCCCGCGGAGTAAGACAACTGCCAACCCCACTTCGACTTAAAATGTTTAACAGATTTGCCCACATCTAATTTCTGTCACTGTGTTTACAGTACGAGGAACCCAGAGAAGACAGCAATGGAGAAAAGTAGTAGGTTGGGATTGCGGGGGACAGCGGAGGGGGCAAAAAATAAATGCCAAACTCCTTCAAAGGGCGACATTCCTCCTTGCGGTTTGCAAACACTTCCTCTCTCCCCAGCCATCCTGTAATCACGCTCCAGCGTTCACCAGAGGAGTGTTTACATCCAACACCATTACCGGCAGGGGAGACAGGCGAAATTAAGGCCTCTGGTCTCTGTTCCCTGAGGCCCCATTATCTTTCCCCTCCCCTTTACCCCCTTTCATCAAACGCCTCCAATATATGAAGGGGTAAAAGCCTTTAATGGGATTTTGAAGATCTTAAAAGCCAGGCGGTTTGTTTAAAAAGGAAAAAGACCAAGAGCGGAGAATAGCCTGGGATCCCTGGGTCCACTTCTTGAAAAAGGGAGAAAATTTTGTTCTGTTTTTTCCCTGTCTGCCAAATCAAGTGTTGGCTTAGAGGTTTGTCTTGGATGGGCGAGCAGACCACACAGAGCTGCCAGTGGACAGCCCTGGTTCCAGGGATGCTGAGAACTCTCCGCCATAGCACCCCTCTGGCCCAGCATGTTTCCCCCAACTCTCTCTCTCAGAGCTGTCACCAAGGCCCAAATTGGCACCCGTATCCCGACTGTGGTCGGCCCAGATTAATGGTGGCCAAGAGAATAGGAGAGAGGGGAGACAGCAGTCAAGGTCAGAGGAAATATTGCATGTTGGCAAATCTAAGGCCATGGATCTTTGATTTCTTCATCCCCCAAGGCTGGGAAAACCCCAGTCATATGTGACCACAAAGTTTGGTTGGAGAGAGACTGGGTTTTCCAAAGCAATAGTTCGCTTTGGTATTCTCTTTCCATTTCTTTGGGCCAGTTAGGCATTGCTGACTCGGCATTGGATTGGCTTGGGGTTTGTCAGGCCACGGCCCTGGTGAGGAGCTGTGTTGGGCTGAAGAGTGATTTATGAGGGACATTGCAGTTGGATAGGACCTCACGTTGAGGTGTCCTGTGTGGAAGACATTGGATCTGCAGGCCATGTTAGGGTGGAATATTGGTGTGTAATCCTGTGCTGGCATAGTAATTATTTGGGTTCCTGCTGCCCTGTGAGCTGCAGAATTATTTCAGAAGACGTGCTGGGATGTGCTGCTGGGTTTGCTCAGACGTGTTGTGGAGTTGGTCTGTGATGCTGCGTTAGTGTTGTGAGTGTACAGTGTGGTTACACTATCGAGCACTGGTCTTGTTCACCACTGGAACTAATTCTCCCAGGAATAAAACCCAACCTTCCCTCCCACTGTCGCCAGGTGGTCCCTATCCACAGAAGCTGATGGCTTTCAAGAGACAGGACTATGTTTTCTGGAACCCTGAGGGACTTCTCTAGGTCATCAAAGCACAATTACTTAGATTGACAGTTGGCTGCACACCAGGCCCAAGCCCCCGGGATGCTTCTGCAAAGTGTAATGGGGTCTTTAATTACTGTATTCTCTGGTTTCCCTCATGACAACAGCTTCCCTTCAAACAATACAGAACCCAATACAGAAGCCAAATCTCAAGTCCTGCCTCTTTCCTTGTACACCTCAGAGAGTTTCCTAAACTCTCTAGGACTTGGGGCAAAGGTGGTCCAGCCATAAGGGCCGGCGATGACAGAACGTGTCCTCCTCCTCCTCCCACAGGAACAGCCGCAGGCTCAGCATCCTCCCTTGCCCAGAGCCGCTGTCAGAAAAGCACCTTATTCTGGGGAGACTCAACATTCTGACATCTCTTTCTGTAACGAATCAAGTGGTACCACCTCCAGAGAGGAAAACAACAAAAACAGCAGGCAGCATTAATCGCCCACTCATAATGTGTCGGGCACTGAATGAACACTATTTACGCCTCCTCCCATCCTCAAAGTATAATATACCTAAAAGAGTGGTATCATTAGTTCTGTTTGACAGATGCATTCACCAATTCCTTTAAGAAATATTTTCAGAGCAACTGCTCTGTACTGAGTACTGTTCTTGGTGCTAGGAGTGCAACAGTCAAAAAACACAGAAAAAGTCACTGCTTGCCTATTCAGTAGATTGGGAAATAGAGTCTTCAGAGAAGAGAAGATTCCTGTACAAAGCCACACAGCTTGTGACTACCAAAGCCCAGACACAACCCCAAAACTGCTTAACTCAAAAGCCCACAAATATGAGATGACGTACGCTACCTTATGAAAGTCACTAATTTGTCCTTTTGGGATGCATTGGCTTTCTTCAGTGTTCTGAGTTTTGCTTTTGTTTTCAATATCAGCTCCCTTGTCTTGGTTGCCAGCTGTTTGGTCATTGCCATTATATGTAAATGCAAATAATACAATGTATGCCCCTGTAGATTGATACATCCAAGAGGTCTGGGGCTGAGTTCAGACAGAGAGAACTGTTGGGGAGGACGAGATAGAGTTCCAGTGCCTGGTTGAGTGATATGTAGTAGCTAATATCTCTGAGTTCCAAGAAGCATTACCATCATGTAAGAAGGAACAAGAGTGAGATCCTGGCTGAAACAATCTTTTGCCCTTCCTCTTGGGACTGCAGAAGGGAAGGACGGTTATGTAAAAGATAAGGAATCCCTGCTTCGGAGATCAGCGTTCAAATCCTTATTGCAGCTTTTCTGGAGACTGGGCTGATCACTCTGCTTCTCTGCGACTCAGTTTTTTTCAGCTAAATTGGAAAGTTCTTAACGCCTAATTGACAGAGCTGAGATGAGGAGTGATAAATAAGGATATTTATAGAAAGTCCTTTGCACCTTGCAAAGAGCTACACAGGTATTGAGTAATCGTATAGACTTCCAGGGACCAACCCTCACATTAGGATCTATAAAAGTACAACTCAGTAACACTGAGGGGAGAATCAACATATTCAAGGTAGGCAAGAAGGCCAACTGGAGGTTGCAGGAGAAAGCAAATGGAGTTCAGGTGGACGGATTTTATATATTTCATCCCTTCTGGGTGGGGAGGTGGGCATACTGAGATAAAGAGATAGATATATGGTTTCATTTGGGGCAACCATATTATCCCCATTTTGTTGTTGAATAAACAGATGTCCAAGGAAGTAAACTAGCATTTCTATGGTCAAATAGAAAAAAAGTGAAAACATTAGAATTCAAACTTACAATGTCCATTCTCCAAAACCCATGTCTTCCCACTTTATCACCTCATTTGCCCATAGTACTCTTTCAAAGAAAACCTACTTAATTAGATTTACATTTAAAGGATCAACCTGCATTTGGTATTCATCTTCTCGAATAAACAGACCCCCCTAATCCTTAGGAACACTACTTACAGGGGGCTCTAAATTTTTTTTTTTTTTTTTTTTGGAGACAGAGTCTCACTATGTTGCCCTCGGTAGAGTGCTGTGGTGTCACAGCTCACATCAACCTCCAACTCTTGGGCTTAAGCGATTCTCTTGCCTCAGCCTCCCAAGTAGCTGAGACTACAGGTGCCTGCCACAAGGCCTGGCTATTTTTTTGTTATTGTTATCAATGTTGTTTAGGAGGCCTTGGCCAGGTGAGAACCCACCAGCCCCAGTGCATGTGGCCAAGCCAGAAGCACCTACATTTATAGATGTCCCTACAGTGGAGTTAATTGCCTCATCTGAGTGGCTTCCTGGGGTTAGGCAATGAATGAAGCAACCCTCACCTGACCTTTCAGCTCCTCCTGTCTCCTTGCCCTTCCTCACACAAAGCAGGTTTCCATGGGTTGCATAAGGGATGGCTGATATGGGATGCCCCTTGCTGCATCACACCCGGGCTCTACATCTTGTCTGTCTAGATAAAGGACAACGTTCTTCACATAACACTGCTCTGGCTTGTGCTACACAGTATTTGGGCTCCATCCTCCATTCTAGTTCTGGGTTCTTCTGCTCTATTTATTAGAAGTACTCTCACCGGGACAGCCATCTTCTCTCACACCATCTCCAGAACTCCTGACTCTAGTGCTCTAAATCCCCTCTCTTCCACTTAGTAGCTAGGTGAGCTTATCTCCACACAAGGATCCACCCTCCACCCATCTGCCAAATTTTCCTCCTCTACCTCCAGATCTAAGCCCTGTCAATTGCAACCTCCCAGATGTTCCTTAATTTTTTTCTCTTCCCTCCATCCTAATGCCACCAGCTTTCACTACCTCCATCACCCTCTTGGATTTTGTCTTGCTACCTCCACCTTTGCCCCACCCATCTCTCCTCTTCACTAAAGACAGAATCAGCCTTTAAAACACACAAATCCATTCATCATGTACCCCCAGGCTGCATCCAACACCCCCCAGTGGCTCCCTATTGTTATAAGGTAGTGGGCTAGGTAATGGACCAGGTTAGCTCTACTGTATGGGTTTCTACCAGCTGTATAACCTTGGCCAAATGGCTCACCCTCTCTGTGCTTTGATTTTGCAAGGTCTACATATAGGTCACAGTTATTATAGAGAATAAAATAGTTAATATATTAAAAATTCCTTGGAAAGAAGTCTAATGAACAGTGAAAACTCAATGACTATTAGCTTTTATGATCATCCTTGTCATGACTATGACTGTTTTTGAATAAAGTATACAACCCCTAGCATAACATACAGGGGCGAGAAGGATGTGTTTCTTGCCTCCCTACCCAACCTCATCTCTTTGGGTTAGCCCGTATATTCTATGCACCAGCTGTTCTGAATAATCGTCATCCTTGACCACACCACAGGGGCAATGATTTATGCACAGAGACGTTCCTCACACCTGATGTTTATAATAATAAAGTTTTCTTAAGCTAAGTATCCATCCATTAAAAAGATATAAGTAAAATTGGGGTAGAATCAAATATTACACAATCATTTCAAATCATGACTCTAATGAATATTTAACAACATGATTAAATGCTCAGGATGTGACAGGATATGAAAAATGATTCAAAATTGTATTTACAACATTATCTCAACATGAAGGAAATAAATCAAAAGGCTAGAGTGCTTATCTCCGTGCTGCTAGATCATAGGTGATATTTCTTTCTTTATTCTTTGCCTATTTTCTGACGTTATGAAGTCAGCATGTATGCCTTTCGTAAATGGAGGTGGGGAAGACAAGGAAAGAAAAATAAGAAGGGAGAGAGAGAGAGAGAGAAAGAAAGGGAGACCCTCACCTTTTTTGTTTGAAATTTAACTATTCTGGCATTAACAGTTAATGTCATCCAAACTCACTACACACCCCTAACTCACACACATACAATTGCCCTCATTTCTCAGTTCCCCTCTGTCCTAAAAACAATATTTCCACTTCTGGTCCTAAACAATGGAACTGAAAACATCAAGAAAAATCAATTCTCCTACACACGCTAAATTCATGTGGTAGGCTCCTGTCTCAGAAGAAGAAAAAAAATCTTGAGATGAGAAGAAAACATTACAATCTGCTCCGTTTTAGAATAAAATCCAAAACACGTTTAATGGTAGGGGGCAAATGCTTATGGAATTTAGTAAAAGGATGACAAACAAATTGCAAATTTTTATTCTAGGGTCTCAGAGTGCTGTCCCCATACATCACTTAGAAATCCTTGCTTGCTGGAGCTTAGATACCCCTCAATGTGTTGTCTGTGATAGGGTGGGATATGGGGAGGAGGTTGTGTAGCCGTGTCAGAGGTTGACCAGATGTATTCATGCACATAGACTTAGTTTCTGTGCCCGAGTTTCTGGGTTGACCAGATATCCAAACTCTGAGTATACACATGAGAGAGACTGTCTCTGTGTGTGTGTGTGTGTGTGTGTGTGTGTGTGTGTACAAAGAAAGAGGATAAAAAGATAAAGTGCACAACAACTTTTTTTTCTTTTCAAAGCAACTTTGATATCTCTCTGCTCCAATCAGTTCTGATTTCCTCCTGGCCTGCTTCCCTGGTGGAAACAGTAGGTTCCCATACCAAGTGGAACGGGGAGAGAGGGTGGGTATGACAGCCTTGTGATGGTTTGTCAAGATATGCACTCTAGCACCTCATTCTTTTTAAAATGTTTTTAAATGAAAGAGCTTTGCCCTTTAGACAAAAAAGAGGAATGAATAGACTTGCCGAAAAGCAAAAAAACTCATACTGAAGGATGCAGGGTAATATTACCAATATATCATTAGGAACCCTCCAAAGACTAAAAATATTACTCACATTTTCCTGTGATTTTATGCTGGGTTACGAAGCATTTGAAGAGGAGAGAATGAAAGAGACAAGCACTGTGGCTGGCATTGTTACTTTGACATTACAAATAACTGTATTTATGATGGTATTATACAGTTCATATATTTCCCTCTAATAGTGCCAATAAAAAGATGGCATTTTCCCAGCATCTGCTCCCTGCTCATGTTTTATGTCTTACTTTCCTCTCAACAGTCTGTGTGCTCCTAAGCAAAGGGGCTAATTTTTCACAGCAGTAGAGGGGAGGGGAAGCTCCTGCTCCGCCTTTCTACCGCTTTATTGCTGTTTTTTTCTATTAGTTTTCAGAACGACAAAATGTTGTCCTTTTTTCTGCAAAGGATAATGCCACACACATACACACATTATTAATACCTCAAGCTTTTCAAGACTCTTACTGTCTACCAGGATCCAAGCCTTGCACTTACTACTTCGGTCTACCTTCATGATAAGCCTCGGGGGCAGGAACTCAGTTTATGCCCATTTTTGAGATGAAGAGACTGAGGTTCTCAGAGAACCCAAAGTTACTCAGAAGGATCCTTGAGTGATCCTCAGGTCCCTCAAAGGTGGCGCTTCCAACAGCATTCTTTTGCTTTTCAATCCTTTCTCTCATTGTGGAGGCTTTCACTGCACAAAACCAATAAATGTTTCAGTTAGCAGCACCAGCTTCGGTCTCAGAGCTTTTAACTAGATGCGTGCTCTTTCTGGGTACGATGAAGAGGGCAGTTAACTTCCACCGGCAACACTTTTTGGTCTCTTCTTCTATGGGTCCAGCTATGTGACCTTGAATGAGTAACTTACCCTTCCTGAACATCCATTTTATTACCTACAAAAGGGAAATTTCACAGCTTAATGTTGACAGAGAATGTGAGTTTAAGAACTGTGATTCAGGGTAGCACCTGAAGCTGGTGGGTAGAGTGCCGGCCACATACACCAAAGCTGGTGGGTTCAAACCCAGCCTGAGCCAGCTAAAACAACAAGAACAACTGCAACAAAAAAAATAGCCGGGCGTTGTGGTGGGCACCTATAGTTCCAGCTACTTGGGAGGCTGAGGCAAGAGATCAGTGAAGCCCAGGAATCTGAGCTTGCTGTGATCTGTGACACTACAACAGTCTAGCCAGGAACACAGCTTGAGACTCTGTCTCAAAAAAACCCACTGTGATTGATTCATTCAAATAATATTCACTAACCTTCCTTATCTTAGGTTGCTAGAAAGGTGTTAAGTGCAAAAGAACAATGGTGAAAATAATATTGCCTCTACTCTCAAGGAGTACAGGCCTGGTGCAAGAGACAGACACTCTCGGAGAGGCCAGTGTAAGCCACAGTGGTCAGCTCTTTCGTGTTGGTCCCGTACTCTAGCTGTATAAAGTTGTGACCGGCATCCGAAGCACCAACGGGCAAAATAACATCAACGCTATCTAGAAATATTTAATTATAAATACCCCTCTCTAAAATAAGATAAAACAAAAAAATGTATAGAGATCAATAAGGCTTCTGCCACGCAATCAAACATGTTTTTGGGCTACCACAGCAATGATCAAACATTATCACATCAACAAATTACTGCTCCTGGTGGATCAATATCTTTTTGTTATAAATATATACCTGCATGTCCAGGCATCCATCAGCAAAACGGAAAGGTGAAAAGGCTTGCTAAGTGCCTGCCGGCCAGGGAGAAAAGATATTTTTAAGTACTCAGCAAGACTGAACTGCTGGAGGGATTCTCAGACCCTCTTTGTCTTCATGTGGTGATGACTTTGCTGAGTACTCTGAAATAGGACTTCTCTGTCTGGGCACTGTTAACATCTGGGCCATCGTGGGGGCTGTTCTGTGCCTTGTAGAATTATAGGGTGGTTAGCAGCATCCATGACCTGTAACCACTAGATAACAAAAGGATTCTACCCCAACCCACCTCGCTGAGACAAGCAGTGTCTCTAGGTGTTGCCAAATGTCCTCTGGTGGGGGGATGGACAAAACCATTCCCAGTTGAAAACCATTAGTTAAAAACCAAAAATACTGGCTTGGCACCCTTAGCTCAGTAAGTAGGGCACCGGCCATATACACCGAGGTTGGTGGGTTCGAGCCCGGCCTGGGCCTGCTAAAAACAACAAGGACAACTGCAACCAAAATAGCTGGGCATTGTAGCGGGCACCTGTAGTCCCAGCTACTAGGGAGGCTGAAGGAAGAGAATCACTTAAGCCCAAGAGTTGGGGGTTGCTGTGAGCTGTGACGCCATAGCACTCTACTGAAGGCAACTCTGTCTCAAAAAAAAAAAAAAGAACTAAAATACCTCTACATTTTGAAGTAGTTAAAATCAACTTAAGATCTAGCCCAGCCTATCTTGGTCCCTTCTAAGTATCTTTTCTTTCTGCAAGGGGGGAGCAGGAAGCCAGCAAGTGGTTCGTTCATTAATCCGTCCATTCATTCTTTCATTCCCTTGCCCACTCACTCCGCCGTTCAGCAATACTGATGATGGAAGTAGCAACGCTTAGGCACACCTGGTACAAAGCCACTGAGCATTTCAAAGAGGCCCCAGCAAATACCTCCCGGGGCATGATCTGAACTAACAAAGCTGTTAGTGCTGTTTCCTGAGTTACTCAGCTACTGTCTGGTTATTCAGTTTCATCACCTGTAAAGTGGACTCCGTGTGTGTTATCTAAATTTCAGTCTTTTGAGTGGTACCTTCATCACTTTTGCTGTGCTCACCATCTGTGTAATCATCCGTAGGCATGCCTGTTTTAATGCACTTGGCTTTACTGTGCTTCCCAGATACCACATTTTTTGCAAATTGCCATTTTGTAACAACCCTGCCTCAAGCAAATCTGGGAATGCCCTTTTTCCAACAGCGTGTGCTCACTGTGTGCCTCCGTGCCACATTTTGGTGACTCTTGCGATATCTGAAACTTTGTCATTATTATTACACTTGTTATTGTGATCTGTGATCAGTGATCTTTGATGTTACTGTTGTAATTGTTTTGAGGTGCCCTGAACCACACCCATTTAAGAAGAAAAACTTAAAAAATGAATAAAAGTTGTGTGTGTTCTGAGTACTCCACCAACTAGCTTCTCCCCATCTCTTGCCCTCTCCTTGTGCCTTCCTATTCCAAGAGACACAACAGTATTAAAATTAGGCCAATTAATAACCTTACAAAGGCCTCTAAGTGTTCAAGTGAAAGGAAGAGTCTCATGTCTCTCACTTTAAACCAAAAGGTAGAAATGGACTCAGCACCCGTAACTCAGCGGTCAGGGCACAGGCCACATACACCGAAGCTGGAGGGTTCAAACTTGGGCCCCACCCCTGCTACAACAACAACAAAATAGCCGGGCATTGTGGTGGGCACCTGTAGTCCCAGCTACTCAGGAGGCTGAGGCAGGAGAATCGCTTAAGCCCAAGAGTTGAAGGTTGCTGTGAGCTGTGACACCACAGCACTCTACTGAGGGTGACATGGTGAGACTCTGTCTCAAGGAAGAAAAAAAAGGTAGGAATTATTATGCCAGTGAGAAAGTCATGTCAAAGGCCGAGAGAGGCCAAAGCTAGGCCTCTTGTACCAAACAGCTGAGTTATAAATCCAAAGGAAAGGTTCTTTAAGAAAATTAAAAGTGGCTGGGTGCAGTGGCTCATACCTATAGACCTAGCACTTTGGGAGGCCTAGATGGGTGGATCCCTTTAGCTCAGGAGTTCAAGACCAGCCTGAGCAAGAGTGAGACTCCATCGCTACTAAAAATAGAAAAACTAGCCAGGCGTTGTAGCATTGTGGTGCCAGTAGTCTCAACTACTCAGGAGGCAAGATAAAAGGATTTCTCAAGCCCAAGAGTTGGAGGCTGCTATGAGCTATGATGCCACGGCATTCAACCCAGGGCACAGAAAAAGATACTGTCTCAAAAAGAAAAAGAAGAAGAAGAAGAAGAAGTGGGCAGCACCTGTGGCTCAGAGGAGTAGGATGCCAGCCCCATATGCCGGAGGTGATGGGTTCAAACCCAGCCCCAGCCAAAAACTGCAAAAAAGAAATAATAAAAGAAGAAAATTTAAAGTGCTACTCCAGTGAATATATAAATGATATGAAAGCAAAATGGCTTTATGGCTGACACAGAGAAAGTAATATTGTTCTGGATAAAAACTCAAATCAGCCACATTCCCTTAAATCAAAGCCTAATCCAGAGCTAAGCTCTAACTCTCTTCAATTCTCTGAAGGCTGAGAGAGGTGAGGAAACTACAGAACAAAAGTCAAAAGCTAGCAGAGGTTGGTCCATGTGGTTTCAGGTAAGAAACTGTCTCCACAGCATAAAGGTGCAAGGTGAAGCAGCTGGTGCTGATGGAGAAGCTGCAGTGAGTTACCCAGAAGAGCTAGCTAGGATAATTGATAAAGGTGGCTCCAGCAAACAACAAATTTTCAATGTAGACAAAATAGCCTTCTATTAGAAGAAGATGCCATCTAGGACTTTCAAAAGTAGAAAGAAGTCACTGCCTGGCTTCTAAGCTTCAAAGGACAGACTCACTCACTCACTAGGATTTAATGCAGCTGCTGACGTTAAGTTGAAGCCAGTGCTCACCGCTGTTCCAAAAAATCCTGGGGCTCTTAAGAATCATGCTAACTCTACTCTGCTGGTACTCTAAAAATGGAATAACAAAGCCCACATGACAGCACATCTGTTTATAGCATGGTTTGCTGAATATTTTAAATCCTCTGTTGAGACCTACTGCTCAGGAAAAAAGATTCCATTCAAAAGGTTACTGTTCATTGACATTATACCTGGTCACCCAGGAGCTCTGCTGGACAATCGTGTTGTTTTCATGCTTGCTAACACATATCCATCCGATAGATAGATAGATCAAGGAGTAGTTTCAGCTTCTAATTCTTATTATCTGAAAAATACACTTTGTGAGGCTATAGCTTCTATAGATAATGATTATTCTGATGGGTATGAACAAAATTATTTGAAAACCATCTCGGCAATAGACACCATTCTAGATGGCCCTAAGGATATTCATGATTCACGGAAGGTCAAGATATGAATATTAACAGGAGTTTGGCAGTAATTGATTCCAGCCCACACAGATGACATCGAGTAGTTCAAGACTTCAGTGGAGAAGGTAACAGATGGTTTGGTGGAAAGAGCGAGAGAGCCAGGATAGAGAGTGGGGACTGAAGATGTGACCGAATTACTACAACCGCAGGGTTACACTTAGTGGAGTTGCTTCTTATGGATGAGCACAAAAGTAGTTCCTCAAGATGGAACCTACTTGTGGTGAAGATGCTGTGAAATGACAACAAAGGTTGTAAAATGCTGCATAAACTTAGCTGATCAAGCACAACGGGGCTTGAGAGGATTGACTCCAATTTTGAAAAAAGTTCTACTGTGGGTAAGATGCTTTCAAACAGTATCTCCTGCCACAGAGAAGTCTTTCTTGAAAGGAAGAGACAATCCCTGTGGTAAACTTCAGTGTTGTTTCATTTGAAGCTGTTGCTACAGCCACCCCAGTTCCCAGCAACCACCACCCTCCTCCGTCAGCAGCCATCAGCAGCCATCAGCACCGAGGCAAGACTCCCCACTGCTGAGAAGATTATATGACTCACTAAAGGCTTCGAGGATTGTTGACATTTTTAGCAATAAAATATATTTTAATTAAAGCATGTACATTATTTTTAGACATGTTATTGCGCTCTTGGTAGAGTACAATAGAGTGTAAACATAACTTTTCTATGCACTGGGAAACCGAAAGATTCATGTGACTCACTTTATGGCAGTGGTCTGAACTGAACCTACAATCCCTCTGAGGTATGCCTGTACTTACAACATTGTTTTTAAATCAACTTGTTTAATTTACTTAATTTCACAAAGAAGTTGTATATCATCATATATATAATAGTATATATAATTGTGTATATCATTATATATAGCATATATATACAACAGTTGTATACATATATTCATTTTGTATATATGTATGTATATCCAATGTTATAGTCATAATTAAAAGATAGGTTCAAAAAAATATTGCACTCTGGGGGGCCAAGATGGGAAGCTCTCTTGAGCTCAGGAATTCTAGATCAGCCTGAGCAAGAGTAAGACCCGATCTCCACTAAAAATAGCCGGGCATTGTGGCAGGCACCTGTAGTCCTGACTGCTTGGGAGGCTGAGGCAGGAGGATCACTTGAGTCCAGGAGTTTGAGGTTGCTGTCAGCTAGGCTGATGCCATGGTACTCTAGCCTGGAGAAACAGAGTGAGACTCTGCCTCAAAAAATAAATAAATAAAGTTAAAAAAAAAGATTGAAAGGAAAACACAGCTATTATATTCTAGCTGTGCACTGCTATATCTGTGGGGCATTCTCCATATCACAGACCAAGCCACACTGACACTATCTATGTAGCAATGAGAAGTGTAAGAGGCTTACAAAGGGAAAACACTCTTTCTCCGTGTTTCAGAATCATGAATTTCATGTTCTCGGGCCATCTCTAATCATCTACACCTGCCAGTATCCTGCATGCCCCCTTTTGGGAAGCGCAGGGCAGGCTAGGCCAGCACTAGTTCTTAACCCCTTGCTTCATTGGCCTTGCTGGGCGGCCTCATGTAAATGACTTCGCTGTTCTGAACCTCAGTTTTCTCAGCTACAGACTGGAAATATAGCTGCTCCTGTGAAGAGGTGGGTAACATATGTAACCTTGCTTTTGATTTCCAATAGTCCTTCCTCTTTAGATCGAACATCCTAGAAAGACCACGTCCGGTGGCAGCCGTGGCCTTTAAAGTCCTTG
>NW_003852433.1:13182780-13184767 GCF_000181295.1 Otolemur garnettii
TTTTCATGTGTTCTCAGATGCACCCTGGCAGGTAAGAGGACAGCAAGACGTGGAGTATCTGGGGGCTGCTGCGGCTGAGAACAGCCTTTACGAAATATGCTGGAAGGAGCTGCGAATGCTTGGAACTGGGGTAAAGAGTTCTGCGAGGAATCCAAGGAGGAAACAGAGAGGCCAAGAACAGGGTGGGGGTGAGGGAGAAGAAGAAATGGAAGAAGGCGTCAGGAGCGAGGAAGGGGTGACTTCGAAAACTTGCCCTCTGGCATCGGGATCTCTGGCAAGCACTGCACTTTTGAGGTTCAAGTTTGTTTATTCTTGGCAAAATGCAACTGCCTGTTTCTAAGAGAAAAGTCTTTAAAAGGCTTATAAAATCTACTCAAAAGGCTTTCTGGACATCAAATAGCTCATAAAAAGGAACATTTTGATGAGTTAAGTGTAAATGAATCAGAAACATACGGATTCCATTTCGCCTAATCTGCCGTTGGATTTAGAAATGAAGGGGAAAACTGCTCAGAGCCAAATTCTTCAGGGGCTTTGCAGACCCCCAAAACCTTTGAAAGCCGTTGGCAACATTAGGCGAATCCCTTACAGAACTCTGTTTTGCCCTCCTGAACTTGAGTCTCCGAGAGAGGCCCCCACTGGAGGATTCATTCTGAGCGATAAGGAAAGAGATATATACAACATGTTTACCACGCGCTGGGACCTGGGCTTAGCACGTCACAGCTATGCGAGAGAGGGCAGAGCACAGATGATGGTAATACCAAGGAGATGGGGTGCTAATCCCAGTTGTCCCAAGGTTCGGCTCTGTGAACCTGGCCAAGCTAAAGTAATGTCTCTTGACCTCCTTTTCCCCATCTATAAAATAGAACTAAAAAGAGCATCTAGTTAGAACTACAGCAAGGGTTACATTTAAAATTGCTGTAAAACACTTCATCCCGTGCCTGGTCCATAATAAGGACTTGGTCAAGATTGGCCATCATTAAAATGCACAAACCTAGTAGAGCGAGCACTCCTGTTGTCCCCAGGTTGAAAGCAATGAAAGTGAACCCAGGAATGATCCAGGAACTCAACCAGGTCCCACGTCCACAGTGGTAGGCTCAGGGTTTTGACATAAGTCTTACGATTTTACAGCCAAAGTCATTGCCACTCCACTCCACTACGTTCCCGAAGGACTCAAGGATCGTAGCAGAACTCACCAAACTCCAGAGCTCTGGAATTAACTTCCCAGTAGGGTTAGTGTCACGGCCTCACTCCGAGCCCACACTGGCAGCCGGGGGTAAGCGAGAGTGGGCCCTTCTCCAGAACATCCAAGGACTTTCTGACGCCAAGACAGAGCAAGCCTCACACTCTCCGTTGGAGGTGTTGAGGAATATCCCGGGCTCCAAAGCTTTTGACGGGTTCATGGAATTACAGGGAAGAAGCCGAAGAGGAAAGGAAGAAGAAAAATTTGGAATCACGCTACATTTTCCATTCACTGTCTCTGTGACTGATGCTGTGTAATATAGCTATAAAAATCCATGAAGCAAAAACGAAAGTGAAAAAAAAGAAAAAGAAAAGTGTACGTAAACTGGCCAGGTGAGTAGTACTTGGCTGTTGTCTCTGTATTCACACATGGTTTTATCAAAGGGGATAATTACCACATATGCAAGATGGTACACATTGTTTCCATATGATAGATACAGAGGGAATGTTCTGAGTGATTAAAAGGACTGAAGTGTGTGCAACGTTCTTATAATGGGAAGAACTACTTGTGTACTAGCATTATAGCATTTTTCTTTATTTTTCTTTCTTTCTTTTTTTTTTTACAGACAGAGTCTCACTTTGTCGCCCTTGGTAAAGTGCTGTGGCATCACACCTCACAGCAACCTCCAGCTCTTGGGCTCAGGCAATTCTCTAGCCTCAGCCTCCTGAGTAACTGGGACCACAGGCGCCCACCACATGCCCAGCTATTTTTTGTTGCAGTTTTGCTGGGGCCCGGTTCGAACATGCC
>NW_003852433.1:13184945-13185723 GCF_000181295.1 Otolemur garnettii
CCCAAGCATTTCTCATTTCTTTGCCTTAACAATGTTGCAATTTCACTCTTATTTATTTTAAAGCCTGCCACGGCTTATTCCGTTGACTATAGTCACTTTGTTGTGCCATCAAATACTGTTCATTCTCTCCAGCTACCTAAGTATATTTTTGCACCCACTAGCCATCATCACTTTACCCCACACTCACACCCTGTGCCATTTCCAACCTCTGGTAACTATCATCCTACTGTCTGTTTCCTTGAGACCAATTATTTTAATATTCAGCTTCCCACATAGGAATGAGCACACGTGAGATTTGTCTTTCTGTGCTTGGCTTACTTCATTTAACAGCATGTTCTCCAGTTTCATCCGTGTTGTTGCACGTGTCAGGATTGCACTAAAATTAAAGTATTTAGGGGCAAGAATTGCAGAAATTTTTCTAATATTCTAAAAGAAGAAAAACTTCTAAACTTCTTTGTCAGTTTGGTGAAACATCTTTGTTAGAAATTAAATAGAATCACTTGAGCAACCCCCACCCCGCTTTCTTTTGTTGTTGTTGTTGTTTGTTTTGCAGTTTCGGGCTGGGGCTAGGTTTGCACTGCCACCTCGGGTATATGGGGCCAGCGCCCTACTTCTTGAGCCATAGGCACTGCCCCCTGCTTTCACTTTCTGATTCTGTTTCACGCAGGGATTATATGGATAGGGTTTTGCATTTGGCTTCTTCACCACTAGCCTTTGTAGCCAAACAGCCAACAGGGTTAAGAAAGCCTGGAGCCTGGCTCAGCGCCTGTAGCTCAAG
>NW_003852433.1:13186548-13187967 GCF_000181295.1 Otolemur garnettii
ACATTACACTGAGTGAAACAAGCCAGACTCAAAAAGTGGCAGATTGTCCAATTTCATTTCTTTGAAAGCCTCAAAATAAGTAAATCCGTGGAGACTGAGAGCAAGCTATCAGTTGCGGGGGGTGGTGGGTTAGGGGAGGAAGAAACGGGGAGCAACTACTTAGTGGGACGGGGTTTCCCTTTGTAGTAACAAAAATGGTGGGAAACTAGGGGTAGATGATGGTTGCCCTGCAGTGGAAACGTATTAAAGCCATCGAATTGTTCACCTCAAAAAGGTTAGTTTTATGTTATATAAATCTCGTCTCAATTTAAAAAATAATAATAAAGGCTGAAGCCCACTTTCCTGCCCTCCACCTGCCAGGACCAAGAACACTTGACCTTGACATCCAGCTCAACACCCACAGCCGTAGTTTCCCTACAATTGGCCTCCCAGGGATTGTAATTCCTGTCTTGGAACTGAACTGGATGGATGGGCCTCCATAGTGAATAATCGAACTTGCCTGCCTCTGGCAAGCATTTTAATAAGACGCTGTTACACAAGACCTATCTTTTTTTCTTAAATGTTCACCTTTGTTATCACCTGGAAAAATAATTCAGACACGCATACGGGGAGCTGGCTACTCAGATCTTTGTCAGTCTCAGTTTCTGAACAACCAGCTTGAATGACAAAGAAATTAGCATCCATGCAGAAATCTGTGCCTTAATAATTTGGAGGTGGCCTGCCTTGATGCTGATAATAGTAGATATCAATTCAAATCTTTCTTTGCTTCATACTCAGTGTGAGTCCCAGGACAAGTCACTACCTACCTACGTTACTTCATCTGGAAGATAAGGATAGCATGACCTCAAGATGGTGTGAAATTAACACAATATTTGGCATATAGGAATTGTCCAAATTATGTCATTCATTCTCCTCCCCTAGTCTAGGAGGTTGAAAATGGGGAGATGATGCCTGTTCAGGAACAAGACAGATAGGAAAAGGGCATGTCAGATGTGACATGAGCTTACTGATTGTGTACTATCCCTGTAAATCTGGAAATAGACTCTTCCCTTCCCTACACACCTGGGAAAACTGAAGCCCAGAGAGGTTAAGTAACTTGACAAATGTCACACAGCAAATCAGCCTCAGGAAGAAAATTAGATCTCAGGTGTCTGTAACTCCTAAGCAGCTCACTGTGTGCTTTGGGTGCAATCTATAAATGAGGATTTTAGGGACTTTGCTCCAGTTGTGTTTAACTGACTTTTGCAGGCCCTTGGGTACTTCATGCTCAATGATCTGGGGCTCTGCAAGGTCACATACTAAGTCAGAGATGGTATACCAGCAGAGCAGAGAGAATCTTCCGGCTGAAGACCACCAGATCCACACATACCTCTGGCAAGCTAGAAAAGGAGGGCTTTTTATATAGATATATAATATTTC
>NW_003852433.1:13188210-13189039 GCF_000181295.1 Otolemur garnettii
TGTGTGGTCAGCATAGAGCAGCCCAGGTGGGTAGGAGACAAAGGCACGGATGCGGGGCTCAGGGCCAAATCATGCAGGGCTTCTTGGCCCTTGAAATTCATGAGAAATACAAGCTCACAAGAGACAACTTAGATAATACAAAGGAAAAGATTGACTGAGCAATGACATTGGGCACACGTCCTTTCAAACATTTTATTTCATACTCAATCATATAAATGTGTGACTATGCATTTATGAGAGTAGGTTCATATAATACATGCATGAAATTGGCTTTTAAAGTTATTTTATTACGTATTTATTACTTTGTACATCATAAACTTTTCTACGTCAGTACATTTACATATAGAGTACCCAGGATGTAGTTGGCACTCAATATTTGTAGAAGAAAGAAATGAAGACATCAAGAAAAGAAGGAGGAAAAGAGAGAGGGAGGTAGAGAGACAGGGATGGGGAGAAAAAGGAAATTAAGAAGAAACAAATGGGGCAGCGCCTGTGGCTCAGTGGGTAGGGCGCCGGCCCCATATACCGAGGGTAGCGGGTTCAAACCTGGCCCTGGCCAAACTGCAACAAAAGAATAGCCGGGCATCGTGGCGGGCGCCTGTAGTCCCAGCTACTCGGGAGGCTGAGGCAAGAGAATCACATAAGCCCAGGAGCTGGAGGTTGCTGTGAGCTGTGTCACCATGACACTCTACCGAGGGCAATAAAATGAGACTCTGTCTCTAAAAATAATAATAATAATAATAAAAAGAAGGAACAAATGAAGAAAGGCTGGGATGGAAGGAGAAAGGAAGAGAGAGAGGGAGGGAGGGAGGGAAGGAAGAATTGTTTT
>NW_003852433.1:13189946-13190582 GCF_000181295.1 Otolemur garnettii
CACATCACTGGATTTTTAAGAGAATCCTTTTCTACCTGGCAATTGGGACACTTACTTTTCTGGTCTTCCCTGCTTCCTGGGACATTTCTAAAGTGAACCACCTTAGGCTTCAAAAACTCTTGAACCGGATAACTAGGGAAAATCTTTGCCTTTTCTGGTGTTGGTATTACTGAAAGACCTGTCCCAACTGAGATGTTTCCTTCTCTCTGCAAAATTAAGAGGTGTAAAAAGATTCCTGATGCTGACTGCCAGGCCTTTTCATAAGCCACTGGTTTTAATATTGGTTTGGCAGCTCCAATAATAATTTCTTTTTTTAAAAGCTCAGGACTTGGAGGCCAACTTCAGAATGTGGCTGTGAACCCAGCCGTGAACCCAGCTGCGAACCTGACCTGTTAATAATACTTCACGTATCCCTACCATCCTTTAACCCTTTCCCATGGCCATTATTTTTGTCTTCTTCCTTCAGGGAAAATCTCAAGGCTCCCAAAATATAGAGGAAAGAACATCCGAAGGGGAGACCTGCCCCATCTGCAAATATACTGGGGCCTGATGATTCCAATAAAGAAGTGGGCTTGGTTGTTGATGTTCTCTCAAATCTTTCCACGTGGAGAAATAGTGTTGTTCCCTGTTGAAATA
>NW_003852433.1:13190800-13203085 GCF_000181295.1 Otolemur garnettii
CAACATGTGAAAAAAATTAGCCTTGCTGGGAACGTACTAAACATGGGCAGAGAAAACCAAGAAAACAGTCTCACTCTGTTGCCCTCGGTAGAGTGCTATGGCATCACAGCTCACAGCAACCTCAGACTCCTGGGCTCAAGCCATCCTCTTGTCTCAGCCTCCCAAGTAGCTGAAACTACAGATGCTCACCACAACTATTTTTGAGAGACAGTTGCCAGGCTGGTTTTTAGAGACAGGGTCTCACTCTTGCTCAGGCTGGTTTCGAACTCCAGAACTCAGGCAGTCCACCCACCTCGGCCTCCCAGAGTGCTAGGACTACAGGTGTGAGCCATCACATGCTTGCTCCTTCATTCCTTCCTTCATTCCTTCCTTCCTTCCTACCTTTCCTCCTTCCTCCCTTCCTTCTTCCCTTCGCCCCTCCCTTTTTTCCTTCCTTCCTTCCACCTTGAGACAGGGTCTCACTCTGTCACCCAGGCTGGAGATCAGCAATATAATCATAGGTCACTGCAGCCTCAAACTTCTGAGCTCAAGCAATCCTCTCACCTCAGCCTCCCAAAGTACTAGGATTGCAGGCATGAGCCAGCTTGGCTGGCTTCCACATCTCTCTTAAGAGCTCTGTTGTGTGCCAGGACTCAGATATAGGGAACCTGATGGCCATAGGAAAGATGGTCTGGTCAGATGCCATGACCTCAATTTTAGTCTCATTTTACAGATGAAGAAACTGAGGCTTAGGAAGATTAACCAACCCAAATTTCACAATAAACAAGTGGCAGAGTGAGACTTGCAAGCTGAGCAGTCCTAGCCCACAACCTGCAGCTCAGAACTCCATGATCGTATGGTAGCCACCAGCCTTGTGGTCTACTGAACACTGAAATGTGGTTAGTAAGAAATGAGATAACACCATAAGTATAAAACCCTAGATTTCCAAGCCTTAGGATTCATTACAAAAAAATGTAAAACATCATTTTTATATTTTTTAATCTATCTTCCATACATTTATACTGATTAATTATATTGATTATACTCAATATTAATTACATGTTAAAGTAATATTTTTGTTACCTTAGGTGCAAAGACATATGTTAAAATATTTGTCAATTGTTTCTTTTTATTCTTCTTAATGTGGCTACTAGTCAATTTAAAGCTGCATCTATAGTTCATATATTGCCCTTGGATACTGTAGATCTAGACCCTTGCAGCTCAAAGAGTAGACTAGACACATTAGAATTATGTGGGAGCTTTTGAGAAATTCAGGCTTTCAAACTCCACCTGAAGCAGAATTTGCATTAAGATCTCCAGATTTGTATGTACATCAGGGTGAGGGGTGCTAAAAGGTCATGGTTTTACCATGTGGTTTCCAGGGCCCAGCAGTATTTATATATATTTTTATGTGTAATTGTTATTTTTTATTTTTTTATTTCAGATCCATATGAGGGTACATACAAATAGGTTACATTGGAAAGGCACAGTGGCTCATGTCTATAATCCTAGCACTCTGGGAGGTTGAAGTGAGTGGATCCCTTGAGCTCATGAGTTCAAGACCAGCCCAAGCAAGAGTGAAACCCTATCTCAAAAAATAGAAAATAGCTGGGCATCATGGCAGGCACCTATAGTCCCAGCTACTAGAGAAGCTGAGGCAAGAGTATCTCTTGAGTCGAAGAGGTTGCTGTGAGCCTGACGCAATGGCACCCTAGCCTGGGCAACAGAGTAAGACTGTCTAAACACACACACACAAAATTTGAAACACATTCTTTTTAGTCAAGTATCTCAAGAATAGGAAAAAAAAAATCGAATATACTCAATACCAATATCGAACCAATATATAAACAACTACATTTCCACACAAAAGAAAAGCACAGATACAATCTAGCAAAGAGGAGGAAGGAGGGGGAGAGGGGAGAGGGGATGATTGGCGGAGGAGAGAGGACAATTGGTGGTATCTCATCTAAGGCACAGTGTGAAGGTGTTCAGCACACCCCCTGGGTTAAGGGCTCAACTACAACTTGAACTTTACAGTAGGACTGAAAATGATGTAACCTAAACATCTGTACCCTCATATTGATTGGTAATAAAAAATACTATGTTGCACACACACACAGTAGGTTACATTATGTGCATTTGTAAGGTAAAGTGCAAGTTGTGTGTCCTTGATCCAGTGGAGGATGTTATGCAAGGCTATAATGCAATAGGTTAGACAAAGCTCAAATTGGACAAAATCAAACCAGATCCTTTCCTATAGAACTCAGCAAGGCCTTTATTGTGTGTTCCCAAGAGGGAAGCGTGGATGCAGGACTCCCTCACTTCATTGCCAACTGGATATGTGAACCCGAGCAAGTTACTTCCTTCTTCCCTTAACTGCACCATCAGGATTGAAATGCTATAGACACGCTCGTAACCAACTTCCTCTTCACCCACTTGCCAGATCTCCCTCCCGAAATACAGTGGACCCTGAACATCCAGGTTTGAACTTCGTGGGGTCAACCGTATGTGGATTTTCTTCCAGGTCTGCCACCCCTGAGACAGCCAACGGAGCCTTCCTCTTCCTCCTCCTCACCCTCCTTAGTGTGGAGACCACAAGGATAAAGATCTTTATGATGATCCTTTTCCACTTAATGTTTAGAAAACACATTTTATCTTGCGATTTTCTTAGTAATAGTTCTTTCTTCTAGCTTACTTATTGAAAGAATAAGTGATACAACATTACAAAAAAGTGTGGGCGGCACCCGCAGCTCAGCGGGTAAGGCACCAGCCACATACACTGAGGTTGGCAGGTTCGAACCCAGCCTGGGCCAGCTAAAACAACAATGACAACTGCAACAAAAAAAATAACCGGGCACTGTGGCAGGCACCTATAGTCCCAGCTACTTGGGAGGCTGAGGCAATAGAATCACTTAAGCCCAACAGTTTGAGGTTGCTGCGAGCTGTGATGTCATGGCACTCTATCGAGGGTGACAACTTGAGACTCTGTCTAAAAAATACTAAGTATATATATATTTTATTAAAAAGTGTGCATCAAAGTTGATGCTATCAGTAACACTTCCAGTCAACTATAGGCTATTAGTAATTTTTAGGGAGGCAAAAGTTATATGCAAACTTTTCACTGCACGTGGGGTCTGTACTCTCAACACCTGCATTGTTCAAGGATCAACTATACGTCAACAGCTGCCCATGACACCCTGGGCACTTGAACTGGGAGATTTTTCAAACCAACTTCTACCAGCTGAGTTGTATGATCACCAGGAGTTACTTGTGTTTGTTCCCAAAGCTACTGATGCCAGTTGTACTCATGACTATCACCTTGTAATTTAATTACATATCATGTAAAATATTGCATCAGTGCAAAATTAGAATTATTCTTTCAATGAAAACTAGGTTAAGCACCTTGAAAACCATGAAATTAAGTCACCTTAAAAATCACTTTGAGGTAGATGAAGGTGAGATAAACTTAAAACAATGGGGGAAATTTTGTCCCATTCTGGGAAGACGCTTCTGTCAGGAACTAGAAATTTGAAATGATACTTCATGGGTAGCTTGAATAGACACCTTCATTTCCCTAAGAATGTCCTGGTTTCTACCTGCTACAAGTATCCCAATGGACATCAGTGATGTCAATGATGACCCTTCTCATGGACCAATTATGTGTCACACCAATATTAGCTGTGAAACTTTACTCAGCAGATACAATCTCAAAAGTGTTCCGTCTCATATTAATAGAATAGCAGGTTCATGTACATTTATGGATTGAAACACAATGCATCCTTTTTATATTCTCTTGGTTTAACTGACATTTCCCAGGAAGCTGCTACCTGGCCCAGCCGAGTTGGACAACACAGCTTCTGTTCTAACCTCATTGGCTTGTCCAGAGGGTCATAAGTGATACACACCGAAGACATAGTACAGTGTCTTACATATGCGCTAGGACAATTAAGTTCAAATTCACCCTAGAAAAAGTGCTACAGACCTCATTGCTTAATATCACCATGGTCACCAGATGGCTAAGAGGAGTCCTTCAAACATGACCATGGTGATACTCAGCAATGAGGCCTGCAGCACTTTTTCTAGGATGAGTTCAAACTTAATTGTCAGATCGTGTATGAATGAGGATGACAGTTCTGATGGCGACTCCAGAAAAAGACCTCCAAAATTGCTTTGAAAGGTAGACTAGGCCTGGCGTCGGTGCAGAGCTTCCCACTCAAAGGTGGCCATAGTGATAATTCCACCATGAGGTCAGGAGCACTTCTTCTAGGACAAGTTTGCAAACTTCACTGTCTGACCTTGTGTGTGAGGTTCTCCATAAATGGAGGCTGCTATGAAAAGTTAGATGAGGCTTTCCAAGATAATTGGTTCTGAGACAATTGGTCATTATACCAAAGGGGAGACTGAAGGTCAGAGATGTTCAATAACTCAGCAAGGCTTGCAGGATTCCAGGCTGATCCAGAGCACACCCCATCTCGCTGACATGCTAGCTTTATTCAACACGCTTCAGGCCTTAGAGCAAAAGGCATTTAGTGGTCCTTAGAAGAAGGATCCCCACGGCCTCCTCCGTCCCCTGTGATATCCAGTTACGGCCGAGATGTGCTTCCTGCTTCTCCTCCAGGCTCTCACGGCTGCATCCAAATCCCTGGAGTGCGCTCTCCAGGCCAGAGGGAGCTCTGGAAGAGAACAGGACAGATGCGAGGTGGGTGGCAGTGGGCAGTGCAGCCCTGCTTTCTCCTCCTTCAGCAGCAGACCAGCATTCCCTGCTTCCTGGGTCTTCTCTAAGTCCCAGGGCCAGCAGTGGATGATGAGCCTGTCGGGGCCCAGGAGGGAGGCACCATGCTCTACAGCAGTGAGCCCCAACCTGTTTGGCCCCTGGGACCAGTTTCATTGAAGACAATTTTCCCAGGGACCAGGACGGGGTTGGGTAGGAGATCGAGACGGGAGGTGGAGCTCAGGTGGTCAGGCTGTGAAGCCCAGTTCCTAACAGGCTCCCCAAACTTTCCTGGCAAAGGGGCTGAGGACCACAGCTCTCTGGGACAAGCCACAGGGCTGAGGTCCCAGCTTAGCCTCTTGCAGGTCTGGAGATGTGGGACAAGTGTCTGAGCTCTCTCAGACTCAATTTTCTCTTTTGCCAAGTGGTACAAACTATTACTTTCCCTGATCCCTTCACAAGATTGTGCCAAAGACCAAAAATGGTGATGATGTGAAAGGATTTCTTCAACCATAAATAATAATAATAGTCTGATAACAAATGCCCCCTGAAGGCTTATTATGTGCCAGGCACTATTCTAAGAACATTTTTTATATGGTCCTTTTAATCCTCACAACACCATGAAGGTACTGTTAGCAATTCATTTTACAGATAGACAAATCTCAAAGAGGAGCAGACCCAGGATTGAACTCACGCATCTTTGAAGTTGGTACTAACTGTAATAATGGTGATGATCATTATGATCATGGAGAACGATGTCGTGAGCTGGAAGGACGGGACTTTTTTCCTACCTCCTTCACCAAGAAGAAGCACACTGTGTATAAAAATGCACGCTGAGAATAACAGCCACTGTTATCTAGGGACAAACTCAGTGACAGGCACTGAGTTAGCACTTTTGCTGCCTTATTTCTCCCAACCCTTATGGAGAACAGGGTTCTCAGTAGAGAACCAGATCCTCCAATCATCTCAGAGAACACAACTGGAACCTGAGAGCTTAAGACACCTGCCCCAGGTCACACAGTCAGCAGGGGGAGCTGGGCTTGAAGCCCAAGAGCTTAGGTGCTAAGTTCACCTTCTCAATGATCTGATCCCTGCCATCCCCCCAAAATGTGCCCCAACCTCGATGAAGCCAACATTCATTGAGTCCTTGCTATGTGCTGGGCTTAGGTATCAGTATTTTGCATGTATTTGATAGCATGAGACTCACAACAACACTATGAGGTAGATGTTATTATCCCTATTTGGGGAATGAGGAAACTGAGGCACAGACAGACAAGGAAAGTTGCCCAGAGTCACACAGCTCCTACGTGGGAAGGCCAGGACTGGAACCCACAGCACTTAATTCCTAGCCAGCCCCTCTTGAATTCTATGATAGCCGCTTCTGACAGTTGTACCAGAATTACCACTGAGGCTCTTTGGAAGCGCTGCATGCTGGACACAAAGTAATGGGAAGAGATGCATTCTAGCCCCAGCCCCACCCTTCCCCACTACTCCTGGGTGAGGGGGTCTCCATCCATTAGATGAGGACTTAGAAAAAGGCTTTGCAAAGGCCTCTGTACATCCTAGAAGAGTCCAGAGAGGGAGGAGAGAGTCCAGAGAGGGAGCCTCTGACCCTACTTGGGCCCCTATTTTTGTTTATTTGAGATATTGCATAACCATTTTGCTTGCTTGGGGAAAGAAAACAATGGTTGAAAACCACTAAGCAAGAACATGTCTTGGAGCCTTCAGACCCTACACGGAGAGTGGAGACGAGAAGCAGGGAAGGTGGGGGGTTGGAGATGAGGCCAAAAGGGAGGAGGCTCAGATCTGTGGGCCTGCAACTGGAGGAGGTAGAGAGGAACAAGGAGAGTGGCATCAGGACAGAGGGACAAGAGGGTGTCCTGCAGGCAGAGCCCACAGAGCAGAGGCCAGAGCTCTGTGTGCTGTGCTGTGAGTCAGCTCACTGCATCCTCAGCTCTCACCTGGCCAGGCCTCCTGCCCTGCTCACTGTCCCATCTTGCAGATGGCAAAACTGAGACCCAGAGAGAGAGGTGGCTTCCTAAGGTCACGCACCCTTTCATGTGTCCTCTCAACTGGGATTTCACCTTCCTCTTAATAGGCCAGGTTCTCCAAAGCCAAGAGAGACCTGGGTCCCTTCAGTATTTAGAGGCTCCTGGAAATAGTCCCCAAAAGGTCAAAACAGACTCGCACGCAAACCAGGTGCAATTCCATGTTTACATATGTGACAAATTAGCACGTTGAACACCACCCTGAGAGCACCAAAGCAGTGTAATTGTGCTATTCACAAGATAATTTAAAGATGCATGAAAACTGAAGGACTTCCGTGTAGACTTCTCTGTACGGGATGCATTCCTAGTATGGGACATCAGTTGAGAACCCTGGGACAAATACCGCCTCCTTTTCAAGCTGTTGCAACATTTGTCTGTGTGGATGTTTGATGTCACAAATTTAGGTGTCTCAAACAACTAAATTTGAGGCCCTTCATGAACAGGAGGCCAAGATCAAGCATCCCTAAGGGCATCTACTTTAAATGGGTGCCCAGAGGCAGAGAGAATGGGAGTTGCTCAGCTGTGCATTCAGTGAGGGAGCCCAGAAGGCTGGGAAAGCACAGAGAAGAGGCAACCCCCAGCCCAGAGAGCTGTTGCCCCCACCACAACCTGCCAGCCCTGGGGAGCTGATTCTGCCAGACAGCGTTCGTTGCCTCCTGGATGGACCACAAGCCCAGGGAGCCCAGTGGCTTGAAGCTCCCACCATCTGAAGCACCCAGGGAAGACAGCTTTCGGGAGGCCAGCCCTGACAGTTTTGTAGCCCAGTGACCCAGCAGCCATCTTGCTTCCTCCCTAAGAACTGGGGGCCCTGGATACCCCAACACCCCGGCATCATCACAGCCAGAACATCTGAGAGCAAAGTTTTGCTGCCCAGAGCCTCTTGTCTCAGCAAAGCCAACTAATTCAGATTTAACCTTCCTCTTAATAGGCCGCGTTGCTGAGCCCTCTAATTAATGCCACATGTTTCCCTCAGCTGTCATCCTGAATAAATGTTTACAAAGCTATTAACGTACTGTATTTGTAAACCGGGACCGCTCAGCTTTGGGGAGTCATGTGGTATGCATTTTCTCCTCAAAGATGGAAAAGGCTTAGCAATAATAAATACATTGTTTTGCAAGGATGGGAGCAAGGCGTTGCCTGAAAAAAAAAAATTTATTGCGAGCTTCCTGAGACAGCATGGCTGTGTGTACGTGAGAAATCGGAGCTTTTCCTGAGTTTAGAAGAGCTGCCAGGGGCCAGATTTGGCCCAGGTGGGGGCTGAGAGTGGGCAAACTTCAGGGACGGAACCATGGACAAACATTAGTTTGAGGTCTGAAGATCCATGCTCTGATCGTAGCCCCTTTGCTCACCAGCCTTGGGCAAGCTAGTTTTTAATCTTGGGGACTCGGTTTTTCCATCTGGGAAATGGGAGGTTGGTATTTAACAAAGTTTTCTGTCTTGAATCCAGGATTCTAACCCACTTCTGTCTCTGCTGTCATCTCCACAGGGCACACAGAATCTCTTACATGAACTCTTCAAATGTACCTGTGGCCCTAAAGCCTCAATGTCTGGCTGTGACACCCCAGAAGCAGCATAATTGGCCCAACTTGCTTGCCCAGCTCCATCTCTGATCACCAAGATAAATGTATTGTCACTTCCCTAAAGGAGCCCTGTTCACCATCACTTCTAAGCCTCGGTCTGTGTTGGGTTCCCTGCGGGTTCCCTATGGGTATCCTCTCCTCCCCTTCTGCCTGGCCTATTCCCGCTCACTATTCACATCCCTCCTTATACACCCCTTTCTCTAGGAAGCCTTCCTTGACCCTCAGTCCTGGATCAGATTCTTTCCCAAATGCACCCGCAGCACCCTCAACATCTCTCTTAGGACAGTTTTGTAATTGCTCATCTGTGTGTCCACCCACCAGAGCGTAAACTACCAAAGAACAAGGACAATGTCTATTTCATACTTTGCTGTGTCCCCAATGCCTCACAAGCGGAAAATACTTTCAAGGAATGTTGCTAACGAATGAATATGAAATGAAAAGTGGTCAAGCAAGTTACCAGCACAAAGACTAATGCAGAACCTGTATGCATCTTGTAGTGCCCTTTCTGTTCCTTACACTAGTACTAACAAGGTTTTCACAGATGTTAAGAAATATCTTATTATTATCCATCTAGTCTGGGGAAAGACGTGGGATTTGAAGCTAAAACTTTTAGTCTCCAAAAGCCCAGGCTCTTCGCTGTGGTGACATCCAACCCCCTAACAATGCCAGCAGCAGCAGCATAACTGCCATCACCAGCAGCACCCTGCCTGCCCCATTACCCTTCTACACCTGCCCACCCAGCTAAGTCTATGCCTGATACCTCATCCTTGCTGATATAAATGGCTTTATCTCTGTACTCCAGTTTTTCTCACTTGTCATCATGGTAACTTAGAATGTGCCAGGCAGGACCCCCTGGATCTAAGTGAGGAAAGCCAATTCCAACCAAAACTAAAAAACAAAAGCAGGGGGTTAATAACTCTTCTCTGAAGCCACAGAAAAGGCAGGGATGTAAGTGGCCTTTGGGGTGCCCATAACCAAGATCTCTCAAGGCCAGTATGTCTTTGTCTATTCTTTATGTCACCACTTCTTCTTCTTTGGGATCCTTTAATTTGCTCAAGAACAGTAACCACCAAGAGACTAGAATTGTGGCTACATCTGAATAGACAACCAGTACTGAATGCTTTCCTCCCATCTTCATTGGAAAAAAAATTAGGGAAGCATTTTGATTGGCTAAGCCTGAGTCACATGCTTATGCCTAGACCAATCACTGTAGTCAGGGTAGAATACTGTGATTGGCTGTTTCTGCCACAGCCTGATGTTTGAAAATGGGAAGAAGCAACTTGCAAGGGTAAGGGGATAAAGATGTCACTAGAAAAGGGAATGCTGAGCAAAACAAAACACTAATTGTTCATGACACAGGTCCTGAACATTGGATCTGTGGTCCTGCAGGCTGGGATCCAAGCCTTTTGCACTGGAGTTCTCTTAATAGAGAAGAGAGGCAAATCAATACACAACCAAAGTCCAGAGCAGGGGTCCTCAAACTTTTTAAACAGGGGACCAGTTCACTGTCCCTCAGACCACTGGAGGGCCAGACTCCCAGCCCCGGGAGGAATCGGCTGCTAAGCAGGACAGGCAGTGGCAGCAAAAACACCTGGCGAGCCGGATAAATGTCCTAGGCAGGGTGCATGAGGCCTGCGGGCCATAGTTTGAGGATGCCTGTTCCAGCAGATAACTGCTCCCATAGGGGAAGGCAAAGAAGGGTTTCTTTGCAGAATGATGTTTGAATGAAGAGACAAGCAAAGCAAGGGCTGCACAATAGAGTAATGAAAGCAACTGTTTGGTGTTGCTCATCACTGTATCAATAGCGCCAAGGTCAGGTGCTGTGGCTCACACCTGTAATCCCAGCACTTTGGGAGGCCAAGATGAGAGTATCACCTGAGCCAAGGAGTTTGAGGAGAGCAGTATATACAACATAGCTGGACCTCTTCCCTTAAAGAAAGGAAGGAAGGAAGGGGGGAGGGAGGGAGGGAAGGAAGGAAGGAAAGAAAGAGAAAGAAAGAAAGGATTAGCCAGGCATGTGTGTAGCCCAGCTACTTGGGAGGCTGAGGCATTGGGATCACTTGAGGCCAGGAGTGTGAGGCTGCAGTGAGCTATGATTATGCCACAGCACTCTAGCCTGGGTGTCAGAGTGAGACACTGGCTGTAAAAGAAGTAAGGCCTAAGACAGATCCTGGCACATAATAGGTGCTAAATAACTATTTGTTGAAGGAATAGGTTAGTGAATGAAAACAATAGGCAAAAACTAAAAAGGCCAGGTGCGGTGGTTCACGCCCGTAATCCTAGCATTCTGGGAGGCTTAAGCAGGAGGATCCCTTGAACTCAGGAGGTGGAGATCAGTGTAAGCAAGAGTGAGTGTCTCCACTAAAAACAGAAAAAAATATCTGGGTGTTGTGGCCCAGCTACTCAGAAGGCTGAGGCAGGAGGATTGCCTGAATCTAAGAGTCTGAGCTTACTGTGAGCTAGACTGATGCTACTCTAGCCTGGGTGACAGAGTAAGGTTCTATCTCAAAAATAAATAGTAAGGTTCTGTATCAAAAATAAATACATATGTACATACTTACATACAAAATAAAACAAAGTGTCCCTGCTTTATTACAAGGCTCAAGAGTTGGGCCAGCATGGTTTTGAATCTCACTTCCAGCACCTACAACTTGTGCCAAATGAATAAGTGGCTTCAGCCCCCAGAACCTAAGTTTTAGCCTCTGTAAATGGGGAGTAACATACCTACCTCCTGCTGTTTAGGATGGAATTAAATAACCTCTCTCAAAGCACCTATGGGAGAGGATAGACGACCCTCCGTTATTTTTAAAACTCCCGTTTCCTTCCTGGGAAGGCTATATAGGTTGAATCTTTGCTGAATAAAATTTGACTTATTTGCACATTTCAGCTCCACCCTTGGAGAGGAAGACAAAATACAAAAAAAAAAAAAATCAACACGATGATTTTTGTAAGAACCAGTGTCCCTTACAGCAAAACATAATTTTCCTACAGAATCTGCATGGTGAATTGAAAACGGCTTTAACTGGTTTCGTTCCAAGCAGCGGAAACAATTGCTGAGGACCTCACGGCTCGGCTTTTCCAAGGGAGAGCTGGCCCTGAATGGGGTATTTCGGAGCTCTGGACTCGCCTGCCTCTATTCAAAAATGAGTGTGAAATACCAACCCAGTTGAAATAGCAACACTTCTACAATTGCTTGTGGATATCCGAGAACATAAAACCTCAAGGATCGGAGGCCCCTGACACTTTGCTGAGCCCTCCGTATGCTTAGTGTTTTGATCCTAAGAAGCCAGCAGCCTGCAGTTCTTCACGGATATTGGCAGCCACCTGAAGGCAGCTGGGCCAAAAAGGATGTTGAAATTATTTTGTTATTTTGAGGATTCTATAGATCGACATTAATGTTTCTCTTTCTTTCTCTCTCTCTTTTTGGATACATCCTGTCTTTCTCTCACTTCTCCCACCCCCTCCTGCTCTCATTCTTTCCATCCCTCCCTCTTCCATGACAATGGGAGGAAAATATTTATCCCCTCATATAAGTATTAACCACACAGTCCTCATCACCAAACAAGCAGACAAACAAGAGCAGTAATCTCACTCCCACATCAGAGAAAACCCCTCTCTCCTATTCCTGCTAGTAACTCCATGAAAACTGCCTCTTGGACCTACCTCCTCGTTCTCACAGGCTCCCAATTCCTGGACTAGAGGTTTGGGGAAACCACGTTATCTTTTAGCTACATGGAGACCTGACACTTCACATCCAACCCTTTCGGTCCTGATCACCCCTTAAATACACGTGGGTGGCAGGGCCCTTACGATCCTGTGGCCCAGGATATTGGACTAAGCAGGCAGATAGGTCCTATTTAAAACAACACAGGCAGGCCGGGCGTGGTGGCTCACGCCTATAATCCTAGCACTGTGGGAGGCCAAGGTGGAAGGATCACTTTAGGTCAGGAGTTCAAGAACAGCCTGG
>NW_003852433.1:13203457-13208133 GCF_000181295.1 Otolemur garnettii
TGGCACTGGCTCCACGGGGGATGTAGCCAATCTTGTCTGAGACACTGTATTATAGATGATTTTAGCTGTGACACAGGCCCATGTTTTCTTAATTCCATAGGTGACATGTCTACATTTCTGTGTGTATTAGAACCACGGTGGAACTAGGTCACCACACTCCTGCTTTGGTGGTTTTTATGACTGGCGAAGAGAGTAAGTCTATGTAAAAAAAAAAGTGAATCCACTTAAAGATAAATAGCAGATGAATTAAGTACAGATGCTACTCAAGTGTGGCAAAAAAATAAAAAGAGAAAAAGGGGGAAGCAAACACATAAATCAAATTTGACAATTGCTGATTTAAAAGACCCTGAAAGTTGGCTCCATGCCCGTTGCTCAGTGGTTAGGGTGCCGGCCACATACACTGGGGCTGGTGGGTTCCAACCAGACCCGGGCCTACTAAAACAACAGTGAAGACTACAACAAAATGAAACAAACAAACAAAAAAGAATAGCCAAGCATTGTGGCAGGCGCCTGTGGTCCCAGCTATTTGGGAGGCTAAGGCAATAGAATCGCTTAAGCCCAAGTGTTTGAAGTTACTGTAAGCAACGGCACGAGAGCAACATAGTGAGACTCTGTCTCAAAAAAAAAAGACCCTGACGCTGGGTTCACGTCCATCATATCCCTGACCCCAAAACATCATCCTCACCAACGAGTTGGAGGAGTGCCCAGCGTTCTTATACTAGGCTTCTCACAAGGTGTTGTAATTCGTTCTATCCTTCATCCCCTCAACCTCAGTGTGCTCATCTGTTAAATGGGCCAGATCTTCCGTCATTAAAATCTTAGCTTCTCTCTAGTTAAACCAATGGTTCGTAAAGGCCTGGTCCCCACACTGGCTGCATGTGAGCTACTGGGGGAGGTCATTAAAAATGCTTATCCCGGGTGGTGCCTGTGGCTCAGTGAGTAGGGCACCAGCCCCACATCCCGAGGGAGTGGGTTCAAACCTGGCCCTGGCCATACTGCAACAAGAAAATGGCTGTGCCTTTGGCGGGCACTAGTATTCCCAGCTACTCAGGAGGCTGAGGCAAGAGAATAGCCTAAGCCCAGGAGTTGGAGGTTGCTGTGAGCAGTGACAACATGGTACTCTACCAAGGGTGACAAAGTGAGACTGTCTCAAAAAAAAAAAACCTGCTTATCCCCAGGGTTCAGCCTTAGCAAGACTGATTCAGGAGGTCAGAGGTAAAACTTGGAGATATTTATCACTGATCCTCTCAGGATTTTGAGCAGTTTTGAGAACCTCTGAGCTAAAGTATTAAAAATCTCTCACTAGCCAGTCCCAGTGGCACACACCCAACATTTTAAAAGGCTAAGATGGGTGGATCACACGAGACTGGGAATTCAAGGCCAGCCTGAGCAACATAGTGAGACCTCATCTCTAAATAAACCAACAAACCAACATACTCTCATCAATCATTCAATGAACATTTGATGACCATTTCCTTTGGGTCTTGAGCCATGTGGGGTAACAGAGAATTCTAAGTTCTCTACCTGCTAAGACCCTGCAATGTGTTGTTGTAGGAAAAAGCATGAACAACAAAGCGATCACATCAGCTTTCTGTGAGCCAGCTACTGTTCCAAGTGCTGTATGCACGTCAACTGTGGAGCATTGGATTGTCCCCAGAATGCCTGCAGCCATGTTGCAAGTCCCATATGCAACTTCCAGAGCACTACCACCACCAACCCTGACCAAGTGACAGAGTTCATTTCCACTGTCCTTGAAAGCAGGCAGAATTTTGTGGCTTCCTAGATAAGCAGAAAGAGCATGGCTCCGGGTGAAGTCATGAAAGGCAGCATTTCTTCCGCCTGGCTTTCCTCTCACCTGCTCGCCCATTACTTGGGATTCTCCCTCTGGGAACCTAGACGCTGTCTTGCAAGGATGCCAAGCAGGCAGGCGGAGATGCCACACGCAGGTGTTCTGGCCATCTGACCCGACAGAGGCCCCAGCAGAGCGCAGACTCGTGGGAAGGCGAGCTCCAGCCCCAGGCCTGCCCGCTGAGCACCCCTCTCATCTCCTCACTTCCCTGCAGCCGTTCTCCACCCTGTGACCCACGAGAGCCCGAGCATTATTCTGAGCCCTTTGCACTTCTTCGACCAACAGCCTCGTAATACTATTACTGCTGATGGCTTTTCATTCCCGATGCCAAACCTGATTTGGCATTCACGAGGCTGAGGGTTTCAATCCAGCTCTGTGGACAGGCTCCGGGAGCCCTAAGTGACTGTAGCTTACAGACAATCCAATTGTTATTGACATTTGTGTCTGATTGTTCATCAAGGAGGAGCTGGCTTGTAGGACAAATCATTCTATTACCCGGCCCCTCTCTCAGCCTCCCCCATGCACAACAGAACACGTACCCACCGTCAGTGGCAGGCCAATCAATCCTAATATCACTCTACATCTATCAGAGTCGCTTTTGTGGGCTTGAATGTAGGGGCGACTCAGGGGAGGGAGAGAAATGGCAAGGAGAAGAAGGAATGGATCTAAATTGTTAGACATTGAGTCTGAAATGGAAACATCTGCTAAAAACAGAAAGCTACAAATGTATCTATATTTATGCCTATGTCTATGTGCTGCTTTACTTGGGAAGTAAAGCCTTTTTTTTCTGAGGCAGAGTCTCATTATGTCGCCCTTAGTAGAGTGCTGTGGAGTCACAGCTCATTAGCAACCTCAAACTCTTGGGCTTAAGCGATTCTCTTGCCTCGGCCTCTCATGTAGCTGTGACTACAGGCACCCAGCACAACGCCCAGCTGTTTTTTTTTTGTTGTTGCAGTTTTCATTGTTGTTTAGCAGGCCTGGGCTGGATTTGAACCTGCCAGCCTGGGTAAATGTGGCTGGCACCCTACCCACTGAGCTACAGGTGCTGAGCCAGGACAGGTAATTCTTAAGACACATGCATGTCATTGGTCAGTCCATTGTGCTTAATCATATATCAGGATAATGTCCAGTTTTATTATGAATGACACTTGTGTTAGGCTAAGCAAATTTGATCATAATAGATCCAATAAGTTGATGAGTTACCTAACTCCTTTACCACAACAAGCATTTCTCACTCTTATCGTAAATCTTGGCAAAGGAGATACCAGGAACACAAAGGAGGTTTTCCCAGGGCAAGGCTTATCCACTGCAATCCAGATGTGCTGACCCCTGCAATTTCCCCAAACCTGGGAAACTCAGCTACCTAATTTGTGCCAATGGGAACTACATTTGCTCTTTTCCCTGCTATTTGTTATTTGGTTTTAAATAACTTGTCCCTTTCCCAGCTCTAATTTATTTAATTATATTTTTCTTATTGGCCAGACCGCCCTTTTTAGCGTTATCTTGAGAAAGTTGAAACCATCAGCTGCCCCCAAGTGTTGGCTGCATCTGACTCCAAGTGCTCTCACAATCCCTCATTCATTCCAAAAAATGTGTGAAGTCCTCACACCATCAGTCAGACAAAGGTCATTTTGCAAGGAGTGGTGAAAGATTTGTACTGAACCATCCACACTTCCTTGGACATGAAACAATAACACTGCCTTTCAGAATGGCTAGCGCATTGATTGGTCACTATGGGATACCACAATGACAACGACCCCGGCCTTCTCAGCAATAGGACTGAGCTAATTCACAGAGACCAATGCTCTTCTTTGCTGGAAAAAAAGAAAAAGAAAAGAAAGGAAAAAAGTGGGCACATTAAAACAACAATGAATTCTAAACTCTGCTAAAATGACTAAAGTTTAAAAGACTGGCAATACCAAGTGTGGGCAAGGATAAAGTAACTGAAGCCCTCATTCCTTATTGATGGGTGTTCTAGGCTAAATTGTGAACCCACCCACACCCCTAAAATTCATATAGTGAAATTCCAATCCCCCACACCTCAGAATGTGACTGTATTTGGAGAGACCTTAAAGAGGTGATTAGTTGAAATGAGGCCCTTGAGATGGGCCCTGATCCAATATGGATGGTACCCTCAAAAAGAGGATATTTGGACACAGACAGTACAGAAAGGAAATGTGAAAACACAGGCAGAGGCAGCCAGCCACAAGCCAAGGAGAAAGGCCTCAGAAGGAGCCACCCTGCCGACACCCTGACCCCAGACTTCCAGCCTCCAGAATAGTGAGACAATCCATTTCTGTAGTTGAAGCCACCCAGCCTGGGCATTTTGTTTTGGCAGCTCTAGAAAACCAATACAATAGAATGTAACATGGTGCAGCCACTTTAGAAAACAGTTTGCCACTTTTTATGAAGTTAATTATACACTAACAAATATAACCCAGAAATTTCATTCCTAGGTACTTGCCCAAAAGAAATGAAAACATATGTTCACACAAAGACCTAAAAATGAATATTTATTGCATAATTATTCACAATAACCCAAAACCATTGAAAACTATTCAAATGTCTGTCAGCTGATGAATAAAGAAGCAAATTGTGGCACATCCATATGATGAAATACCCCACAGCAATAAAAAGAAACAAACCACTGTCACATATAAAAGTGTGGGTGAATCTCAAAGCATTCACTATATTAAGTGAAAGAAACCAGACGACAAAGATGTAATGTAATTTCCCAGCCGGGAACAGTGGCTCACACCTATAATAAATAATAAAATCTTTCTGATTCCACCATCCTCTTAAACCATACCATTCCCTGGTTTCTTTT
>NW_003852433.1:13208153-13212692 GCF_000181295.1 Otolemur garnettii
AGATGTAATGTAATTTCCCAGCCGGGAACAGTGGCTCACACCTATAATAAATAATAAAATCTTTCTGATTCCACCATCCTCTTAAACCATACCATTCCCTGGTTTCTTTTCATTGATAGATGAAAAGAATTTGTTGTCCCACATACATTAATTTATTGACACAGGCTATTCATTTACTTTAGAAGATCTGAGGCAAATATTTATATATTTATATTTTATGTAGATAAATACATATGTAAATTTATAAAAATAAATATATTATTTATTTAAAAGAATGAATAAATATATACAGGGTGACCATAAAGTTAGTTTAATTTTTTTTTTTGCAGTTTTTTTTTTTTGTTTTGGGGGGGCCGGGGCTGGGTTTGAACCCACCACCTCTGGCATATGGGGCCGATGCCTTTGAGCCACAGGTGCTGCCCAAGTTAGTTTAATTATAAATTGCACACTGACTTTATAGCCACCCTGTATATATTTGTCCCCTACTAGGATTGACTAGTGCATGATATTACAAAAAATAATGATGATGACCGTATCAAAGGCCATAAAAGAAGAATAAATTGGCTGACTTCCCTGAGGCAGGCCCAGCCATCCAAAGTTTCCCATGCTCAGTGTGGGCTTGCCGGGAGTTGGCACCCTGGCAAGAACAAAATAAGGATGACAGGAGGATGGTGAAACTGTGGACCATTTACACCACGAAAGAAAGATTAGAAAACACTTAGGGGAAGAAGAGATGGACTGATGTTAGATTCAGGTCTCCCTGACCTTAGAGGGTAAATATAAATCAAATCAACTTCAATTACAGTGAAAAACACCGAGTTCCTTTGGTTCAGGGACTTTGACTTTGCAAACACCGGGTGCACTTGCAACACTTGTCCTCTGGGGCCAGCCAAGGAGCATGTGCAGCTTGGGCTCAATGGCAGCCTCACTTCCCTCCATTTCCCCACTCCTGGGGTTGAGCAATGAGATATTTCCTTTGCTGAACTCACCAGGGTCGGTGAAGCCAAAGGTTTGCTTGAGCTGCTTCAGCCATGGCGATGGAGGATGGAAAACAGGTAAGTCCTTCAGTTCCATCTTTCCCTAGGCCATTTCTCCTCCCCTCACATGGGAGGCCACTTGAATTTTTCCAGGCAAGTGTTGCAAGAGCGATCGTCTCCTTATCATCTTATTGAATTATTTCTCAGTAGCTTTTCAGCTGGAAGTGAAGAATACCTACTCCCTACGAATATCCCTTACCATAAGGTGTCCCAGTGTCTTTACCAAACCCGTTGGGGTTTTCTTATTTTTCTCCCCACCAAATTGGGGACTGAGGTGAGGAGGAATTCTCTTAATTTGCGGATCAGCAAATTTGTCTTGTCAAATTTGGAAAGTGTGGGCTTTGTGGGCTGTCTGGTCTCTGTCCTAAATATTCTTCTCTTTTGTGGAGCAAAAGAGGTCATAGATGTCAATGAGTAGGCCGTGCTGGGCTCCAATACAAAATTATTTATAGATACCAAAATGCAAATTTTATCTAATTTTTTGTGACACGAACTATTGTTCTCTCTTTGATTTGTTTTCAATAATTTAAAAAGATAAAAACCATTCTCACATCTTGAGCTCTGCAAAAACAGGTGGTGGACTGAATTTGGCTTGCAGGGCCTGGTGTGCCACTGCCTGAGCGGGATCATCTCACCACTTGTGCTTTTTTGTTGCAAATACATTTCTGTTTTGAAACTTCCCTCTTAACACACGCAGTGTCTTGACAAATAGATGAATAGATAAGTAGACAACTGATGGTTGACAAATAGGCGAAATAGATAGACAGAGGTTTTTTTAAGAAGAAGTGGTAGTTGATCATTTAGGATATTAGAATGAAGGCCCTTGAGAGTTATGCTCAGCACAGTGCCTGGCACATAGTGTGGGTCAATACTTTTCTCTCAGATAAACGAAAAAAATCAACATTAAAGGAAGAAGAGTTGTGGTTCCCTTCCTGAGAGTGTTGGCAACACTCCTCTCTGTAAGCTGTATGTGTCCCAGAAGACAGGAAGAGGCCAGGTGTCAAAACCAAAGGCTTAAATAAGAAAATGAAGGTCAGTTGCCAGGCGTTTATTGGACAGAGGTGAATTGCAACATCAAGGCTCCATTGCAATATCAGACCAAGATGATAGCTTGGTCTGAAAAATTGTCACAACAGGCAGGACACGTTTGGGTTGGTCTTACCAAAGGAAGGGATCTGAGTTGGGAGGGGGAGAGAGAGAAAGCAGAGGAAATAAGACCTCTAATTATATCGATTAGGAATTGAAGCCCGACTACAACAGCTTCAACACTTAGGATTTCACTTGCTCTGTCATGAAAGAATCCCTGAAGTGGGCAGTCAGGGCAGTACTGGCAATTCCATCCAGTGTTCAGGGAGGCAGAGGTCAGTTCCTTCTATCTTTCCCCTCTACCTCTGAGTTACTTCATGGTATTAAATAGTTGCTGGAACTCTAGCCATTACACACAAGCTACAATTAAGTTCATGAGCTCATTCTAGAAAAAGTGCTATATGCCTCATTGTTGATTATCACTACAGTCACCTTCAAAGGACTCCCCTGGGTCATCTGCTGACCATAGTGATACTCTGCAGTGAGTTATGTAGCACTTTTTCTAGGATGAGTTTTCAAACTTAACTATCAGACCTCATACAACAACAGCTCCAGTGGCTATCCAGAAAAAGAGTCCCAAAATTCTTTCAAAAGGTGGACCAGGTGCTGGCATCAGTGTATATCTTTTCAAGGGGGGGTGTACCTCGAAGGTGATCGCAGTGATATTCAGCAGTGTAGTACTTCTTCTAGGATGAGTTCTCGAAATTAACTGTCTGATCTCGTATAAATGAGTGAACAAAGTTGTGTTTCAATAAAACTTTATTCAGAAACATAGGCAATTGGCCCAATTTGGCCCACAGGTCATAATTTGATGACTCCTGATTTAAGCGAAGGTGAGAGGTTAGTTAAGGTCCCATCCAAGGGACACCTTTTAGGATAAGACCTGAAAGATATCAGAATTTCTTTACGAAGGAAGGAGCAGGGCAGACCTAGAGTATTCTGGGCAAAAGGAACAGTATTTCAAGAGAGAGTCAACACACATTCAGGGCATTTAAGAGCATTCAAGTAG
The DNA here is from genome assembly GCF_000181295.1 of Otolemur garnettii. Taxonomy (NCBI): domain Eukaryota; kingdom Metazoa; phylum Chordata; class Mammalia; order Primates; family Galagidae; genus Otolemur; species Otolemur garnettii. The sequence goes on from NW_003852433.1 coordinate 13,211,286, forward strand.
AATGGAGTAAAATAAGTGAAAGGAAGAATTATAAGAGATTAAGCTGAAGAAGAGGTGGGAGCCAGGGCTACATCCTAAGGGTAATAATATAAAATGACTGTAGATTTCTAATAAGGAAGTGACATGATTTGAGCTGTATATTTTAAGTTCCTTCTAGCTTTTGGTTGGGATGAACGGATTGGAGGGATCAGAAATAAAGGTGAGGTTGGGCTCCTAGCACTCAGGGAGACCAAGGCAGGTGGATTGCCTGAGCTCACAGGTTCAAGATCCGCCTGAGCCAGAGCGAGGCCTCATCTCTAAAAATAACCGGGCATTGTGGTGGACACCTATAGTCCCAGCTACTTGGGAGGCTGAGCAAAGAGAATCTCTTGAGCCCAAGAGTCTGAGGTTGCTGTGAGCTATGATGCCACGGCACTCTACCAAGGGTGACAAAGTGAGACTCTGTCTCAAAAAAAAAAGAAGTAAAGCTGAGACATTCATTAGATTGGCTAAAATGAAAACCATCATCTGATATTGCCAGGTGTCGGTGAACTGTTCTTACTCATAGAACTTTGGACACCAACGCGAGCAGTTGGCCCCTCACACTGACCACCAACTCTCCAGATAGCAACTGCTTGTCCTACAATTCAATTCTGTCACTAACTACCCAGTGGAAGAGCTCAGATCCCCAACACTGTTCTAGCTTTATGCGCCAGTCACAAATATTGGGTCCCTAGGTGACTCACGCTTCTGTCTGGCTTGGCTGTAAAATCTCCTCCACTCCAGGTCCAGTATTTTGCTGGCATGGCTCTCAGAACTCAGAAAAATGATTTGCTTCCATTTAGCAGTTTATTATAAAGGGGACAACTCAGGAATAACTCATAATGCAAATAGAAGACATGTGTAGGGTGAGGCTAGAGGGAGGGGTGCCCTTCTGGGCCTCCATGTCTCCAACCCAGAAGCTCTCTGGACTCCACTGTTTAGAGAATTTTAGAGAGGAATGATCAAGTAAGTCATCAGCCAGTGATGATTAGCTCAATCTCCAGCCCCCTCTCCCTTCTCTGGAGGTCAAGAGAGGAGAGCTGATTCTGCCTTGGCCTTTCTGTTGCCCAGCTGCCATCCTGCAGCTATCTAGATGCTCCTATCTGCCAGTCATCTCCTCAGCCCACTAAAAACATTCTTATCACTCTGGAAGGCCCAAGGGTTTGGGGAATTGTGAGCTAGGGACTGGAACAAAAAACAAATATCAATTCTTTATTATGTAACAGTTGCAAATAAATAGAGTACTTTGAACAACTCACAAGCTTCTGGTGGGAGGGTAAATTGGTCCAACTATTTTGGTTGGGGAGGGGGGGCTCTTTTGAAACAGAGTCTCATTATGTCACCTTGGGTAGAGTCCCATGGTGTCATAGCTCACAGCAACCTCAA
>NW_003852433.1:13212788-13229320 GCF_000181295.1 Otolemur garnettii
TTTTTTTTTTGTTGTTGTCGTAGTTTTCAATGTTGTTTAGCAGGCCCAAGCTGGATTTGAACCCACCGCTCTCAGTGTATGTGGCTGGAGCCCTAACCAACTGAGCTACGGGCACTGAGCTGGGAAAACTGATTGTCAGTTTCTGCTAAAGCTGGGCATACCTTTACTCTGTGGGCCCATACTCCCAGGTATACGTCCAAGAGAAATGCAAGCACGTGTTCACCAAAAGATACACACGCCAACATCCACAGTCCACTGTATTAGAAATAGCCTGACACCGGAAATAATCCAGATGCCCAGCCATAGCAGAATGGATAAATAAATTGTGTTATCCTCACACTGCTCAAGGGTGTAAAGTGCAGCATTGAGAAGAACTGGTCCACAACTCTGAGCAATAACACAGGCGAATGTCACAGACATGCGATGTGCTGAAAGAAAGAAGCCAGACACCAAAGAGCACACAGGGCGAGTTCTGCCATGGCCCGGCACACACCTGAAAGTCACAGGGCTGTGCAAAATTGCTCCACAGAAGCTGCAGAATTCATGGGCAAAGTGAGGTTAGGAGAAGAATGCTGAGAAAAATAAAATGTCAGTGATAGATTTTGAAAATAGGAATGGAACAAAAACAGTAGCAAAGTTTTAAATAGGTGTTTTTAAAATGCATAAATATTTCAATAAACATCGAACTTTTGAAAAGTCCTCTTGACGTCTGCTGGCGGAGATGGGCATTGGAAGGCTTGGACTTTGTGAGTTTGGGGAAGGAGTCCCCAGACAAGTGGCTCATGACAGACTCACCAAACTGAGGCCGCAGGTCCATGTTTGAGCAACGTGCATTTGTGCCTCCCTCCAGTGCTCAGTTCAGCCAAGGGAAGTTTTTTACATTCATTTAACATTTCTCGCACAAAATCCCATATGAGCAAATGCTAAATTTGCCTTATGCTCAAATCATTCTCTAATATACCAATCACGCTGGAACACATTTGCATTTTCAAAACAAGCATTATAGCAGAAGCGGCTCTACACACTGGATGATCCTGTCTTCTGCAAGCTTCAGAGCCAAGGCAGCCCTGGCCATGCACAAGAGGCCAAGAGGGCACTTACCCTTGTACAGGGGAAGGTAGTAACAGAGAAGGAGATCAGGGGAGCTGCAGAGGGAGCTGGGAAGCTGAGCTTGGGGTGCTGGGTATGCTGGTTTCATTTCATACAAACACTATGGAGCTGTGTCCTTCCCACCCTTTGCTGTGTGTATGTTAAACTACAAGAAGGCATTTATTCTGGATGAGTGATAAAAACAGAACATGTTAGAAAACAAAGCAACAGGGAAGGAAACTTTTTAGAAAGATGTCTTTGTCTTCCAAATAAAAGGGAACAGTGGCCTGGACCACAGCACTGAGAAAAAGACAGCCGTAAATAGGTTGAAGGCTGCTGTAGCTATGAAGCACTGTGATTTGATGAACATGAGGAGAGGTGATGAATTAAGACTCTGGGACAACCCCTTTTTTTTGAGACAGAGTCTCACTCTGTTGCCCAGGCTAGAGTGCTGTGAGCTCAGCCTAGCTTACAACAACCTCAAACTCCCGGGCTCAAGCAATTTCTCTGCCTCAGCCTCCCTGGTAGCTGGGACTACAGCTGCCCACCATGAGGCCCAACTAATTTGACCACTTCTGCAGAGTAAAGTAAAGATGGTAAAGTTTAAAAGTTGGAAACTTGCAAAAGAGGAGAGGAAATTAAGGCCTCCTCAGTACTGTGGTCCATGACGACTTACTGCTCCTCGGTTTAGAAAAAGAATCCTTCTGCTTCAATTAATTTTTAATAGCGTATGTTTTCTCCATATTAAGCTTCAGTGCTGCAAAGATCCAAGCTCGGCCTTCCACTTCATGTCTTCTTTCTGGGAGGAATAAATGAGTTCAGAGTCAACCTGCCTCAGGCATACAAACTCTTTCTCAGCTGAGTGCATTTTCAGTCTGAGTAACTTAAATCTCAAACTCCCAGGGGCCTAGGACTTATCTTCTTCATCTCTTGTAAAGGGTTGAACAGACTGTGGGTATTCAACAAGTAATAACGCCATATTATATATCAATAGCATGTGCAGTCTGGTTGGGAAAAGTCGATTCTGATAAAATCAAGGCCCAGCCATCACCCAAGCCTTGGGTTTCATCCAAATGTGACCTCGTGGGAAGACTTTTTGAAAACTGAGAGGAAGGATGTACCTGTCGCCTTGGATTTCCTCTGTCTACGTGGATGCCCCTTGGGGTAGGCAGATAAGGGTTGTCTGTAACATATGGGTTTTTCTTTCTTTCTGAGTGTTACTCACGATTCCTCAGGTTTGACACTTAACTGACCTTCTATTAGTAATATCTGTTGAATAAATAATAATATAAAATGCTTATGCTGTACCAAGCACCATGATGATCGCTTCACCTATAGGATCTCATTCAACCGTCTCTTTGACAGTATCAGGTAGGGTCTATCATTAGCCTTATTCCACAGATAGAAAGATGGAGGCACAGAGTTTTTAGTCATTTGCTCAAAGTGGTGAGCAGCGGACCAGAGCAAATGAGTAAGGGAGTTTCAGACAGACATTCAACATGGGCCCCTTTTCACCTGGCATAGATGAAAAGAAGCTAGATGGAAAAGAACCTTTGCGAAGGAGCTAAGCTGACCACGGAATGGGCTCTTGAGCTCTGGGCTCCACTTGACAACCTTCTCCCCTAACAACCTCCATGAACACATTACCTCCTAGCTCTGAAGTAATAGTCATTTGTTTACTAGTCTATAATGTGTCTGTCCCCACTTGGCAATATGTTCCCTGCCAGCTCGGGGTTTGTGCGACTCTTTCACTGTCATTTCCTTGTGCTTAGGACAGTGCCTGGGACTCAGGAGGTGCTGAGCAGATATTTGAGTGAATGGGTGCGTGACCTAGTGAGCCTCAGTTTAGTCATATGTAAAATTAAGACCGTGGTTTCTGCTGTGTGATTGCTGCAGAGATTCATTAGGACAGCCACGCATACAGAAAGCAAGTGGTACCAGGACTGGCATAGCGCAAATGTCTTCTAAGAGGGTGTTATCCATCTCTTGCTTATTTATTTATTTAAAGATAGGGTCTCACTCTGTCACCCAGGCTGGGGTGCAGTAGCATCATCATAGCTCACTCAATCTCAGATTCCTGGGCCAAGTGAACCTCCTGCCTCAGCCTCCTGAGTAGCTGGGACTACAGGTATGTGTCACCAAACCCAGATAATTTTTTTTTTCTTTTAACTTTTTGTAGAGGTAGGGATCTTGCTATGGTGCCCAGGCTGGTTCTAACTCCTGGCCTGAAGACATTCTCCCACCTCAGCCTCCCAAAGTGCTGAGATGACAGGCATGAGCCACTGTGCCTGGTCATGGTGGGTGCTATTTATAACGCACACACACACAGAGACAGACAGATGCAAAGACAGGCCCAGGCCGAAAGATACATACAGTTACACATCCAGACAGATAGAGGGAGGCACACAGACAGTCATATGTACGGACGGATGAGTAGTCATGAACACACACACGTACCAAGAGACACACAGGAATCCAGAGGAACCCACCCCAGCTATAGCCCTGCTCCCTCACACACAGCCCACCCCCACCCCTCTGCATCCCAAGACCTCTCCCTCCCTCACCGCCCTCCAAACTCCTGTGTTTGGAAAGTTGGGCCCCCGTGAGGCAGTTTGATTGGCTGGGACCCCTTCAGTGGTTTTATTTTTCCGAGTGCGGTTTTGAAGCGACATGGCAAGTAATGAGAGGAAATAATTCTGCTCATTGTTGAACAACCAGCATACACCGTGGCAATGTGTATAACAGATGTGTGTGCGGACAGGCCTTGCTAAACATGGTTGTGTGCCCCGATCTGTCTCTGAAGACGGAGAATTCAAATCGGCATGTTGATTTTTTTTAGGGGAAGTAAGCAGGAGGGGCGCTTGAACCTGCTCCAGGGGCGTATTAAGTTGGACAGTCCTGAGGCGTGTGGAAGCCCTGCCCGTGGGTCTGGATCGTGGGATGCGTGCTGATGTTAATCCCCTGGATTTATATAATATCACAGCGTTCAGTTTTATCTTCCCTTCTCCCCAAAAGGATGTTTAAGAAAAACTACTTTAAATGAACCAAAAACCACTTGGTGGAGTCATATAGACAAGACTCGGATTCTGACTACCTTTGGCTCATACTGGAGATATTAGATCTGTCCCTGGCTCCCTATAAAATCCACTTCATGTCTTCTTTTAATGACAAAGACCACGGTTGCTCACTTCTGTCCATATTGAGCAATGAAGTCCCCAGTGACTCCCCTTTCTCCAAGTTCTCCCAGCGCACTTACCTTCCCAGTCAAAGATGCACTGTCTTATCTCTATCTGACCAAAGAGACCTCTGCCAGAGGTAAAGGTTATGCTCTTTCTTGCTTGAGAAGCCATCAGCTTCCTCTGGCCTGTAGGTGTAGGCGACCCCAAAGCTCACAACTAGCTGCATGTGAGCCAGCTCCAGCCCCCAGACTTGTTTTATTTGGCTCACAGAGCGTTGGCGCACACCCTATATTTTTCTTATAATTTGATTCATTTGCCAACATTCAAAATTCAGAAGATTTCTCATACAAAAAAAAAAAAATTCAGTTTTCTAGCTTTCTTTGAAAACTAGAAAGTTCTGGCAACACTAAGCCTACATTTCTACATCTGATTTTTGAAGTCATAATCAGCTACAGTCGAGTGATGGGTGGTCCCTTGAGACAAGACTCTGCATTTTGCCATAATCCCCACCTCTCCCTATTATCTTCTGACACTGTGTCTCAGTGTCTTTTGCTCCTTACCACTGTGCTCCAGATAGTAAAATAGTTCTTGTACCCGCATCTCTTTCAAGAGTAGAGAAACAAAAGCTTATAGCTGTATAATAACAAAAATAAAATCTGACCTTTACTTCGAGTATTCCAAGTTCATTGCATTAATTAACTCATTTAATTCTCAAAACAAAACTCAAAACTTTGAGGTTGCTGTGAGCTAGGTTAATGTCATGGTACTCTAGCATGGACAACAGAGTGAGACTCTCTCTCTTAAAAAAAAGAAAAAGAAAGTGATTGCTAGAATCCTGCCTTTGAGTTGAGAGGATGCATGGGATAAGGAAAAGAGCACAGGAATAGGAGTCCAGAGCCCTGGGTTCTATAGAGAATGCCTCCTTCCAGAAACGCAGTCCTTCCTCAGAGGCGCAAGTAAGCCAGGCAGCCAGCTGGGTCAAACACATTGTAGAAAAATGTGTCCCCTGGCAAGGTCCTTCTGAGCCTGGACAGAGGAGAAAGGGGCCTGCCCCATCCCTACCTCCCCTCAAGCCTTAGATAAATCCCCCTTAGCCCAAATAATTGTAATTGTGCATCAATGGCAATACACATAAATATATATTTCTCAACAAAACTTAAACATTCCCTATGTGGGAAAAGAATGTCTCTTTCAAGAGAAAAATCAATCAATATTGTTAATAAACAATATGCATGTTATTTAGAATCAATGGGCCCTGTAAGGCCAACCAGATCAATTAGCATTTCCACAAAAACATGTTTCTGGATACTTCCAGGGGCCCTGGCCAGGCCCCACCCACCTGTCTCTTGTAAGTTAAAATTAATCACATCATAAAGGGGCAGATGAGATCAGAATTGAGCAAAAGTTCCCTTAGAAACTAAACCCTTCCATAGCTGGAAGCAAAACGAGTGAGAATGTGGTTTGCTCGTTCTGTACCATGTGTTTGCTAAGGGCTTCCTGGAGCTGCAGGGGTCAAGTGAGAGAGATTCTCCTGACTCCCCGGGGGGCCGTGTTTCAGGGGCACCCACCTGCTCAGCACCTGCTTGGATGGAGTATTCACAGTGCCAGGGAGACTGAGTAGAGTGGCTCACACCCATAATCCCAGCACGGATTACTCCTGAGAGACCAAAGCAGGTGGATTACTTGAGCTCAGGAGTCCAAGACCAGCCTGAGCAAGAGCTCTTCCCATTTCTAAAACTAGCCAGGCATTGTGGTGGGCGCCTGTAGTCCCAGCTACTCTGGAGGCTGAGGCAAGAGGATTGCTAAAGCCCAAGAATTTGAGGTTGCTGTTGGCTATGACACCATGGCACTCTACCCACAGTGACACACACACAAAAAAAAAAAGTGCAAGAAGATGGCAGCCCCGGTGGGGCCCCAGCTCAGGTGTGAGGGCGAGGCAAACAGCAGAAAGACTGTTATAGACACAGGCAAACACAAAGAGAGGGAAGCCCCCTGTGCTCAGAGAACCACAAAAAGCTCCACATTGCTAATGAGGAGCTCTGGAAACCAACAAACATCCTTTCATCCACCCAAGGTAGAGCTCAAACGCTCTGAGGTTAAGGATCCTCTTTGTTTTGTTCATGGCTCTACTACCCTACATAGCAACGTCTCAATAAATAATTGCTGAAGGAATATCCAAATATCAACTGAGAACATTCTACAAGAAATATTCTGCCAGGGAATGAAACACTGAAGAGAGCACAGCCCCAGCTCTCCAGTGGCTCACAAGCCCAGGGAGATGGTGACAGCAAGGAAACAGACAGCTGCCCCACAGTGTGACAAATGCTAAGACTGAGGCACAGCGAGATGGACATCTTGGTGAATCAAGTAAGAACCCTGGAGAAAGTGACATCTCGGTTGAGACCAGAGGAAGAGCAGACAGAACTGGGCACTCAGAGCAGAGAGAACAGGGCATACAAAGGCGTGGAGGTGAGAGAAAATTCACCAGATTGGGATCGCCAGAGGTGCCAGCCAACAGGTGCAGGTGTCAAAGGGGAAGTTCATTGTGAAAGCACAGCAGAAAATGAATGAAAGATAAGACCAAGGCTGATAAAAAGTCTAATCATTATTTGAGATCAATTCTAAGGCCCGTGTGTAAAGAATCTACCCCAGAAGCCACAGCTACTGTCTCTTAATAAGGACTTAGCACCTTTATTATTTGTGCCAGTCACTGTGTTTAGTCTTCAACCCTAGGATGTAGGTGCCACTTTTCTTTCAATTCACAGAGGAGAATGCAAAGCACTCACCCCCATCCAGGGTCACACAGCTCAGACACACAGACAACCGAGACTTGAACCAAGGAGCAGGATTGCAAAGAAGGCATCTTATAGCTAGAAAGTCAAGTTTAGTAAAACACTGAGGGGCGATGCCTATGGATCAGTGAGTAGGGCGCCAGCCCCATATACCAAGGGTGGCGGGTTCGAACCTGGACCCAGCCAAACTGCAACAAAAAATAGCCAGGTGCTATGGCAGGTGTCTGTAGTCCCAGCTACTCGGGAGGCTGAGGCAAGAAAATCTCTTGAGCCCAGGAGCTGGAGGTTGCTATGAGTTGTGACGCCACATCACTATACCAAGGGCGACAAAGTGAGACTGTCTCTAAAAAAGAAAAAATAAAAGAAAGGGACTGAGGAGGATGAGGAGTGAGGTGCATCATTTTATCTACACCCGTATCTTCCTGGCTCATGAACGCAAAGCCAGGCCTGGGTAATTACAGGGGAATGAAGGTGAGGAGGAGGGAACAATAGGGTTCATTCTCTACCACCTGGGTATGGTGGTTACCATGGAGACCAATCAAGGTGATGGGACCAGAGATCAAAGTCCTCCATGGGGATTTTCTCCTCCACTCCAGTTGAAGAATTGACGGTTGCAGTTACTGGAGGACCAGAGAACATGGTTAGTTGTCCAAGTTGGAGAAGAGACAGTTTCTTAGCATCTGCTTCTGAAGCCAAGGGATAAGATGGGGTCAATATTTGTGCTCTTTAATAATGATTCTTTTTTATTATCTTTCATTTTTAAAAAAATCAAGCTTGTCACAAACTCAAACAGTGGATAGAAAACAGATAGGCGCTAAAAAGAAAAAAGAATCTCTCTCGTTGGAGTCTGATAATTGACATTATCTAAAAAAACACATAAAAGACGGAAAACTTCGGGGGTTCCTGGGGAACGTGGAGTAGCTATGGACAGGGCGATGGGGTGTAGTGGGGGGGGGTCTTCCTTGTGTACTTTTGGGTTTGTTCATTTAAAATATATAAGCTTGAAATTAAAATAATAAATATGAATCTAATTTTTAAAACTAAAAAGCATATGAAGTTTAGTCAACAACTCTTAAACATGTAGTCATGTCTCTTACAAGCCTGCTTCTCTTTGTATCTAGAAACCCACACATGGGATGGATATAACTGTTAAATACAAAGGAATCATTAGAGGAATTTATACAGATCTCTCTCATTTTTTTTAGAGGTGTTACGGGTTCTGTTAGAGCATCTGTGGACAGACAAGTAGGTCCTTAGCTTTCTCTAAAAAAGAGGAGTTGAAATTTTGCCGTTTCATGCTTGCACTCAAGTCACCTAGTTGTGAGACAGAGCAGGATGGCTTCCCTGGTGACTTTCAGATGAGGGGTCGATTGAGAGCTGGACCCTTTCAACAACTGACCATCCTCTGCCTGACAGCAGCAAGAGCTCCCTGATCAGACTCTCTAGATCCCAACCTGGGTTCTGTCTTTCACTATCGTGGGGTAAAACGTCAACGTCCTCATCTTTTAAAAGGAAAACATAGTGTGCTCGATAGGGTAGGTTTTGAGAAATAAATGGGAAGAAATCCGTATATTTTAAAACCCAACACACAGCCTACTATTTTGGCCTAGAATAGATTAAAAAAATGATTGATGTGGGCAGTGCCTGTGGCTCAGTAGGTAGGGAGCCTGCCCCATATACTGAGGGTGGCAGGTTTGAACTCGGCCCCAAGCAAAGTGCAACAACAACAAAAATGACCGATGTTAGTATCACTGTCACAGCCATATCATCACTTCCTCTAGGATGACTATTCGCTGTGCCCCACTTCTCCATCCACTCACTCCACACACACTAACTGAATGCCCAGGGCGTGCCCAGTGTGTCCACCCTGGACAAAGAGGGAAGCTCACGTTAAAGGGGGGCTTTGCCAGCATTGGCTCCGGGGCCAAGGATTTCAATTCACACGTCTCATCTGAGCTTGGCCTAAACCAGCAATCTTTCCAAAAAGAAAAAGGGTCTGGCAGGGGGGAATTTAACTCAGAGTTCAAAGTCACTGATAACAGCTTTAGAATATTAGGACATGGTATTTGTTTCAGGGCTCCAGGAAATGTGTCCCAAAAGAGATGTTTTGAGAGAAAATGTAAGGAAGTCCAGGAAGGACCTCTAGAAAGCATTTTGTTCATTCCCACGCCCTCAACCAAGGGACCACCTGGGGAAATTAGTGTGGATCCAGGCCTATGTTAAATCATCTTCATCACTGTTGTAGTAAAGACAATGATATTTACTACTATTTATGAAGGGTTTGCTGTGTGTCAGGCTCTGTCCAAGGGATATGACACATTGACATCTATCTATAGTGCAGGCCAGGAGCAGTAGCTCATGCCCAGAATACAGCACTTGGAGAGGCCAAGGCAGGAGGAGTGCTTGAAGCCAGGTGTTCAAGACCAGCCAGGGCAACATACAGAGAACCCCATCTCTACAAAACAAATTAAAGTAATACGATTAAATAAAAAACATCCACAATGTGGTATGCAGCTGAACCATCTACAGCTCAGACAGGTTAAGGGGCTTGTCCAAGCTCACACAGCTGCTAAAGACCATGCCAGGATTCTGTTAGTGCACCAGAACTCTCTGCCACCCACAAGTCCAAGAGAAAAGACTCCCCAGACTTTCTAAGGAGGGACTTCTCTAAGGGACACAGAAACCTGTGGCTCCCTTCTCTAGGCTCCTGTGAAGACCACCACAAAGAGTAGTTGCAGAGACAGTAGGAAACCAGAAAGCCCAGAGAGAAAGCCTAGTGGTCAGCTCCCCCTGAATGTGCTCCAGGGCTGTGCACACAGGCTGGGCAGAGGGCACAGAAACCTGAATCATTTAGCACATGGCTGTGGAAGACAATGGATGACATTGTAGGCTGAGGCGGCTGAACCTGAGAACCCTGGGGACCCAGCCACATCTCTCTAATCGGATCTGAAAGCCGCATTCCTTCAGTTCCCCCCAGGTTGCAGTGAATTCCTATAGCTTATTAAGCAGGTAAGACCCGTTGTTTTGATATAAAAACAATAGTCTGTGTGCTGGGCTGGGCTGAGACCTAACAGAAAATAAAAATTCAGCAGCATAAAGTCTATCACCTCAAACACACATCTGGAAAGCATTTTCTATTGATATAAAAATGGATGTGTGTATAATACATTTTGTATTTATGAATCTGGTGTATTAATCACAAAGGCCACAGTGAAAAAGGGCCATTCTTATCCCAAAGCCAGCCCCTGAGATGAGCTTTTGGATGACTTTGTGGTCGATTTCCTTCACTTGAGGCCAAAAAGCTGGGCGAGGGATATTCACATACACACCCTCTTCTTCACCAGTCTTGGTTTCCAAAACCCCAACTGGGCCAAATTCTGTCTAGTTTTCTGTAGTGTCACAGAGCAGATACAGCTGAAAATAGAACGTGCTGGTGAGGTCTGCGGATTCCGGCCCCTTCTAAAGCTCTTACTTGACTAAAAGCCAGATTTCTTGGAAAACTGCATTTTTAGGAGAGCTGGTTGGTTTGCATGGCTTCACAAGGACAGGAATCGGCAGGAGGAAAAAGTGGCAGGAGAAAAGGGGCTGTACTCTGAAGCTGCCAGGAGAACCAAATTGTTGAGAGTCGTCTACAGGTTCCACTCACCTAGGATGAAGGGTGATGATGTTTAACTGAGCTTTGCAGGGGCTAGTGTCCCAGCCCAGGATGCTGTATAAATAATATTATGTTCCATTTTCTGAACAGCTGGAGTATCATATGAAAAATGGTGAGATATCTGGTCTCAAAATAGTAGGTAATACCATTTAGAAGTATGTGTCCTTCAGAACTTTGTTAGGCATTGAAATTCAGAGGAGTTACTTAGAATACGCAACTCTCCAGTAGCAGACTCTGGGGTTGGAAGCAAAAGGGTTCATATGATGACTGTGAAGATGCCTGAAATTTACTTTGGGAGGGTGAGGGGGAGAATTGTCACAGACCATAAAGGGGCAAGTCATTAGAGTAATAAAAATAAAGGGACGTTCTCTAGAGTAATAAAACCAATGTACCTTGAGAGACCATATGACCTGCCATGCATGTTAAGATATTGGGAACAAAGCAAACTCACAATAACAAAAAAATAGTTGTGAATTATTTAATCAATGAAAAGCTTACTCAGATCTAGCTTTTTATTTATTTATTTTTTTAGAGACAGAGTCTCACTTTATTGCCCTCAGTAGAGTGCTGTGGAGTCACAGCTCACAGCAACCACCAATTCCTAGAATTAGGCGATTCTCTTGCCTCAGCCTCCTGAGTAGCTGGGACTACAGGCACCCACCAGAACACCTGCTATTTTTTTTGTTGCAGTTTGGCTGGGGCCAGGTTCAAACCTGCCACCCTCAGTATATGAGGTTGGCGCCCTACCCACTGAGCCACAGGTGCTATCTTGACATCTAGGCTTTTTAGAAAAAAAAAAAGAGAGAAGTTTGTTGCTTTTCAGGAGAGTAACTCTATTTGGTGTGTTCTAGGGTGAAGACCAGCAAAGAGCTATTTATCTAAGGACGGTCGGCCCTTCAGTCAAGATGTGCCGGGTTCTGCGGCTGTAACAAACAATCTTGAAGTAACTGTGGATTAAATCAACAAAGGTTTCCTTCTTTCCTTTTTTTTTTGGAGACAAAGTCCCACTTTGTCACCCTCTGTAGAGTGCTATAGCATCCTAGCTCACTACAACCTCAAACTCTTGGGCTCGAAGTCATGCTCTTGCCTCAGCCTCACAAGTAGCTGGGACTACAAGAGCCCACCACAATGCCTGGCTATATATATATATATTTTTTTTTAGAAAAAAGTTTTTTAGAAAAACTCTTGCTAAGACTGAACTTGTGGTCGACCTAGAACTTGGAGGTCTCAAACTCCTGAACTCAGGCAATCCACCTGCCTTGGCATCCTAGAGTGCTAGGATTACAGGCATGAGCCATAACACCCAGCCCAACAAAGGTTTATTTCTTGCTTTCCCTGCATTTTCTTGTGGATCAGTTGGGAACTCTGCTCAGTGTTTTCCACATTCAGGGATCCAGGCTAAGATGAAGTAGGAAGTACTATTCATAAATACACATATGTATTATACACACATGCATTTTTCCTGGAAACATTGCATATGACTATAGCAAAGGAGGGTGGAAAATGTCATCCTACATACCAGCTCTTAAAGCTTCCATCCGAAAGTGACACACATCACACCCACTTACCTTTTAATAACCAATGTGAGTCACATGGACATTGTCAGGAATGGGGAATATAATCCCACCATGTGCCTAGGAGGAGAGAGAATAAGAAATATTTAGTGAATGACATGAATTGTTTAAAAATTTAAAGAAAATAATGATTTTTCAAAAAGATGAGTGGGTGAAATCATAAGACTAGGATTCACAACAAACGTGAAAAAAATGCTCAACATTACTAATCATCAAGGAAATGCAAATTAAAACCACAATGTGATACCATCTTACTCCAATTAGAATGGCCATTATTAAATAATCAAAAAACAATAGATGTTGGTTCGGATGTGGATGCAGTTAAAGGGAACATTTATATACTGTTGGTGGGAAGTAAATTAGAACAACCTCTATTCAAAGCAGTATGGACACTTGTCAAAAAAGTAAAAACAGATCTACAATTTACCCCTGCAATCTCACTACTGAATATCTACCCAGAGAAAAAGACATCATTATATCAAAAAGATACCTGCATTCATGTTTATCACAGCACAATCACAATCACAAAGAAATGGAATCAACCTAAGTGCCCATCAACTGGTGAGTGGATAAAGGAAGTGTGGTATATACATACTATGGTATACATACTACTCAGCAATAAGAAAGATTTAAATAATGTCTTTTGCAGCAACTTGGATGGAATAATGGAGGCCATTATCCTAAGTGAAGTGTCTTAGGAACAGAAAAATAAATGCTGCTTGTTCTCACTTATAAATGGGTGCTAAATGATGGTAACACAAGAGCACATGGAGCAGTGTAAAGGGCATTGGAGACTCAGAATGGGGTAGGAGATGAGGGATAAAAAATTACCTGTGGGGTACAACGTGCACCACTCAGGTGACGGGTACACCAAAAGTTCAGACTTCACCACTAGGCGGTATGCATATGTAACAGAATTCAACTTGTACCCCTTAAATCTATCAAAATGTTTTTAAAAAGGAAAACAAAAATTAGGGCCTAGCATTTACAGAATGTTTTACAGTTTATAAAGCTCTTTAATTGGTATCATCACATTTTCAAAGTCAAAACAGTATTTTAGCATGGTCTTTTGGTTTTTTTAAAGGGGCAAATGTTCACTAAAGCTAGAGCAATTAAAATAAGTTTAATTTACTCATTCATATAATACAGTAGAACCTCCATAGTTGACCATCTCCCTACACTGACTACCTCCTTAAGTTGACCTAATTTTCATAGACCAGACAAGCGCCACATGTACATATCAGTACAGTAGGCCTCGTTCCTTATGTCGACCACCTCCGTGTGTTGAATAGTTTGTTACAATCCCTTGGGTGGTTAACTGACAGGAGTTCTGCTGTATATATTACTTCTTGTCTGTCATTGTTCCAGATGCTGGAGATATATAGACATGAAAAAGAGAGATAAGATCCTATGTTCTTAGAGCTTACTGTCTAGTAAGGAAGGTAGATAATAAAGCAGTAAATAAACTTAGAATATAATTAGATGAACAGACTCTACGTCACTTCCTCCATCGTTCCTGTTCCCTATGTTCTCAGCTTTGTGTGATCCCCTCTCCTTGAATGTGGGTGAGACCTATGAGTTATTTCTAGATAATAAACTATGGCAATGGTAATGGGATATCATTTCTATGATTATTTTACCTTAAGAAGATACTGTCCTGCTCTCAGACTCACTCTAGAGACTTTTCAGATACTGTAAGTCTGCTTTTCAAAGTGGGCACACCATCTTATATTTCATTTACATACCAGAGCTCTAATTCCTCCACATCCTCACCAACACTTGGCATGGTGAGCATTTTTCACTCATGAGTTTGAAAGAGTCAAGGTACAGCTGATGGAAATGAGAGGTACTAGAACTGCCATCCCAGAGGCCCAAAATAAACAGTGAGGAGGACTTTTTTGAATTTGGAGATACTAAATTTAGTGTATGAGAACAACACCAGCTGCTGAAACAAATAAACCAAAAAAATTGCAAGTGACTTAACACAATGAAAATTTATTTTGTTATGCCCACCTAAAGGTCCAGTGTGGGTATTCCTCCACATGGTGACTCAGAGACTCAGGAATTTTACATACAGTGGGTCTGCCACCCTTTAGCAATTCACAAATCATGACACAGGACACAAGAGCATAAAGAAGCTTCCTGAAGTCTCTGACTTAAGCATGGCTCTCATCTGCTTGCATTGTATAGGTAAGAGCCAGTCATATGGCCCTTCCTGGTCTAGAAAAGGTCAGAAACCTGGTTCTAGAGAACCCACTGGTGACAGCTCCTCCCTCTGAAAATGGCGAGAGGTCACACATTTTTGTTGGCTGTCTGGCCATCTCCCTGTACCCAGTCGTATCTGACACTTGACAGCACAGATTCTGACCCCAGCTTCAGAAGTCCAGAGGAGCAACCAGTGTACTTCCTGGTTCCATGGTCCTTCCCTCATGGAAACCCCAGAGGTGAAATTCCCTCAGACTCAGTGGGGAGCCACAAATGGCCGCATGGCTTTCCCATTACTACATCCTGAGGCCTGCCCAACCGCTTCCTGCTGGCCCTCCCCAAAACCTCTCCGTTCTCCCAAACAACTCCAGGGGCTTAACCACAACAATTTTACTGCTCTTGACAGAACTAGCTCTGGAGCCAAAATACTGTGTTTGCATTTTCTCTTCACAGGAAAGTTGGGTAGGTTTGCGTCAAGCCCCTGCAAGGTTGGGACTGAATTCATGTTTTGGGGAGAGCGCTTGCAGGGAGGTTCTTCCAGAGGTAGAGGTTTCCATATACTCTGATCATAGGAAGCTGACAAACAACAAAAGCAATGGCAGCAACTACTGTTAACGTGGTGTTTCCCAAGTTGCTGTGCTGTGCTGAACATTCACCATGCAGCTTTGACACTTCTCACAAGAGGGCTGCATTTCATGGTGCATGGTTCATTTCACAAACCCATTTCACAGATAGAGAAAACTGACCAAGCCCAGTAAACTGACTTTTTCCAATGTTACTTGGTCATTAGCAGAGCCAGTACTTGACCCAGGGCCATCTTATTTCAAAGCCACGTCTTGCCCTTCTTTATGACAGCTCTTTCTCTAAGTGGGCAGGAATCGCAGGAGTTATCTCAGCCTGCTCTGTTTGCCAATGGACTTGCCAGGACCATTGGGAAGCTATCACGGCCTGCTTCCTCAAACTCTTCTGTCAATGCTTCATCTGGAAAGTGAGAGTGGCCACAGCACAAGCAGTTGAAATGGGAACGGCAGAAATGGGGGTAAAGATGAACTGGAACTATCTTGGGTGATTACTCAAAGGGTTTCAGAACACAAAAAAACACTCTTTTGGATCTTAAAAGAGTGACTTTGTGTCTGCTAGATGGAAGTAGTTTGGGATACATGTCTACTGCGGACCTGACCCAATATGCTCCCAGAGGAGAAAACTACTAAGAACAAACCATCTGAAATTTGCTGAAGGATGATGAGTTCCTTGTGACTGTCTCCCCCCAAGGATGTACCAAAGACTCTTCAGGAACTCCAGGAAGACTCAAAAGGAGTTGTTTATTCTGATGCCTCAATTGTTCTCAAAAGCATTAGATGATAAGATCCATACATTTTGAGCTTATCTGTTTTGTGTTCCCCACCACCCTGTGTGTTTCCTTTAACAGAGAAGTATAATAAATGTTGATTCAAGGTCATGGAAGAAGCCCAAGTGCCCATCGATCCACGAATGGATCAATAAACCGTGGTATATGTACACCATGGAATATTATGCAGCCCTAAAGAAAGATGGAGACTTTACCTCCTTCATGTTTACATGGATGGAGCTGGAAAATGTTCTTCTTAGTAAAGTATCTCAAGAATGGAAGAAAAAGTATCCAATGTACACAACCCTAATTTGAAACTAATTTATAGCTTTCATAGGAAAGATATAACCTAATTATAGCCTTAGAATATGGGAAGGAGGGAGGGAAAGGGGAGGGGAGGGTGGTGGGTGGGTGGAGGGAGGGTGATTGGTGGGGTCACCTCTATGGTTTACCTTACAAGGGTACAAGTGAATCTTTTTAAAAAGCAGAGTATGAATGTCTTAATAACTAAGAAAATGACATGAAGGCTATGTTAACCAGTTTAATGAGAGTATTTCAAATTGTATATGAAAACACCACACTGTACACCTGTGGTTGCATTAATGTACACAGCTATGATTTAATTTAAAAAATGTTGATTCAGTGAAAGAAGTTTTTTTTTTTTTTTTTTTTTTTGAGACAGAGCCTCAA
>NW_003852433.1:13230414-13239058 GCF_000181295.1 Otolemur garnettii
AAAAAAAAAAAAAAAAATTATTGAGCTTCTGGCTGATGTCAACTTTCCTCACTGGGTGTTAAAAATAGTAGACCATAAGAATATGACCTTGAAGGCTGGGGACAGTGGCTCATGTCTGTAATTCTAGCACTTTGGGAGGCTGAAATGGGTGGATTGCCTGAGCTCAAGAGTTCAAGACCAGCCTGAGCCACAGTGAGACCCATTTCTGAAAAAATAGCCAGGCACTGTGGCGGGCGCCTGTAGTCCCACCTAATCCAGAGCCTGAGGCAAGAGGATCACTTGAGCCCAAGAGTTTGAGGTTGCTGAGAGCTATGACACCATAGGACTCAACCCCAGGGTAACAGAGTGAGACTCTGTCTCAAAATACATATATATGTGTGTGTGTGTGTTACCTCAATGTTGTTGATTTGAGACTTGGTTAGGCTTGTCTAATTCACTTTTGCTCTTACTCTTAAGGTTTGGCCTTTGTCTGGGCTCACCGCCTTCCTGTAGTTTCTTCTGAAAGTCCAGTGTATTTACACGCGCAACTCTACCACGGCAAGTGCTAACTCCAACATCTGTCTCCCCAACACACAAAGGCTGCTGCTGTGTGTCCTTTGCTCTCTAGTCTCCTAGATACTACTTTCTTCTGTGTTTCTGAAAGACTTATTCCATGTGCACACAGCTTGGGAGTCAGTAAATGCCTCAAGGAGAAACCACACAAATGTTCATCCAGTCACCTCCCTGTGCTTCCTTCCACTTCGTAATATGTCTCTTAAGTCCCAGCCACTTTGGAACCCCCAAATTTCAATCTCTGTCTCCCCAGCCCAGAGGGATAGCCACTTTCTACTCATCTTTTATTCCTCCACATCACGGGCCAACCAAAGGCTTTAAAGGAAGGGCTGGGGTCAATTTGAGGGCCTCCTCAGCATACTTCTCTCCTCTCTGGCATCATATTCCCACAAATTCTGCCTGTGTCGTTGCAGTCCAATCTTTATAAATGGTCATTTTATGTCTTTGTGCCTCGTTTTATTTGGTTTGGGTGGGAAAGGTATTTTAATACAAGTTATGCTTGAACTGAGTTTTACACTGGAACTTTTTTCTATGCCTGGCTAAAACCGATCCCTATTTGTAATAGCTATGAGCGATTACAGTCTGGAGCCAGGACGCTTGGATTCAGAACCTACCTCTGACACCTCGTAGCTCTGAATCTTAAGTTAATCACTTAACTTCTCTGGGCCTGAGTTTCCTTGTCTTAAAAATTGGAAGAAAAACCATTTCTATCTCACAGAGTTATGAAAGCTAAATGGGACAATGATTTAGTACATTTTCTAATACATGGGAGGTATTTGCATATGTGTTTGTATTGTAAATATTTATCGAATGGATGGGAAAGCTAAGACCCACCTTGACACATGGCAAGTTGGTGGCAGAACATAAAACTTAAATCTCCTGACCTCTAGTCCAAAGAATATAGAAAAATACTGGCATAGAGATCATAACTGTGAGAATGCTAATTATTTAAGGCACTTGTCAATGTTATTAATATTAAATAGTTAAAACTTTGATGGCCTTTTTCTCAGCAAATAGAACATTAAGAGAAAGAAAAATCAGATAAATGAGTTTTGCGAGAGAAGAGATAAAGGAAGAGCCTGAAACACAGCAATTAGGACCATGGGTGGACCCTGAAAATTTAGATATAAACCTTGACTTAGGCCTGAAACACTGGAAGAAGGACGTGCCCAGGTGGGTTTCCATTTCTTTGCAGACTCCTGAGTGCCCAGCTCCCATAGTCTTCAGCAAATGTGAGAAAGCCATGCCTCAAGACTGTCTGTACTATTTCCCATCTGAGTCCACACACACACACACACACACACACCCCGCCCACCAACGGGGACATAGGAGGCCTCCCAGCCAGAAACTCAGCAAGTGCCAGTGCAGTTCTGGCACCACTCACAGCTCGCTCCGTAGTCCTGGGAAAATGACGGAACTCCTCAGCACACTCATTTCCCCACTGCCAGAACACAGACAATAAAATCCACTTCTCAGGGAGCCAGGGGAATTAATTATTTGAGCGTTTATTAAGTGCTTTGAAGATGAACGTGTGAAGTGTTCACTTTTTCCCTTCCTTGCCCTCAGGTTTTCCTAGGCAGGACAAGAAGCCCACAAAAGCCAAGTCCACAGCTCGCATGGAAAGTTCAGGATGTTTCCTAAGGGCCCATGTAGCATATTAATTCTTACTTGAGTTTCAACCTGTGTAGCATTAGGAATAAAATGCGCTTGTAGAAACTCTCACAAAAAGGCCTTGGCTGAATTCTCCTCCAATAACAGGCTGGAAACTTTCACAGAGTTGCTTACATATCTTCATTCATGGATTTGGCAAATAATTATCAAACACTTTCTATGTGCCAGGGATTCTTCTGGGTGCTGGGGATACAGCAATCAACAAAGCAGCAACGATTGCTCCATTCTAAAATGTACATTTCACTGGGAAATTGGGAGGGGACATGCAGTAAACAAGAAAGACCAGTTTATACATGCACACACACATTCAGCATTCAGCATATGTGAGACCGTGAAAGGCGTGAAAAGGAAAATAAATCAGGGAAGGTAGAGTTTAAAAAGCAAGAGTGGTGGGGAAGAGTTGCTATTTGATGAAGGGTGAACAGGTAAGATGACATTTGAGTAAACACTGTAACAAGGGGGTGCGGGGGATCCATGAAGATGTAAAAGGGAAGAATCTTTCAGGAGGAGGGAGCTCCAGCATAGAGTGCTGGGGCAGAAGCTGATCCAGAAAGCAGCACAGAGGTCAGTCTGACTGGAATGGAGGAAATTAGGAGGAGAGTGAGGAGAGATGAAGGGAGATCGGCAATAGTGCATAGGGGTGCACAAGTCATGGAAAACCTGGTAGGCGATTAATAGTTTGGCTTTTAACTGAGTATAATATACACCCACTGAAGGTAGATAGATATTTGGGTTGATGAAGGTTGTATGATGGATGGATGGATGGATGGATGGACAGATTGATGATGGGTGGATGTTTGGGTGGCTGAATAGACAGATAGAAGAACAAATGGATGAATATTTAGATTAATGGATAGATATCTAAATGACTAGATGGGTAGATGAATGGATGGAATGAATGGATGGGCAGATGGGTGGATGTTTGGATGGAAGGACATATGGACAGATGAATGGATGGATGTTTAGATGGCTTGATGGACAGATAGATGGATGAATGGCTATTTGGATGGATAGACTGATGCATGCATTGGTCAGAGCAGTCAAGATTTTTGGTTGCAACCCACTAATTCTAATTGAGGTAGAAAATACATGTTCAAGATACTGTGCAGCTCACAGAATCTACAGGGAAGATTTGAGTGGAGAAGTGACATGATTCCACTGACATTGTGCTGAGTGTCTTCCACTTGACTCTCCAGATTCACTCCCCACCCTCTGCATCCTACTCTGCTTAGGAGGCTGACCTGCATGGCCTAACTCAATGTTTTCTCTTGTCCTGGCAGGAGATCAGAGAGAGGGAGGAGTGTATCGACAAGGCATTTGTGTCCCCAGGGTCCTCACTACCAGGTCATCATAGGCTGACTGTGCCTCTCTACCAAAGGCCACCATTGGTCAGGAGACCTCTACACACACTACCTGCAGAGTCTAAAAACTGCTTCTTCCTCTCATTCCTTGAAACCTAGGAGTGGTAATATTTCCAGTCCCAGAGCACTGTGCCATTCCTTTTCCTAAACATAGTCCTCACTTTCATTAATAGTTTCTTTGTGAAACTCTTCAAATTCCCAGATTTGAATATAGTCTTTGTTTCTTCCTCTTTCCTGATCCTGTTGTTTTATTTACCTTTGCACATACTTAATGCCTAACTCAGTACCTGCTATGTCGTGGGATGGATGGGTAAACAATGGATGAATGGAAGTGTGATAGATGAATGTTTAGATAGATAGATGTTTTCAGTGGATGAATGGATGGCTGGGTGGGTGGGTGGGTGGGTGGATTTGACAGAGCAATTCAGAATCTTGGTAGTAACTAACTCAAACTGAGACAAAAAATAAATGTTCAGAATACTGGGTGGCTCATAGTATTTGCAAGAAGGATAATAGACAAGAAAAAAAAGGGGGAACTAGGTGGCTGGAACACGGAGCAACGTATCACTGCAGCAACAGCCAACCTCAGGTCTCGCCATCACCAACACTACCCAGGGTAGTGGGTAAATCCTAAGAGGTTTCAACATCACTTCAAGGTTGTCATTTCTGTCCTGGGCAGGAAGATCTAATCAGCCCAGCAGTAATCACTTGACACACCCTAGCTTCTAGGGAATGGGGAGGAAATATGCTCCCCCCACCTCTAGCATCTTGGCATGTGCAGAGACTGGGGACTACCTTGCCCCTATTTTGAAATTTCCCTCAAGTAAGAAAGATATTTAAAGGTTAAGTAGCAAAAACTAACAAAAAACCCACATATACAACACAGCAAAGAAATAACTAGCCCAAATGTAGCCCATGAAAAGTATGGTGAATAAATCGCCTTTCAAAGGAGATATAAAATGATAAAGTTGGTCTCTTCTGTCAGCAAGCTTTCGCATTGGGTTCTGAGGAACAGCAAAGACTTAAAAATGGACATTAGAGACTTAAATAATCCTGGTAACTCAGAGTTTACCAAAATGGCCATCCATTAAACCCTAGAGCCCAAGGGGAGTGGGGAATGTTCCACGATCGATATTTTATTCTCAATTGCCCCCCACCTTGGAGACTTTTATTAAAAAATAGAATAGTAAAGGCATTAAAAATCCTGGAGGCAAAAAACCAGCTGGGTTTTCTCTAATCCCAGACTTATTCACCATGGAATCATTTTTGGTATAACAGCCCCCAGGCTTGGGGTTTTGTAAAAGGGAAGCTCTTATCAGATGTTGGAAGAATATGGGACTAATCTGAATAGAGTGGAGGCCTTTTGAAGAAAACTTCCCATTGGAACATGATCTCTCACTGTCATGGGAAGAAAGAAGGAGGCAGAACGATTTCCTGGGAAGATCTGGGTGGATAAGGCGACTCATATTTGAGATGCAAAGAGAGAGATGAAGAGATTCTGGAAAGAGGATATTTGTGGTAATGCTCTGCTCACTGTCCTTCCTGGCCCTAAGCATTCACTGAAGTTGGTGGGAGTTCTTGGCATGAGACTGAGACGCATCAAGACTAGTACCATTCTCTATGGAAAAGGCAAGGAAAAGATATAACCAAAGGGAGTCTGATCCAACTGCTTATGGAATCTCACCTTGTTCAAAGGGAAAGAACATTCAAGACAAATCCAGAAGATCTCAAAACCAGAGCCCTGTTGAATTTCACAGCTCTGGCATCACTGAGTTCAGTCCATCCCACACCTGGAAAAACTGTGCCTTAAACAAACTTAAATACAGTCACAGAGAAACAATAAATGTTTGGGATGATGGACATGCTAATTACTCTGATCTGATCACTATACACTCTATGGATCAAAATACCACTATGCACCCACGAATGCGTGCCGTTATTATTTGTCAACTAAAGAGTAAAATAAAAAATTTTAGCACAGGTTTTTGACTACAGGACTTCTCAGAGCCTTTAAGTACCCCAGTGATCTTTGTCAAGCTTCAGTGAGGGAATAGATGTGCTGGTTCCTCAGTATATTCCACTAACAATCCTCCTTCCCTTTTAAATAGGGTATGTATCAGAATAAGCATTCCATAGAATATACCTGAGAAAATTAGTGATAACCCAATATTTGCATTTCACAGATGAAGAAAATAAGACCTACAAAGGGAATATGAACCCACTAAGTTCACCTGTGCAGCAGAGACAAGGGTAGAACTCAGAAATACCATCTTTGTCCACCATGCAGCATGGTAGGGAAGTTAGCTCCAAGAAAGGAAAAGGAAAGATGGCATCTTTTATTTTTTATTAGGTACTTAAGGATTAAATACCTGAAAAGTGCACCAAAAAATACATATTTTTTTTTTGAGACAAAGTCTTAACTCTGTGGCCCTAGGTAGAGGACCATGGTGTCATATCTCACTGCAACCTCAAACTCTCGGGCTGGAGCAATCCTCTTGCCTCAGCCTCCCAAGTAGCTGGGACTACAGGTGCCCACTACAATGCCCAGGTAGTTTTTCTATTTTTAGTAGAGATGAGGTCTCCCTCTTGCGCCGGTTGATCTCCAAGTCGTGAGCTCAGGAATCCACCTGCCTCAGCCTCCCAAAGTGCTAGGATTATAAGTGTGAGCCACTGCACCTGGCCAAAAAGTACACTTTTTGAAAGACAATGAAATTCGGAAAAATCGTCAATCCTTGTTTAAAATCCAATATAGTATGCAAGAAAGAAGTGGTTATGAGCAAGTAGCTCTTGAGAATAGACAACTGCAGATCCCTACTTGGATAGAACGTCCAAAGTTTCACGAAGGTTGGGGACAAGTTAGGTTTTTTAAAATAGGTCTACTTCTATCCTCTGCCCTCTCAACCGCATTCCCAATGCCATTGCCTTTAACTGGGATTCTCAGCATCTCTCCCCTGTGCCACTAGTGTGGGTCTCAACCACCAACATCACCCATCCAAGCCCAAGGAGCCTTGCCAAAGTTCAAATCTGACTATATCATTTCTTGTTACCTCAAGAGCAAGGTCCAAGTTCCTCACTGAAGAATATGGACCTAACAGAGATTTCAAGTCAGATTTCTTATTATGTACTTCCTCCTGTCCAACACTGGTGCCTTCCCCCATCTCCTAAACTCCATCCCCTTTCAGATTTCTCTCCATGCCTTTGGATATGCTCTATGCTGTGCTCAGAATGCACACTCCTGTCTTCTCTGGCAGAGCTCCTTGCCCTTCAAAGCCCATCTTACATGCCTTCTTTAAGGTTCCCATTGTCAGTGGCTTGGGCTATAGTAGAGTCCAGATTACATTTATTCATTCATGAATCTAGGTCCTCTTTAAATACTTGCTGTGGCTGGGCATGATGACTCACACTGGTAATCCCAGAACTTTGGAAGGCAGAAGTGGGAAGATTGCTTGAACCCAGGAGTTCAAGACCAGCCTGGGCAACATAGCAAGAACCCCATCACTACAAATAAATGAAAAATTAGCCAGATGTAGTGGTGAACGCCTATAGTCCTAGCTACTCTGGAGGCGGAAGCAGGGGGAATGAGCCCATGTGATTGAGCTCATGTGATTTGTACAAGCTGTCTAGGCTGCAGTGAACTATGATCATACCACTGCACTTCAACCTGGGCAACAGAGCAAGACTCTGTCTCAATAAGTAAATAAGTAAATAAATAAATAAAATTCTTACTGTATCCTGATCATTGTTCCATGTCCCAGGGATACAGAAATGAAGAGAAGAAACGAGGTTTCTGAGTGAATGTAATTTAAAATGTACTAGAAGGTGTGCAATGGCTCATCCCTATAATCCTAGCACTCTGGGAGGCCAAGGCAGGTGGAATGCTTTAGCTTAGGAGTTTGAGACCAGCTTGAGCAGGAGCCTGTCTCTAAAACAAAATAGCAGGCATTGTGTGGGTGCCTGTAGTCCCAGCTACGCAGGAGGCTGAGGCAAGAGAATTACTTGAGCCCAGGAGTTTGAGGTTGATGTGAGCTATGACACTATGGCACTCTACTGAGGGTGATAAAGTGAGACTCTGTCTCAGAAATAAATAAATTAATTTAATTAAATAAAAATATAAAGTGTACTGGAAGAAGGAAGACCAATCAACAGGTAAGCAATTGAATAAGCTATTTTAATTTCAAAAAAGGCTATATTTCAGCCAGGCCTGGTGGCTAATGCCTGTGATCCTAGCATTCTGGGAGGCCAAAGCAGACCTGAACTTCTTTTTTTTTTTTTAAGTGACCTAAACTTCTTGAGCTCAGGAGTTCAAGATCAGTGAGACTCAATTTCTACCAAAAATATAAAAATTAGCTGGTCCTGGTAATTTGCACCTGTAGTCCCAGCTACTCAGAGGCATAGGGCAGGAGGATCACTTGAACCCAGGAGTTTGAAGTTGTTCTGAGCTAGCCTGAGGCCATGACACTCTAGCCTGGGTGAGAGAGTGAGAATCTGTCTCAAAAAGAGACTGTATCTCAGTGGTCATGCTGTACTGTATACATAAAAGCACCACTCCGCTGCCTAAATACACCATTTCTCAGCCTCCCAGGAAAGAATCTGGCCGGGCATCAGGAAAGGCAGCTTTGGGGTTTGTTCTGTGGCAGGGCCTGGGGCAAATTTCTTAACTCCTTTGGTGCCATAGTTTCTCCCCTAGGGTAGAAATAATGTGGCTAATAAACCTTGGGTTGGGATGGAGCAAGGGCCAGAGAGCATGGTTATTGAGCTCTGCCTGATGCCGGGATGAAAGGTCGTCTATAAAAGGAGTTGTGCTATTAGGGCCAAGATAGGGCACTGGGCTTTAGCCGCTGGCTGGAGAAGGCCTAGGGATCCCTCTACATGAATATGCCGCTGCAGAGGCAAGCCGTGATTAATTAGGATTGTCATTAGCCTCCCATTACCACTTTGCTGGGCCTTCACCAGAAAGACAGCTTATTTAAAAACCCTTTGCTGCGGCTCGGCGCCTATAGCTCAACCAGCTAAGGCACCAGCCACGTACACCTAAGGTGGCGGGTTCGAATCCCCAGCCC
>NW_003852433.1:13239265-13242539 GCF_000181295.1 Otolemur garnettii
AAAAAAAAAAAAAAAAAACCCTTTGCTGCACCCTGAAGAAAATCACATGGTCCTAACCCCAAATGGCCCCAGCCCCTGTCCACAACTCAGATCCCTCTGCACTAGCAGGAGCTGGGCACCCATTACATGCCAAGCACATCCCACAAATGTCATCCAATATACTGTTGTAGCAACAACCTTGAGATTGCTATTGCCCCATTTTACAGGTTAAGAAACTGAGGCTCGGGACAGCACCTGTGGCTCAGTGTGTAACGCACAGGCCCCATATACTGAGGGTGGCAGATTCAAACCTGACCCCAGGCAAAATCTGCAACAAAAAATAACTGGGCATTGTGGCAGGCTCCTGTATTCCCAGCTATTTGGGAGGCTGAGGCAGGAGAATCACCTAAGTCCAGGAGTTGGAGGTTGCTATGAGCTGTGATGCCACAGTACTTTACCGAGGGTGAAAAAGTGAGACTTTGTCTTAAAAAAAGAAAGAAAGAAAGAAAGAAAGAAACTGAGGCTCAGAATGATGAGCTGATGGCCAGAGTGTGGCAGAGCCAGAATTGAGGTCCAGACCTTCCGACATCATTTCCAGAGCTCCTTCCAACCATGCTCTGCACATTCTGAGCCTTTCCTCACACACTGCCTGGTGATCAGCAAAGATTCTTGGGCAGCCGCTGAGATATGGGGAGGGGAGGACCACCAGTCAGGAATTTTGGCCTCATCTGTTCCTTCCTTCCGTCTTCTCTCTTTCAGATTCATTTTCACTGCTCCAAAGACCTTCCAGATTCTATCAGTTGCAGAAACGTTGTTAATCTTTTTCAAGGATACAGCATGGCAGGATCTTATCAGTCCTAAGAGAGAAAGCATTTTAGGATATTTGAGGGCTGAAAAGAAGGGGAGTCTTGGCATAGATGCAAGAGACCTTGGGAATTTTCTTCTAGCTGTGTTTGTCCTCAACTATAAACGGAACCTATCACTTATCCCCAGGCTTCCAAGTCTATTAGGAGCTTTCTACAATGAGCCACAGTACCTGTGATTTCTTATAAAACCTCCCAGACCTTGAGAATCCTACCTTAGTTTTGCCATGTACAGAATGGGAACAACTAAGGAAAATATGAGAAAATGTCTTTCTTTTTTTCTTT
The DNA here is from genome assembly GCF_000181295.1 of Otolemur garnettii. Classification (NCBI taxonomy): domain Eukaryota; kingdom Metazoa; phylum Chordata; class Mammalia; order Primates; family Galagidae; genus Otolemur; species Otolemur garnettii. The sequence goes on from NW_003852433.1 coordinate 13,240,393, forward strand.
TAATTTCCCTTTTTTAATTGTATCAAGCAAGAGGTCACTTAGCCAGGGCTTTAGTGATTCATTGATTGATTCACTAATTCATTCATTTGATGTTTATTGAGCAAGTATAATAGGTCCAGGACAGTTTTAAGCTCTGGAGATAAGAGTAAAGTTAAGAGTAAAACATACATGTGAACCACATGCAAAGAATGCCTAGCTTCCTTCAGATTCTCCAAGAATTCTGTACATCATAGTTAAAAAGCCACAGGGCTATGCTATGACAAAGTGGAAAAAAATACTTGAATATCCTGAAGTGTGTTTTAAGACTGGCATCTGGGCTCGGCGCCTGTGGCTCAAGCGGCTAAGGGGCCGGCCACATACACCTGAGCTGACGGGTTCAAATCCAGCCTGGGCTCGCCAAACAACAATGATGGCTGCAACCAAAAAATAGCTGGGTATTGTGGGGGGTGCCTGTAGCCCCAGCTACTCGGGAGGCGGAAGCAGGAGACTCGCTTGAGCCCAGAAGTTGGAGGTTACTGTGAGCCATGATGCCACAGCACTCTACCCAGGGAGACAGCTTGAGGCTCTGTCTCAAAAAAAAAAAGACTAGCATCTGTTACTTGATTTCATCCAGCTAAATTCTCTTGTCCCCATCCACTCACCAGTGTGCTTAGATGTGGCCCATAAATTGCTCCTGATCAACAGCATTATGGATCCCTGAGCCAGCCTTCTCCTCCTTCCATTTCTCCATCTATAAAATGAGGTTAATAATAACTCCTCCCCCAAGTATAGCATCAGATTAATGAGTTGAAGAGACCAGAGTCCTTTGAGCTCTCTGCAAAAGGGTGGAGCTAGGAACTGTGTCCAGGCTGAGATGTGGCTGCTGCCTGCAAGATAAGAGTTTCTTTCTTGCTCACCGGGGCACAAGAAGTATAAAAAGACAATCTAGACCCCTGGGGCGAAGCCTGAACAGGCGTTGGAGAGGGACAAGGTCCCAGAATTATGGACCAAATGGGAGAAGGGGTGATGCACTTGTTTTTACCTCCGGGTCACTGGTTCCAATGCAGCCTGGCAGATCTCAACTGAAAGTTACTGCCATCTGCTCCGTGACCTCAATCCATTTGTTACTGTGCACATTGTAACTGGCAGCCCCAGCGGACAGGCTGGCACCAACTGAGGCTAAAAATGGGTCACTCCCAAGAGCCCCAAGGCCTGGCCTGGGCTGCGGGGTAAGGGGAGTGGGTAAGCAGGGAGGAACCTGGAAACTCCATCTAAAACAATAGCTGTAAGAGTAACGTAGGTGACGATCTCATCCTCTAGGAACTTTCCAGACTCTCCATCACGTCTCGGCTGGGGATCCCAGCAAGGCACACAGTGCATAGTCTATCTAACACCCTGTTCTCAGGAACTGAGCATCCTGGGGCTTATGGTCATTTTCACATAACTACAGTGTTTATAGGAAGTGTGCCAGGCCGGGAGTGAAACTCATTACCTGAGCTCCTCCAAGCAGTTGTCAGCCCAAACCCAAGAGATACCTACACTTACTTTAAATGTACAGGTGAGGAAACCGCTCGAGGTCATACGACGTTAGGTGTTGGGCTAGGATTTGAACCCAAGATCATGAGCAATTGTAGATTGTTGAATGGGGTTGGAATTTCAGTCTCGGATGATAAAAAAAAATTTTCTAGAGCTGAAAGATAGTGATGGTGACACACCATGAATCTCCTTAAAGCTGCTGAGCTGCAGCTTAAAAATGAATTTTGCCCTGAATCTAAAACTGCTCTACAAAATGAAGTTGAATACATTTTAACCATTGGAATGGTTAAAATGGCAAATTTTGGCATGCATATTTTACCGCACTATAATTAGTTAATTAAGGTCCATGTATCATGCTCAAAGGAAAAGTGAAGCATACATTGTCTTGGGATCCAGCGAGTCCACTTTCAGATACCTAGTCAGAGAAAGTTCCACATGTGTGCACAGGAAGCTGTGTGAGGGGGCTTGCGTACAGCATTGTTTGTGATAATGAACAATTGGAAACAACATACACATCCATGCATAAGAAAATAGCCAGTAAACGGAGTGTATTTATTTAATGCAATGCTCTACAGCAAGGAAAACATGATGGCTCTGTAGTACTAATGTGGAAATAGCTCTTAAGATTAGTG
>NW_003852433.1:13242832-13243913 GCF_000181295.1 Otolemur garnettii
AGTGTGGGGTTTTTTGTTGTTGTTGTTGTTGTTCTGAGACAGAGTCTCACTCTATTGCCCAGGCTAGAGTGCAGTAGCATCATCATAGCTCGCAGCAACCTCCAACTCCTGGCCTCAAGAGATCCTCCTGCCTCAGCCTCCTGAGTAGCTGAGACTACCAATGCCTGCCACCACACCCAACCAATAAGAGATGGGGGGGTCTCGCTCTTGCTCAGACTGGTCTGAATCTCCTGAACTCAGGGAGTCCTCCCATCTCAGCTTCCCAGAGTGCTAGGATAAGATTACAGGTACCCAGCCGGGATTATTGGCAAGCAAAAGAAGAAAAATCAGTTGTAAACTTACACACACAGTATGAATTCATTTATGTAGAAATACTATACTAACACACACATACCAAAATGTAATATTTTTTTCCATGTGCTTGTGTAGTCAGTTCCGCTATAATGCTTGTTTTGAAAACATAAATTTGTTTCGACGTAATTGACATATTATACTAGGGAACAGTTTGAGCATAACCAAATTTTGTGTTTGCTCACACATGATTTTACTCACAAGAAATGCCGGGGGAAGGCAGAAGACTGCACCCATCTGAACCGAGGCATACAGGAACACGCCACCCGAAACACACGCACGGCAAGCGTCTACCAGCTACCTCAGCTTGCTGCGTGCTCTATGAACCGCACCCTTCCGTAAAGCTTTTACAACTTTAAAATTTCTCACAACCTCCCTCTATCACCAATTCCTAAGAATTCTCAAGCTGAACCCTCTTCTGATGCCCACTTCTACAAACAAATTTAAGGACAGTGCCGTGGTGTCATAGCTCACAGCAACCTCAAACTCTTGGGCTCAAGTGATTCTCCTAAAATAGCCAGCCATGACACCCGGCTAGATAGGATCTTGCTCTGGCTCAGGCTGGTCTCGAACCTGTGAGTTCATGCAATCCACCTGCCTCAGCCTCCCAAGTGCTGGGATTATTAGGTGTGAGCCACCTCAAGTACTATCATTTCTATTTAGGTTCCTGCTTTTTTTTTTTTTTTTTTTGAGCTAGTGTCTCACTTTGTCACTCAAATTAGAATGTAGT
>NW_003852433.1:13245970-13255296 GCF_000181295.1 Otolemur garnettii
CTGATTGATTGGTGAGGCACAATGCCCCACCCAGGAGCCTAACATGAGACCAGAGTCAGGAGGGCGCCATAAATAACACGTTAACGACATGACTGCTCTCAGGGCCAGGAATGCAGCGGGCGCTGCCTTGCTTTGCCCCTTCGAATTCACTGTGAAACCAGATCTTGCCCTGTCCTCTACCAAGAAGGTGCCTGGAAAATCTGCGTGCGACCCGGGCACACAAGCTGGGGGGAGAGAAGCATCAGACTCAGGGGTGGCAGGTCAGCCAGGGCCTCCAGCCCCTGTCCTGTTAGCCCCCCACAGATGCTCCCGTGGCCCTGCCAGCTGCTCCGGGAGAGGGGCCCAGGGAAGAGATGGCACGCCTGCGTGCACGCTGCCGAGTGGGAAGACAATTTTGGCAGGACTGTATGGGAAGCTTGCAGAGCACCTGCCTCTGGAGTGTGGGGGGGCTGGCCCTATGCGGGGCCCCTGCTTTCCCAGGGCCCTAAGTGATCCCCAGACGTGCCCTGGGTTCTGGCCACCGCGTTCAGCAGCAATCGGAGTAATGGCCCGCATCTGCTGCACTGATGAGAGAGCGGGTGGGGTCAGGAGACAGTATTTCTAAGCCCTTCTGAGCCCCGTTATCTCTGAGTGGCCAGGGGAAGGAAAGACAGCTCCAGCCAGCTCTGTCCCTGGCAAGGTGACTGGGAAATGACATCTCTGCACTCAGAAGCACTCTTCCCAACTCCTCCTGGCCCAGCCACCTGACGCTCCGGCAACCTTCACAATTCAGCTAGCAACTCTATCTCAAGGGAACCTCCCTGAGCCTGGTTTTTCCACTTCTCCCCCCAGGGTGGTGGCAGTGGAGATGGAAGACCTTCCATTCGAGTACTTGGCACCCAGACACTTCCCAGAATGGAGTGGGCTGAAGCTCACGTACTGAAGCTCAGTAAGAAAGGAGGGGAGATAAGGCCTGCACAGTGTGGAGCTGCTGAGCTGGGAGTGGAAATTCGGAGGACCTCAGTGGGACCTTTGGGAGACATTTTCTCTGCTGCTTAACCTTTCTTGAGAATGTGATTTTTTTTCTTTTCCTTTTTCTTCTTTTCTTATTAAATCATAGCTGTGTACATTAATGCAGTCATGGGGTACAATGTTCTGGTTTTATATACAATTTCAAATATTTTCATCAAACTGGTCAACACAGCCTTCATGGCATTTTCCTAGTTATTGTGTTAAGACATTTATATTCTACATTTAGTGAGTTTCACATGTACCTTTGTAGGACCCGTAGGTGTGGTCCCACCAATTACTCTCCCTCCCTCCTTCCACCCTCCCTTTTCCTCCCATTCCCCTCTCCCCATATTCTTGAGCTATATTTGGGTTATAGCTTTCTTATGAAAGCTATAAATTAGTTTCACAGTAGGGCTGAGTACATTGGATACTTTTTTTCCATTCTTGAGATACTTTGCTAAGAAGAATATATTCCAGCTCCATCCATGTAAATATGTAAGAGGTAAAGTCTTCATCTTTCTTTAAAGCTGCATAATATTCTATGGTGTACATATGCCACAATTTATTGACCCATTCGTGGGTCAATGGGCACTTGGGCTTCTTCCATGACTTAGCAATTATGAAATGGGCAGCCCAATTCATAATTGCTAAGTCATGGGAGAATGTGATTTTTGAAAAAGAAAAAAATCCCAGGACCATCTTCTTAAATGCACATGCTCCCATACAAACACAGAATTTTCAGGAACTGTCCTCAAATAGTTGAACATAGGGTTACCATATGATCCAACAATTCTACTCCTAAGAACATAGCCAAGAAAAATGAAAACATACGTCCTCACAAAAACTTGTACACAAATGCTCATAGCAGCATCATGCAGCAAAGGAAGAAAGATAAACAGAATGTGGCCTAGCCATAAAATGGACTGTTATTCCACAAAAACAGGAGTAAAGTACTGATGTTTGGACATGCTACATTATGGGTGATTCTCTAAGACATTATGCAGAGTGAAAGGAACCAGATAGAAAAGGCCATAGTTGTATGATACTGTTAATACAAAATGTCCTGAATAGACAAATACCTAGAGACAGAAATCAGACGGGTGGTTGCCAGGAGTTGAGGTTGAAAGAAATATGGGAGTTACTGCTTAATGGGTACAGGGTTTCCTCTGAGGGGCATGAAAAAGTTTGGGAACTAAATAGAGATGGTAATTGGGTAACACTGTGAATGTATCCAATGCTTATGAATTGTTTGCTTTAAAATGGTTAATTTTTGCTTTTCATGTCCTTAGTAAGTCTTATATTAAAAAAAATGAAAAATAAATAAATGGTTAATTTTGGCCAAGAATGATGGCTCATACCTATAATCTCAGCACTCTGGGAGGCCAAGGCAGGAGGATTCCTTGAGATCAGGAGTTCAACACAAGCCTGAGCAAGAGTAAAACCCCATCTCTACTAAAGATACAAAAATTAGTTGGGCGTGGTGGTGGGACCTCCCATTCTCAGCTACTTGGGAGGCTGACATAAGGGGATCACCTCAACCCCAGGAGTTTGAGGTTGCTGTGAGCTAGACTGAGGCTATGGCACTCTAGCCCAGGCAATAGAATGAAATTCAGTCTAAAAAAAAAGCTTAATTTTGTGTTAAGTGAATATCACTTCACTAAAAGAAAAAAATGTTTCAAGATTTCAAATCCATCTCTAGTTCTCCCTATTTTTGGATCCTCCAAAGTAATATCACTTATTTCATAGTGAAGGAACTCTAGACCCTGACTTCGGAGGTCGAAGAGGAAAGACAAGTGGCTTTTATTCTTTAATCAGAGAGTTCTCTCTCTCCAAATCCAGTGCTCACGTTACCTCTCTTCAGGACAAATCTCAGGCCTCGTCCTGCTCCTAGCCAGCTGCGCCCCTGCCTGCCCAAGTTTTCTCTCTCTAAACCTATTTCCCCTTATATAAAATTGGAGGCTTGGGAAAACCACAATATCAACTATACGATTCATGGTGGTATCTGAATAAGCATTGATTCTTATTCTAATAATCATGTTATATTACCACGAACTAGAAAAAATACTATTAACAAATCAAACCTTTGGTGATAGATTCTAAAGGGGTTGTGAATCTAAATGTTTCCCCCTTTTTTTTGGTAATTTTTCATGATTCTTATTTTCCTCTAAAACAAATTATCCCGCATTTAGCATACAAAAGCGTCAGGGTTTAAATACGTCTGTCTCTTTATCAGTGAGGAAAACTCATGAATGCTAGCCTTAAAATAGATGTTGATTTATTTTTTTAAGTGAGTCATTTTAGAGGAAAATATTTAAGGAGAATAATCTTACAGGTGGTGTAATCATGGAAAAAAACAGCTAAGAAAGAACGTGACTAACCGATGTTTAGGAGTTTGTGGGTGGCAGCTGTGACACTCTGTGAGCCCTGGACACGCTCTGGGCTTCCCCTGCTCTGAACATGGCTATTTAGGGTTCCAGCTGGGACTGGAAATGAGACAGGTGGGCCCTTGAGAGGCCTTCTGTTGGGGAAATATGTGGGCCTTTATCTCCCAACAGCACCATGCTCTGTGCTGCAGTTGATCAGCACCTTGGGCTCCATCCCATTTACTTCCCTTGCCTGGTACCCCTTGTCTCCCAGAAGACCCACACAGTGACATCACCTTCCAAGGCCACTCCCTCAGCTAGCTTTGCCCCACTGAGAAGGAACCTGGAGGGAAGGATGTAGGTGTAATATCTCTAGAAGGAACTGTCTACACTTAAAGCATGCCCCCAAAAATCTCTAATTGAAGCCCAGGGGCTTACCTCTCTGGTGGTGGAATTTGAGGCTGTGCAACAGGTGGCAGGGGGAAACATTTTTGGGCGGCAGGGGACTTGCCAACATCTTCTAAGCACACCCCCAAGGCAGCTGCCGAGTCCCACATTTGGACAGGCACGCAGTTCTTTTTCTGAGTTAATTCATTTTGAGGGTGGACAAGTTCAGCCTGGTTCAGCTGGCTGACAGCTCTCAGAGCCTCCAAAAGTTACCTTGCCACGTGTTTTCTCTCCCCAAGTTCAACCAAGCGCCTCATGTACAGGAAAAACGCAGACTTTGGAGCCACATGGATCAGAGTTTGAGTTTTGGCTCCCTCACTTGCCAGCTGTGTGGCCCAGCATAGGTCCCTTCACCTCTCTGGGCCTCAGAAATTTTATCTCCACCATGGGGTGAATAATTCCAATCTTGCAGGGTTCAGACTGGGAATGGCCTTGATAATTCATATGTCTACAGTTGAGGGCACATCACAGGCACTGGGTAAGGAAGATGTGAATTCTCCTTTAGACAGAGTCTGCCAATCTATAGCTTGGGGGCCAAAAACAGACGTAGCCCAACAAAATGTCATCGGGGTGTGTGTGTGTGTGTGTGTGTGTGTGTGTGCATGTTTGGGGTTGAAGAATAGAAAAATGAATGAATTGGCAAAGAGAAGAAAGCATTTCTGCAAATATATTTTTATACTTTTGGTTATTGAACCAGGACACGTCATTACCCCAAAGATTCGATCTGAAATCATCCATCATGCAGCAGAGTACTGCACAGCCCAGATGCCCTTGTCATTCCCGCCCCCCCCCAACATCTCCACCCCCATCTGTGATCACAAACAAGGGCATTTCTTTGTGCCTCCTTTTAAGGCGGTTTGCAAAGAGCCCAAGTGAGGAGCAAAGAAAAAAAATAGAAAAGGAGGACAGCTCTCAAACAAGCTGTCAGACTTAGCCAAGCAACTGGTCTCCCCATCGCTAATTAAGTTAATCCGGGTGGGTTTTTCTTTTCTTTTCTTGCCTGATTTTCTCCTGCAGAATCAGCAGGAACACCAAAGAGAAATGTTCATGGTCACAGGCCTAGCAGTCCCTCTCTTCAGCTGACAAAATGCATTAACGCCACGGAGGAGGAAAACGTAACTCTCTCTCCCTCTCTCTCTCTCTCTCTCTCTCTCACACACACACACACCCCCCACAAGTAATAAAAAACCTATTTTGTTTTCAGCCGACCACACGGCGCATGTGCCAGTGTAAACAGATCTACTTTCTGCGGCTTTTCCTCCCCCTTTCTCCTCTACCTTCTCCACCCTCTTTCCCTGTTTGGGGAGTTTTGATATGTCATAACATTGTGTCTGTTTATCTGAAATATTTCCACTCAAAACGCTTGTTTGTTCAACCAGACTGACATGTTGATATAGCTCCTGACAGCTGAGTGACTCCGATTGAAATAAAATGTAAAGTAAACACATTTGCATACAGTTTATACACAGCCTGGGTCTGAGGAAGCAGAGGAAATAGGGAGACTGAAATAGGAATTTCTTATCTCCCATCACCCCTGCTTTCAAGGGGTCCCCCACCCCCCAGCTTTCTGCTCCTGGAATGCCTTCAAGTTAAAGCATTGGCCCATCATTGGGGTTTAAAAAAAATGTTCTGGTTTAAAAAATACGTTCTTTTTAGTTTCTGCCTGGTTTTCTCCCTTCTTAGGGTTTGAAGGCCTGGGTAATTTTTCTTAGGCGTTCTGAGAGCATTAGCCTGAGTGAATCCAAACAAATGAGCTGTGTGTGTTTGGGCAGATACAGAGCCTCTGTTTCTGTAAAACGAGGAAGATGAACTCAAACTGCTCTCCAAGGACATTTGCACCGTCGGTGTTCCGTGTATACGTCTTCAGGTATTGGGGAACACTACACTTTAATGGTTGAGATGGCCTGTCACACACTGAGACTCCTCTTGTCCTTAGGAAATAGAGCTTTGTCTAATTTCTCACTCCCTTTTCCTAGTTCCATAAAGGAATCATAAAGTGGCACTCAGAAAATGTAGACAACATCTCCATTTTTTATACCTGTGGCAGACATGATTAATGGAGCACCGCACTTTTCCCCACAAAGCTTCACACAGCCTTGGGATCCTACTCAACACAGCCATCTCAGTAGCTAAAAAATTCATTAGAGGTGGCTCTCAAGATGCAACCCATTTCTAAACCCCCCTAACCCAGTGGTTCTCAAAGCAGGGTCCCTGGAGAAATAGCAGTGATATTCAGGTCTTTGGTGGGACCCAAGACGCTGCATTTCTGACAGCCTCCCAGGTGAGCAATGCTGCTGGCCTAAGGACTACACTTTGAGTAGCCAGGATATAAACCCATTTTCTCCTATCCCTTCTCCCAATTCAGACAACCTCTCAGATGCCCATCTGCAGATTCACTTTTGTTCCTTGCCCTCATCAGAAAGGCCCCAAACTACACCAAATAGAACCTGACTCATCTGCTCAGCCCAAGGATACGTTTCCAAAATGGGCATCTATACAACCCGTAAAAAAAATGAGTATCAAAGCACAGCATTTGCCTAGAGAAAGCCAAACGCTGTGAAAGGGCTAAACAATAAACGCAGGCAAATATGTTTGCATACACTTGACAGCCCTCGCCAGGACCCAAACTGCCCTCCAGGTGGGCAAGGCCACAGTTATAACTCTCCGGGTTGGCAGAGCCTGTCAGACTGATACCCCATCCTGCCTCCAAGGCCCTTTTGTCATCAGTGGGGCTGGATTGAAACGAAACATTCTCACACTCTTGCCTGTTCCCTTAGCAGAACAGGCAGCCGACAGTGGGTCATACAATCACGGGCTGGAAACCTCTACCCTTGAGGAAGGTGCTTGAGGGCAGCCTGGGGCTCTATGAGCACCACTGGGATAAAGAGACAGAGAAGGGAGGCATCCTAAATTTATTTAATTGTTAGATTTTTAAATTTATTTCATTGTTTGATAAGAGATGCATCACAGTGGGCTGCACCTTGTCACACTCCTGGCCTCTTCCTATCTGTTCCCTGAACCCAAAATGCTTTCCCCACTCTATTCTGCTTAGGAAACTTCTATGTCAAGGTCACCATCCTCTTCCTCATCATACCTACCATGAATTGAGCACCTAGAACGTGGTGCTGGACAAACAATTTCCCCCAGATTAACCACCAGAAGTCACTAAGTGCTGTGACTAGCCTTTCTAACAGATCACCAATCAGAGACTTGAAGAGGGAAGGTGACTTGCCCAAGGCCACACCACTTGCAAGTGGCAGAGCCAGGATTTGAACCCAGGTAAACTGCTTTTATTAAAGCCTTGAAGACTTAGGGCAAGCGTTCTCTCCTCTACCAGGTCTTCCATAGTTAACCCACTCACCCACTCTCAAACACACAAGCCCTCCTGTGTATCCCTGGACCACACTCCATATCACCTCTACTGTGGCACCATCTCGCTTCACACCTCAGGGCCTTTGCATATCCTGTGCTCCTTCCATCTGAAATGTCCTTCCCCAGCAAATCTCAGGTCTATATTTGTTTCTTATTGCTGCTCTAACAAATTAGGACAAATTCAGTAGCTTAAACCACACAAACTTACTATCTTAAAATTTTGGAGGTCAAAAGTTTGAAATTCATTAGCCAAGCCATGTTCCTTCTGGAGACTCTAAGGACCAATTGGTTTTCTTGCCTTTTCCAGCTTCCAGGGGCTGCCACATTCCTGAGCTCTTGGTCTCACACCCTCTCCTTCCATCATCACGTCACCTCTTCTGACTCTGACCCACCTGCTTCATTCTTAAGGATCCCTGTGATGAGGTAGGGCCCACTTGAATACTGCAAAAAATCTCCTACTCTCAGGAGTCTAATTTAATCACATCTGAAAAGTTCCTTTTGCCCGTATCAAGCAACAAACTCACAGATTCTAGGGATTATGAAGGGATCATCTCTGCGGGGTCATCGTTCTGCCTACCAGAGGGTTTCTATGCTGGATCCAAACCAGCACCTTCCTTCCCTCTCTGTCTCCTTTCCTGCTTTTTCCCCAGGGCACTTGCCACCGTTTGGCAGGGTCTGGAGCTCTTTGTCTATCTGTTAACTGGCATTCTCCCAGAAGGAGGAGAGTGTGTCTCATTCACTGTTGACTCCGGGTATGTAGGATAATGCAGGCACAGAACAGGCACTCAATGAAGGGTTTCAGCTGGGCATAGCCACTGACACCCGTAATCCTAGGACTGATGCCAAAGGATTGGTTGAGGCCAGGAGTTCTAGGTTACAGGGAATTATAATAATGCCATTGCACTCCAGTCTAGGCAGCAGAGCAAGACTCTTTCTCTAAAAACAATAATAATAATCATTAAAGACATTTGGTTTTATTTTGTTGGTTTGTTTGTTTGTTTGTTTTGAGACAGAGTCTCCAACTATTGTCCTGGGTAGAATGCCCTGGTGTCATAACTCACAGCAACCTCTACCTCTTGGGCTCAAGCAATCCTCTTGCCTCAGTTTTTCTATTTTTGGTAGAAATGGGGTTCTCACTTTTGATCAGGCTGGTCTTGAACTCTTGGGCTCAAGCAATCCAACTGCCTCAGCCTCCCAGAGTGCTATGATTACAGGAATGAGCCACCGTGCCCGGCCTAATAGACTTTTGAATTTACAATAATTGCTGTCATCCAGGATTATCCAACCTGCTTTCCTCCCTGGGCTTCAGGTACCACAAGAGCAAAGACTCCATCTGATGATATGAAAAGGATGAACCTACCCTCTCAGCCCTGCTCTCCTGCATCCACCGGCCTTAAGGGAAAGAAAACAAATGTGGAATTTCCTCCACACACTAAAATCCCCACAGCTGAGCAGTGTCCCAACACCCCAGGGGCCCTTAACAGGGAAATTATAAACAGGCAGAAGAAAATGGGGTGTTGGTGATGTCACACCCACCCTGAGCAAGCCTGCCGAGAGCAGGACGTTCTGTCCTGCCCCAAGTTCCTTCCCGGTCTTTCAAACAACCTGATGATTTAGCAAGAAAGCAGGTTCTTGCCACGTTTATCAGCACATAGGTCAGGACCACAGCCCTCCTGTGTGTCTATCTCCAAGCATATGGTGGGGAATAAAATTTTTCTAAGAGCGGTACTATGGTTTGGTTTTCAGCTCCTAAATTCCCGATAACCTGATGCCACTATCACCCAACCCAGCACTGATGCTTGAAAATGCTATGAGTAAAATGAAGACGAGAAAAAAGAAGTTGAATCCAACTATTTTGTTTCTTTGCTCAAAACCCAAAAGTGAGTCCCATTTTCCTGGCTGGGTCTCTTATTAGCGGTGTGGCCTTTGGCAAGTTGCTGAATCTCTCTGTGCCTCGGTGTTAATCAGGCTACGAGGTTAATAACAGTGTCAGAGACCATTTTGTGCTGCAGTAACAGAATACTGCAGACGGGGTAATTTATAAAGAACAGAAGTTTGTCTTCATAGTTCAAAAGGCTGGAAAGGGCTTGGTGCCCATAGCACAGTGGTTATGGCGCCAGCCACATACACAGAGGCTGGCGGGTTCGAACCCAG
>NW_003852433.1:13255768-13259101 GCF_000181295.1 Otolemur garnettii
AGAAAGTTGTTTGGCAGTTCTCCCACAAATTAAACATCAAACTATCATTTGACCCCCAGCAAGTACACTTTGAAGTAAATACCCCCAAAAATGAAAAAAACAAAAATATGTTCATATATTGTATGTGAGTATTTATAAGAGCATTATGCATACTTGCCAAAATTCAGAAACCATTTAATGTCCATCCATGGTAAATAGATAAACAAACTCTGGCCTTTTCAGTGGTAAAAAGGAATGAAGGATTGACACACGCTGCAGCAGAGGGGAACTTGAAAATACGACGCTAAGTCAAAGGAGCCAGGCATGAAAGTCCACACATTCCATTTATATAAACTGTCTCGAGCAAATCTATATAGATAGAAAGCAAATTAGTACTTATCTAGACAGGGAGGGGGGAGGACATGGAGAGAGGTTATTTAATAAGTATAGGGTGCGGAATGAAAATGTCTTGGAACTAGGGAGAGGTGTTGGTTGCACAACCTCCCGCATGCATTCAGTGCCACCGAACCGTACTCCTCAGAATGGGTAATTGTATGTTATGTGGATTTCACTTCAGTTTCTTTTAACATTACACATAGTACTCAATAGTACTCCAAGCCTTGGCTCAAGTTCTGGCTTCTGCCAACCTCTCTAATCCCATCTACCTCGACTGACCCTCTGACTGTGCCTCAGCCATCCTAAACTACACAGGTGCCACCCCTGGGAACTTCCAGCATCAGGCTATGTGCTAAGTGGTTTCTACTATTATTCTCAGTACCTGAGTTAGGTTAAGTAACTTGCCAGAGCCCATGCAGCCAGTAAGTAGAGAACACTGGATCTGAACCCAGGATGGACAGATTCCAGACCCCACATTTCTAACTGCTGTGCTATATGGCTTCTTGCAAAGAATTGTATTATTTCAGGATTGTTTCTTTGTTCAAAATATTCCTTTGGGCTGACTGGCACTCTAGCCTGGGCAACAGAGTGAGATTCCATCTCAAAAAAAAAAAAGAGAAAGAAGAAAAAAAGATAGAGATGTTCCTTTGACCCAAGGTTTCTTATCTTAGACATGGTTGACTATTTGGTATGGGTAATTCCGTGTTGGAGAGGCTATCCTGTGCATTGTGGGATGTTTAACAGCATTTCTGGTTTCCAACCCCTACATGTCAGTAGTAGTCCCAGTTGTGACAATCAAAAATATCCCCAGACATGGCCAAGTGTTATTTAGGAGAGGCCTTGAACAAAAATAAGCTTCCTGCTGACCTACTATGACAGACACAGGAGGATTCTCCAAATATTCTATTTCTTGCATTCCAGTCAATTAAGACCATGTGACAAGTGACAAGTTCTAGTCAGTGCACTGTGGGTAAATGTGTCAGTTCTCCTCTCCTATCAATGACCCAGGAGGCCCAGTATTCCATGTCAGCAGACTACAAAATGGTGGCATTTTCATTAGGCTGAGTCCCTAAGTCACTGAGTCACTATTAATAAGTATAGGGTGGGGAATGTGGAACAGAGCCCCAACCAACACTAACTTTTGTTGTGTTCCACTACTTAGATTTTGAGGTCTGTTCGTTACCACATTATAGTTTAGTCTATCCTGATTAAGACATCCACCTTGGAAAAATTCTTCATTCTTAATCCCTAATAAAAAGTTACTCTTTTGGTGGCACCTGTGGCTCAAGCAGCTAAAGAGCCAGCCCCATACACTAGATCTGGCAGGTTTGAATCCAGCCTGGGCCTGCCAAACAACAATGACAACTACAACCAAAAAATAGCAAGGCTTTGTGGTGGGCACCTGTAGTCCCAGCTACTTGGGAGGTTGAGGCAAGAGAATCACTTAAGCCCAGGAGTTGGAGGTTGCTATGAGCTGTGATGTTACAGCACTCTACCCAGGGTGATAGCTTCAGGCTCTGTCTCAAAAAAAAAAAAAGTTACTCTTTTCTGCTTCTGTGTTCTATATCTTATAGATACTTCTATTGTTACTTTTATCATAAATTGTGTACAACTCTCAGGAGTCCTAATCTATCAACACCCTCATTGTTGGAGATCTTGTGAAAGTAGTGTGCTTACATTACTTTGTTAGTGAGTTAGTACCATGTAATCCACTCCACCTGCCCATAGCTATGCAAAATATGAACAGACCTTGGAGCCTAGCCAGATCAACCTATTCTTTCTTAGAAATCAGAAATTTCTCCCATTAATTGAATGGACTAACAAAATGCAGTGCATCCAAACAACAGAACATGATTCAGTCGAAACAGGAAATTCTAAAAAAAAAAAAAAAAAAGGAAATTCTGACTCTGGGTAAACTTTAAAGACATTATACAGAAGAAATAAGGCAGGTGCACAAGGACAAACTTTGTATGATTCCACTGACTGACATGAGACACCTACAATAGTCAGATTCACAGAGAAAGAGAATGGAACCATGTTTGCCAGGGACTGGGGAGAAGGAAAACGAGAGTTATTATTGGAGGAGCAGGGAGTTTCAGTTTTGCAAAGTGGAAAGAGCTCTGGAGATGGATGGTGGTGATGCTCGCAGGATAATGTGATATCCCTTACTGCCACTGAACTGTACGCTTGAGAATTATTAAAATGGGTTCGGCACCTGTGGCTCAAGCGGTGGGTTCGAATCCAGCCCGGGCACGCCAAAGAACAATGACGGCTGCAACCAAAAATAAAATAGCTGGACGTTGTGGTGGGCACCTGTGGTCTCAGCTATTTGGGAGGTGGAGGCGGGAGACTTGCTTGAGCCCAGGAATTGGAGGTTGCTGTGAGTTGTGATGCCATAGCACTCCACTCAGGGGGACAGCTTGAGGTTCTGTCTCAAAAAAAATAATAATTATTATTATTATTAAAATGGGGTGGCACCTGTGGCTCAGTGGATAGGGCATCAGCCCCTTATGCTAAGGGTGGTGGGTTTGAACCCGACCCTGGCCAAATTACAACAAAAAGATAGCCAGGCATTGTGGCAAGCTCCTATAGTACCAGCTACTTGGGAGGCTGAGGCAGGAGAATTGCCTAAGCCCAGGAGTTGGAAGTTGCCATGAGCTGTGACACCACTGCACTCTACTGAGGGTGATAAAATGAGACCCTATCTCTAAAAAAAAAAAAAAAGTTATTAAAATGGTACATTGTACATTTTATGATATGTACATCTTACCTAAGGTGACGAGATTTTAACACTGGTAAAGCGGGACACCATGGGGGGCGGCTGACAACAATGCCAACTTTGATAAGCAGTTCTCCATAATCAGTTCTCAACAATTATTTGTTATTATTAAAGTTTAACATTATAAAATTAACAAAAATAATATAAAACGTATATCCTGGTGAAATAGCTACATGGCA
>NW_003852433.1:13259932-13263019 GCF_000181295.1 Otolemur garnettii
GGTTGCTGTGAGCTGTAATGCCATGGCACTCTACCCAGGGGAACAGCTTGAGGCTCTGTCTCAAAAAAAAAAAAAAAAAAGAATGAGATCCTTTCTTTACTAAAAATAGACAACCCTGCTAGGGATTGTGGTGAGCACCTATAGTCCTGGCTACTTGGGAGGTTGAGGCAAGAGGATTGCCTATGCCTGAGTTCAATTGCAAGTTTGAGGTTGCTGTGAGCTATGATGCCAGGGCACTCTACTCAGGGTGACAGAGGGAGACTCTGTCTCAAATAAGAATAATAATGATAATAATAATAATAATTTTTTAAAAGGAGGAAAGAAATAAACATCCATGCTCCTCTGAAATTTTAATCCCAAATGCCACTATGCCCATTTTATCCCCACAGATCACCCAACATGCAAAGCGGGGGCACCTTAGTTCACCTGGATGGTTATAACATAATACACTGAATTGGGTAGCTTGTAAACAACAGAATGTTTATTTCTCACAGTTCTGGAGGCTGGGAAGTCCAAAATTGGGGTGCCAGCATGATCCCGCTCTGGTTCCGGTGAGGACCCTCCTCTGATGTGCAGACCTCTTGCTGTGTCCTTACATCATGGAAGGGGTAAAAAGTTTTCTCAAGCCTCTTTTATAAGGGCACTAATCCCATCCATGGGGACTCCACCCTCATGACCTGATCACCTCCCACAGGCCTCATCTCTTCAGGCCTTCATGTTAGGGATTAGGTTTCAAGGTATGAATGTGGAGGGAACACAAATATTCAGACTGTAGTGGAGGGGAAGAAGTGAAAGCCGGCCCTCCTTCACTTAGCTCTATGGACCCAGGTCTTCCGAGAGCACTTGGGGTTCAACCAAGACCCAAACACATTCTGACAGAAGCGCTTCATTCCTGCCATAACGAAATTATGTGCTTGTGCTTAGAGGGAAAGAAAGTGGGTGTGGTTTTGATTTATTTACACTCAGCATCTCAGGATGCAGTAGACCAGTTGGTGTTTGATGTCAGAGCCATTCTGCAAGGACTTTACATGAGCCTCATTTTTCTTTGGTAACAAGAAACCAAAGTTAGCTCAGACTAAATCATCCCAAAAGTCTGAGCAGAGAAGGGGCTCCAAGTATGTAACTGACTGAAGGAACACATCCTCTTGTGCAAGTAGGCATGAAATAAGAATCTGGTTCCTGGGACCCCAGGGCTTCCCACAAAATTCAGAAATGCAGGCTTATTCTCCAAAATCTGGAGAATGTTGTGGCAAGGAGTAATTTAGGAAGAAAAAATAGAGGAACAACATTTATCAAGGACTTAAAATGCCAGGGAATTTATGGATGTCCTCTCTATCAGATTCTATTTTTCTGAGGAAACTAGAATCAGAGAAGTAAATAGATTGGGTTAAGATGATAAGTAGAGGATCTGGGCTTGGACCCAGATAGGTCTGATGCCAGCATCTATTTCTTCAGTTCAACCCCCATCACAGTCACCAATGCTGTGTAACAAATTGCACCAGTACTGGGAATATAAAACAGCAACCATTTTATTATGTGAACAAACTCTGTGAGTCAGGAATTTACGAAAGATGTAATGGGTGTTATGTATTGAATTACATCCCCAGAAAAAGACATGTCCAAGTCCCAGCCCCCGGGATCTCCAAATGCGACCTGATTTGGAAACAGAGTCTTTACAGAGGTAATCAAGTCAAAATGAAGTCATTCCCCAAATTCAATATGAATAGAGGAAATCTGGACACAGAGACAGACAGGCACAGCGGAAAGATGATGTCAAGAGGCAGCACAAGAACGTCACATGAAGATGAAGGATGGAAGTGGTGCAGCCCCAAGCCTAGGAGTGCCAAGGCAGGCCAAGGATTGCTGGCAACCACCAAAAACCAGGAAAAGGCAAGGAAGGACCTTCCTCTTACAAGTTTCAGAAGGAATATGGCCCAAACAACAACTTGGTTTTAGACTTCCGGCACCTAGAATAATGAAAAAAATAAATTTCTATTTTTTAAGCCACCCAGTCTGTGGTAGTTTGTTAAGACTGCCCTGGGAAACTAAGATACTAACTCTGACAGAGGCCAATGACAAAATCTGATGGGCATTAGGGTGCCAGGTGTTGGTATCAACCAGTCCCAATCTTCTATAATCTATTTTCATATTGGATTTCTCCACATGATTTTATTTGAAGAGGGGTTCACATAACACTTTTGGGGGGGTTGCTGTTGTTGTTACTCTTTTGAGACAGAGTCTAGCTCTGTCACCCAGGCCAGAATGCCATGGCATCATCATAGCTCACAGTGACCTCAACCTCCCAGATTCAAGTAATCCTCTTGCCTCAGCCTCCTGAGTAGCTATTTTTCTATTTTTAGTAGAAATTATGTAGTAGTCTTACTCTTGCTCAGGCTGGTCTCGAACTCTTAGCTCAAGCGATCTTCCAGCCTTGGTTTCCAAGAGTGCCGGGATTGCAGGCCCCACGCCCAGCCATCATAGTACTTTCATTTTTCAAGATAGCAGATAGAATTTGGGATCCAAAGTAGACTCAGTAGCTGCCTTAAAACAAAATTTTCCAGCTGTTCATCCTGTTTTCTCCTTTTCACCATTCATCCTTTGATGAGGGGAAGATCCAGGCAGCATGAGGCTACGAGCACATGACCTTCCAGGGATGTCTGGTAGAATTATTTTGAGTGATTCCACTTCAAAAGCCTGTTTTCCCCAGTGGGGCTCCTGTTCATCACTGTTCTGAGAATAAAAGATGGTACCCTCAGCTCGGCACCCATAGCACTGTGGTTATGGCACCAGCCACATGCACCCAGGCTGGAGGGTTTGAACCTGGCCCAGGCCAGCTAAACAACTATGACAACTGCAGCCAAAAAATAGCCAGGCATTGTGGCGGGCACCTGTAGTCCCAGCTACATGGGAGGCTGAGGCAGGATGATCATTTGAGCCCAGGAGTTTGAGGTTGCTGTGAGCTGTGATGTCACAGCACTCTACCAAGGATGACATAGTGAGACTCTGTCTCAAAAAGATAAAAAAGGCTCGGTGCCTATGGCTCAACCGGCTAAGGCGCCAGCCACGTACACCTAAGGTGGCGGGTTC
>NW_003852433.1:13264230-13270940 GCF_000181295.1 Otolemur garnettii
GGACCACAGGCGCCCGCCACAACGCCCCGCTATTTTTTGGTTACAGCTGTCATTGTTGTTTGGCGGGAGGGGGCTGGATCCAAACCCACCAGCTCAGGCGTCTGTGGCTGGCGCCTTAGCCACTTTGAGCCGCAGGTGCTGAGCCTCCCTCTTTACTCTTGAACTCACACATTGTATTCCAGAGAGGCTACAGGGAGACGGAAGGAATAACAATCAAGGTAGCTGCTACTTTCTGCTTTAAGCACCTGTAGGCTCCAAGGTTCCACCTGAGCAGCCTGGCTGGCAGGGTTAGTGAATGAGGCAGGGGCAGTAGAAGATGGTCGACACTGCCCAGGAGCTAAGAGAAGGAAAGGCGCATTTATTGAGCCCCTGCTGTGTGTTGCTGCGCCTCTCCTAAGTGCGATGGGATGTATCATTGAAAGGCTGTGGGCGTGCATAGTGCCTGGCACATAAAAAGCACTCAATACACCAATACGTTCCTCTCTGTGATGGTCATCCCATATTGTAAGTGACGAAAATGAGCCTCAGGGAGGCTCAGCAGCAACCACCTCAGCACAGCCCATAAACAGCAGAATAAGCTGCGCACAGTGACTCAGCCCATAATCCTAGCACTCTGGGGGGCAAGGCAGGTGGATTGCTTGAGCAAAAACGGGGCCCTGTCTTTACTAAAAATTGAAAAAAAATGGCTAAGTGTCACACTGGGCACCTGTACTTCCAGTTACTGAGCAAAAGTGAGACCCTATCTTTACTAAAAATTGAAAAAAATAGCTAGGTGTTACGCTGGACACCTATACTTCCAGTTACTTGGGAGGCTGAAGGAAGAACCCAGAAATTTGAGGTTGCTATGATCTAGGCTGAAGCCATAGCACTCTAGCCTGGGTCACAATAAAAAATAATGATAATAATTGTCAGAATCAGTATCTCCTCCCCCACTCTTTCTGCCAGTCATAAAGCAAAGTGGTTGGCTGGGGGAAACTGGGTTGCAGCCTTTTTCTTTCTTTTACAGAATGGTGAGAAACGGGCTGGGCATGGTGTGGTGGCTCATACCTGTAATCCTAGCACCCTGGGAGGCCAAGGCAGGTGGACTGCCCTGAGCTCAGAGGTTCGAGACCAGCATGAGCCAGAGTGAGACCCCGTCTCTACCAAAAATTGCCAGGCATTCTGGCAGGTACCTGTAATCCCAGCTACTTGGGAGGCTGAGGCTAAAGAATCAGAATCGCTTAAACCCAAGGACCCAGGGGTTGGTGGAGGTTGCTGTGAGCTATGATTCCACAGTACTCTACTGAGGGTCACAAAATGAGACTCTGTCTCCATAAAAAAAAAAAAAATGAAAGAATGATGCAAAACAATGGTTTTATAACTGTTTTATAACTTTTAGATGGGTTAAGCCAAAATTTTTGAACATTACATCTGAAAGGGCTGAAGTAAACCCGTACAGCCCAATCATTCATGTTACAGATGAAAATTAAATTGTAGCAAGATGGGTGAGGGAGCTGTGTGGCTTTTACCTACCCTGCATCAATATTCCCCACTGAGGTCACAGCTTCTGGGGGTTGCTTTGGGAAAACAAACTTTCTCTTAATGAATACAGTCATGGCAGAGCTACCAATCATAGTATCCCTACCAAGAGGTGGGCCTGTCAGATGCTCAACCAATCAGCTGCTCCCTTCCAAAAATTTGCATTATCTGGGTCAAAGACTGAAGCTTTGCAGCTCATTTGGGTCCTCAGCTGGGTTTGTGAGTTCCAGCTATCCAGCTCCCCTAGCTCTTGTTTCTTCAGAGGCTGTGTTCTTCAATTCTAAAAGCTCCTTCATAGCCTTCCAATAAATGTCTTATTTGCATAAATTAGCCTAAATTGCTTTCTGGTGCTGGCAATCAGAGAACTACAAGTAACACAAGAAGCCATGTAGCTATGCAGCAAGATACTGACAGAGACTAGAACCCATGCCGAGTCCCAGTTCTGTCTTTCATCTGTTGTATTGCTTAATAGTCCCGAGCTTCATTTTTCGTATCTGTAAAAGTGAGGATATTGGCTCGGCACCTATAGCTCAACCGGCTAAGGCGCCAGGCACGTACACCTAAGGTGGCAGGTTCGAATCCCCAGCCCGGACCCGCCAAACAACAATGACGGCTGCAACCAAAAAATAGCCAGGTGTTGTGACGGGCGCCTGTGGTCCCAGCCACTTGGGAGGCTGAGGCAGGAGACTTGCTTGAGCCCAGGAGTTGGAGGTTGCTGTGAGCTGTGATGCCAGAGCACTCTACCTGGGGGGATAGCTTGAGGCTCTGTCTCAAAAAAAAAAAAAAAAGTGAGGATATTAATTGAAGAAATGTCAGACTGGGAGGGTCCCAGGAGGACACACAGATTAGCTGAAGTGGTCCTCGGTGGAAAACAAAAAATCCATATTTCTGGATCTCTGTTGAAAATTCTGATCCAGGGAGTCTTACATGAGGTCTTAGAATATGTAGTTTTTACTCTCTCACCCTAAAATTCTCTAAGATAAGCGAGCTAATTTCTGGAACAAGTAAATTGGAAGAAAAATTAAAAGAGGAAATGTATAGAAACTATAGAAATATAAGGAATAATGAAAGGCAAGTGTGGTGGCTCACACCTGTAATCCTACCACTTTGGAAGGCTGAGGCAGAAGGATAGGCTGAGCCCAGGAGTTTGAGGTTGCTGTGAGCTATGATAACGCCACTGTACTCCAGCCTGAGCAACGGAGTGAGATCCAGCAAGGAAAGGAAAGGAGGTCGGAGGGAAACTTAAGAGACCCAAACAAAGGCAATATATGAAACTTCTGCAGATCCTGATTTAATCAGACCAACCATAAATATATACATAAAGGGGAAATTTGGGGATCAGCACCTGTAGCACAGCGGTTGTAGCCCCAGCCACATGCACCAAGGCTAGAGGATTCAAACCCAGCCCAGGCCAGCTAAACGACAACAACTGAAACATTGTGGTGGGCACCTATAGTCCCAGCTACTCGGGAGGCTGAGGCAAGAGAATCACTTAAGCCCAAGAGTTTAGGTTGCATGAGCTGTGATGTCATGGCACTCTACTCTCTACTGAGGGCAACATAGTGAGACTCTGTCTCAAAAAAAAGAAAAAAAAAGGGGGAAATTTGGGCAATGATTAGATGTTTGATGATCTTAGAGGAATATTGCTGATTTTCTACTTTTTTTTTTTTTTTTGAGACAGAGCCTCAAGCTATCCCCCTGGGTAGAGTGCCATGGCATCACAGCTCACAGCAACCTCCAACTCCTGGGCTCAAGCGAGTCTCCTGCCTCAGCCTCCCAAGTAGCTGGGACCACAGGCGCCCGCCACAACGCCTGGCCATTTTTTGGTTGCAGCCATCACTGTTGTTTGGCGGGCCCGGGCTGGGGATTCGAACCCGCCACCTTAGGTGTACGTGGCTGGCGCCTTAGCCGCTTGAGCCACAGGCGCCGAGCCAATATTGCTGATTTTCTATATGGTCATGATAATATAGTTCTCTGCAAAATGTCTTTATGTTTAGGTCTAAATACTGAAGTGTTTGTGGAAGAAATAATATAATGCCTGAAATTTGCTTCAAAAGAATCTAACATAGGGAGAAAAAACAAATTAATGGAGGTGTGACTATCACAAGACTGGCTCTGATAAATAACTATGGAAGCTGATTGGAGGCAAAGGGAGAGTTGTTTCACCATTCTCTCCACTTTTAGATACGTTTGAAATTTTCCGTGAGAAAAAAATTAACACACATCAACCAGTTCAGGACGTCACTAATGTAGGCAACCCTCTTTACTAATGGGGATACTGAGACTCAGAGAGGAGAAATCAATTGCCCAATACATTAAGGGCAGAACTGGGACTGGACCTCATGGTGTCTTTGCACTCACCCATTTTACAACCACTTGTGACCCCCCACTCTGCACCAGTTGTACCGCTAGCCCCCAGACATGTCAAGATAATAATACTATTATCATCAAGTGGGAGCATCAGCCATTTGGATCAACAATTCTACAGTGACGAGGACAGTGATTGACAAGGGACATAAAGTCACAGAACCTGGAGAAAATTTGGACTCTACATAGTATTCCTTCAACCTCAGGAAGAGGTCAAAATTAGTGACTCTACCGAGTATCTGTCCTTTTACCTGCCCAGCGTCCCTTCCTTTGAGATTCTGCCCCTCTGCTGCTCTGGGTGGTGGTCTTAGTGGGGCCACCAAATCCTCCTCCTGCCCCTCTCGTTATAACCCACCTCCCCCCAACCATAGTGATTAGGCAGAGGAGTTATGATCCAAATTAAGTCAATCACAGCCCTTCTCTGTGATTTCCTATATGAACCCTGGGAGAAAGAATCGCTCTTTTTCTTTGGAGGTGTTTAAACTGAAATGTTTTAGCTTGATTCCTTTGAAACAGCCCCTGGGGCCAAGCTTCACATGTAAGAGGTTTAGAAGAAATTCTTTCCAGGACTCACAGCTGTGAGAGAAGCTGTACTAGGCATGAGAGAAGCAGGGGAGAAATTAAAGAGCAGTGGAGGTGCAGGGGCTTCATCTGGTCCTATAGGGAGCTCTGCAGCTGGGATTACCTTCAAAGGGCCAGCCTTTTTATGCCCAAGCATCACCCCGTCTTTGAGGGATACAAGGGAGAGGGCATAACCTGGGGCCGGCATGCTGTCTTCAGGTTAAGGCAGTTCCTTAAACCTGCAGGGCCCCAGATGTGATTCATCAGCAGCCAACTCCCAGCTTGGGAGGAGGATTTGGTGACACTCTACAGAATCCACTACAGCCGGTAATGCTTCCTCCTTTGCTCAGACGCACTGGCTTTTCCTTCTTTGGTGTGAGAGAGAGACCAACACAGTAAGAGCAGAGAGAAAAGATGGAGAGTGTTAAGAGTATATTTTTGATTTCTTAGAGTTCCTATGACCATCTCTAAATCCTTAGACATTAGGATCTTTTTGGCCAATGAATAACTTCCTTTGCTTAAGCTGGTTTCGGTTGCGTCTTAGTCATCTGTAGAGTAAAAAGGCCTGATAATAGATAGACCTCGATCTACCTTAAACTTCCTGAATGCTGCAAACTGGCCACAAATCACAGGGGCTTCCCAGAAATAAATCACCTTCCCCACCCATTCTAGGAGGCTTTCTTCAACTCATTCTCCACAGGCCAGTCGAATGTCACCAGCACCCCACCCGGCCTCTCTGGGCCCACTGTTCTCACTTTTGGTTTATAGGTTTCATCTCTAAAATCTCTACCAGAACTCTGGAAAAGCAATGACTTCCATAACTCCAGGGGTGGATCCAGGCAGAGCTGAATCTATAAGCTCAATCTATGTCATTGGGAATTTCCCTTTCTGTCTTTTAGCTCCTGTTTCCCTTACTTGACTTCAATCCATGAAGAATTTCCTTCTGTATTCATCAGAGACTATCTACGCCTATCCATTTATCAACCCCCAAACAAAAAAGAGCTCCAATTTCTTAGCCATCATGTTGAGTCTCAGAAATGAATCTTATTGTCCTGACTTAGGTCACATGGCCATCATGAACCAATCAGTTTGGCCAGGACTGTTCTGATTGGCTGGGCCATGGTCATGTGCCCACCTGTAGACCTTGGGGATGGAGACTCAACCTCACCTAGTTATACGGACACAGAGCAGAGGAGCATTTTCCAAAGGAGAAATTGAGATGAGTCATACAGAAGGGGGAGCCTGAGCAGAAAAAATAATAGATGCCTGCTATATGTCCTACTGGCTTGTGGTGGCATAGCAACATTGTTGACTACACAGATCTGGGCCCTACATCCCTGAGTTTGAAACCTGTCTCCACCACTCTGCAAACCTTGGGCAAATGTTAATCTCAAAGAACAATAGTTTCCTCATCTGTAAAGTGTATAGAAAACAAGTGTGAACTCACAGATATAGAAACATTAAAAACAAATGCAGGCACGGTGGCTCACTCCTATAACCCTAGCACTCTGGGAGGCCAAGGCAGGTGGATTGCCTGAGCTCAGGAGTTTGAGACCAGCCTGAGTGAGACCCCCATCTCTCTCTCTCTATTTTTTTTTTTTTTTTTGGAGATAGAGTCTCACTTTGTCACCCTTGGTAGAGTACCGTGGCATCCTAGCTCACAGCAACTCAAATTTTGGGGCTCAAGCGATCCTTTTGCCTCAGCCTTCTGGGTAGCTGGGACTATATGCACCCAGCGACACCCAGCTGTTTTTAGAGATGGGGTCTCGCTCTGGCTCAGGCTGGTCTCAAACCTGTTAGCTCAGGTAGTTCACCCGCCTCGGGCTCCCAGAGTGCTGGGATTACAGGTATGAGCCATGGCACCCAGCCTCTCATCTCTATTAAAATTAGAAAAACTAGTTGGGCATCACAGCTGGTGCCTATAGTCCCAGTTACTCAGGAAGCTGAGGCAAGAGAGTGGCTTGAGCCCGAGAGTCTGAAGTTGCTGTGAGCTATGATGCCATGACACTCTACCCTCAGGGTAGCAAAGTGAGACCCTGTCTCAAGAGAAAAAAAGCAAGCAAACATAAAGGACATCTATCAAAGAGAAAGCAATAAGTACAGTAAAAAAACCAGCATTGTGGCGGGCACCTGTGGTCCCAGCTACACAGGAGGCTGAGGCAAGAGAATCGCCTAAGCCCAAGAGCCGGAGGTTGTTGGGAGCTGTTGATGCCACGGTACTCTACCAAAGGTGACAAAGTGAGACTCTGTCTCTAAAAAAAAAA
>NW_003852433.1:13271317-13276811 GCF_000181295.1 Otolemur garnettii
CCTCTCACATAGATTAAATAAGCACACACACATACACATATACACACACGCAGGATCCACCCAAATAATGACACTCCCATAAAATAGAGGAGAGGCAGAAATGTGTGGTGTTCAGCTATATTTAACTGTGAGAAACTAGAGGTTAGTGTAGTGGAAAATATGCAAAAGACTTAAAGGAGGAAAAAGGATATTAAAATTATAATTTTCCCAGTCGCACTGAGATATCTCCTTGAGCCCGAATGACAGAATGCACAGCACAGCTGTGTTACATCTCCAAGCAAAATCTGAATGAATTGAATTTCTGTTCAGTGACAGTGTGGGCTGAGGTTGCTATCAACTTTTTTCTAATTATTTTTTCCTCTCTCCAAGGCCTTTTGGTAGCTGTCTCTGTGAATCTGCCCCTGTTTTTCCCTTTTGTTCTTCCTCCTTCCACCTGGGCTGGTTTGGGCCTCAGTCTGTGAGTACCAGAAAGGCCCCTGCAAAGCTCCAGCGGCCACTCGCACGCCCTAGGACACAGCATGAAGCCTACGAGTCAGGCTCCGTCCTGGATGCCGGCTTCTCCAGAAGAGCCCATTCTCCTCCCTTTTTAAGTGGGCTGTGCTGGAAGCCAAAATGGATTAGGCAAAGCAAGGCTGTCATTTGGTGTCCTGAGTGGTATGTGGTCAAACTGACGTTGGCCAGAGGTTGGTAAAGGCCTGATGAAATCTACGGCCACTGGGTGGGAGAATGACACAATTGCAGGGATATATTTGGGCACTTTCTTATATTTCAAAAGCCTCACTCGGAAGCCCAACTCATGATGACTTCTAGTAGTGAGCTGGTTCCTGGAATTTCCATTGACATCAGTGGAGCCCCACTAACGGCGGATCAGCATCTCCTGGAGTTGCTTGGCTGGATTTATTGCTGGAACCCCTCCATGCCAGTGCCTGGCTCCCCTTACCCACACACCTTCCAGGGCGCTGCTCACGCACTAGCCTCAGAGAGAGAGAGTAGAAAGCCAAGCCTGGAGATACAATTAGCACACCTAAATCTCACTCCTCCGCAGGCACTGAGATTTTGGCAAAGGCCCAAAGGAGTGTGCCCAGAAGGAATGGAGCGTTCAAAAGTGGAAAATCTGAAGCCAACTCAGAGGAATTTGGATCAATTAGATTCAAAGAAGAGGAACTTTTTACAGAATACTTTCCAAGGCAGTGGCGAGAGATGAGCTTGGAGAAGGAGACTCGGACCAGACGCTGGTGGATTTGGACAGAGCTCCGAACATACCTGGGAGACGCTGAAAAGCTCTGAGCAACAGAGTGATGATCACATTTGGATTTCAGAAGATCACTCAGGCTACAGCGTGGAGAATGGATGGGGACCGCAAGGGTAGAAATTGCTCACCAGTAGAAGGTGTCTGTGGAAATCTAGGTAAGAGTAGGTGAGCCGAGCCAGGACAGTGGGTAAAGAATGAAGACAAATCAACAACTCCAAGCACTGTTAAATAAATAGAAATTTGGGAAGGGCAATTATGTGGCTCATGCCTGTAATCTAGCACTTTGGGAGGGCACAGAGGGAAAATTGTTCAGGCCAGGACTTCAAGATCAGCCTGAGCAAGAACAAGAATCTTTTTCTATAAAAAATAGACAAATGAGCCAGGCATGGTGGCATGTGCCCATAGTCCCAACTCCTCAGGAGGCTGAGGCTAGAGGATCATTTGAGCCCAGAAGTTTGAGGTTGCTGTGAGCTAGGATGATGCCATGGCACTCTAACCCAGGCAACAGAATAAGACCCTGTCAAAAGAGAAGGGAAGGGAAGGGGAGAGGAGCGGAGGGGAAAGAAAAGAAAAGAAAGCCTAAGTGCAGTAGCTCACGCCTATAATCTTAGCACTCTGGGAGGCCGAAGTAGGTAGATTACTTGAGCTCAGGAGTTCGAGACTAGCCTTTGCAAAAGTCTAGTCTCTACCCTGTCTCTACTAAAAATGAAAAACTGAGGGCAGCACCTGTGGCTCAGTGAGTAAGACGCCAGCCCTATATACTGAGGGTGGTGGGTTCAAACCCAGCTCAGGCCAAACTGCAACAACAAAATAGCCGAGTATTGTGGTGGGCGCCTATAGTCTCAGCTACTCGGGAAGCTGAGGCAAGAGAATCACCTAAGCCCAAGAGCTGGAGGTTGCTGTGAACTGTGACACCATGGCACTCTACCGAGGGTGACAAAGTGAGCCTCTGTCTCAAAAAAAAAAAAAAGAAAAGAAAAACTGAGGCAAGAGGATCACTTGAGCCCAAGATTTTGAGGTTGCTGTGAGCTATGATGCCACAGTACTCTACCTAGGTCGACAAAGTGAAACTCTGTCAAGGGAAGGGGAGAGGAAGAGAGGGGAGCAGAGGGGAGGGAAGGGTTTTGTATAGCACAGGGTTTGTTGAAATCTTTTCTCTTTATTTAATTGTACACATGGAATTGAAATCTTTTCTTATTTTTAACTGCATGCATGGACCTCTTAGATCTCTGAATGTCACTGTTCTTATCCATAGTGCTTGATCTGGCTATCTCTCAAGTTAGATTGCCTGGGTGTGGTTACACGTATTACTCAGGGTTTTCATCAGAACTAGCAGAGATCAGATGTACTTCATGGTTCTCTTTGATGTTCTACTTAGCAGGTGAGAAGAATTAAAGGAATGAGCTTTTTTTTTTTTTGTAGAGACAGAGTCTCACTTTCTCACCCTTGGTCGAGTACTGTGGCATCACAGCTCACAGTCTCATAGCCTGTAGACTACAGGCGCCTACCACAACACCCAGCTATTTTGTTGTTGCAGTTTGAGTTGCAGGGCCGGGTTCGAACCCACCACCCTCGGTATGTAGGACTGGCGCCCTCCCCACTGAACCACAGGCGCTGCCCAAAGGGATGAGCTTTTGAAGGCACTGGACTCTAGACAGGAGTGGCCAACGTTTTTCTTCTTTGCTGCACATTGGAAGACCAAGAGTTGTCTTGGAACACACATTAAATACACAAACACTAATGAAAGCTGATGATCCAAAAAAAATAAAAGGGGGGTTCCTGCATACTCTTTTGTGATATCTAACACCATAGATAAGCAAATAAAGTCTTCAGAAAATCGGCATGTGGCCAGCCAGCCATAGGTCGGACACCCCTCCCCTAGAGCATTTAGCAAGCTGGTGACCTGGTCCAAACAACAAAAGACATGACACCACTGAATGAGACCCATAGCAATAGAATGAGGGAAGCCTGCTGGGTTTCTAAGAGACATGGTTCCATGTACAGGACAGTAGAAATGCTTCCAGGATCCTAAAGCTTGTATTATTATTGAGGAAACATGGAAGGATCTCCTCCTGCCCTCTTGAGAAAGGCACGCTTATTTGTTAACATGTCTTCAAATGTCAGCTGATGGATGGTACAAGTCACTATGGTTTTTCCTCCAGTTTATCTAACCTAAACAGCTTGGCCTAAGACTGAGCAAGGCAGGAACTAAAGGAAAACCCGTCATAGATAAATTCATCTCCCTGGGATCAGTTGAGAACTTCTCACTCAACCCAGATCACAGATGGAAACAGTTCGCATGGACACTGGCCATCCTCTTTGAGTAGGGTGACTGACCATTCCAGGTTGTCTGGGACTCTCAGTGCTAAAGTGGGAACAGTCCCAGGCAAACCAGGACCAGTCAGTCACCCTGTCCTTAAGCCCCAGGCTGCCATCTGGAATGGTGTCCTTTTCGATAGTAATTTCAGAAAAACTGGCAATCTGGGGTCAATTTTGTTGGGGAGGAAAGAAAATCAATTTGTTCAATGACAACTCTTTCAACCATGTTTTCCAATGAAAAGGGAATTGGAGTAGCCATAATGGTGAAGACGACTGTCTCCGAAGCCAGAGGCGGTAGATTGAAATGAGAATGGTCATAATTCACACCTCAGCTGTTAAAAATGTATTGGAAGTGCTGAACACAGTGTCTGGCATGGAGTAAGTATTCCAAACCACCAGCTATTATTATTAGAACTTTCCATTTAACCCCACCCTAACCTCAGCCTTCTGGATCACCAGCTACAGGCAGCTTTTAATCTCTCAATTGGAGTTTCTCATCTGAGGCAGCTCTGGAGGAATTTCTGTTATTCATCTCCCTATGGGATACCTGAGCTGATAAAGTCCATTCACAAGGTGCCTCTTTGCAAATGTATAGCTAAAGAGATTTGACCAACACTTTGAATATAAAAGGAATAAAGGAATGGGTTATCTCCAGGGGAAGGGAGTTTTCTAAGCCCTGAAGATGTTTGTTAATTGAGATAATGCAAATAAAGAGCTTACTGCTATGGTCAAAACAAAGCTACCTCTGTGTTATCTCTTACTGAAAAGTTGCAACAAGCTCCCAAGGTTTATCACTGATGTCTTTTTGACCCAGAGTCTGTTTTCTCCAACCCACAGCCAGAGGGCCCCTTTAAAGCATAAGGCAGTGATTTTCATCATTCTGTAATATATACATGTGTGGCAATATACATTGTACCTCACAAGTGTATACAGTTATTCCTTGTCAATAATTTGTTTAGGTCTGACAGTGGTGGCTCCCTCTTGTAATCCTAGCACCCTGGGAGGCTGAGGCAAGAGGATTGCTTGAACTCAGAAGTTTGAGACAAGCCTGAGCAAGAGCGAGACCCTGTTTCTACTCAAAATAGAAAACTTAGCCAGTCACTGTGGTGGGCACCTCTAGTCCCAACTACTAGGGATGCTGGGGCAAGTGGATTGAGCCCAGGAGTTTGAGGTGGCTATGAGCTAGGCTGATGCCATGGCACCCTAACCTGGGGCTACTCTGTCTCAAATAATAATAATTTTTTTAATGTAAGCATGACAAAAACTAGATACAGCCCTAGTGTCTATCAACAGGAGAAAGGTTGAACAAACTATGGCATAGTTATGCAACGAAATAGCACTCCACAATAAAAAAGAGACCATTGAAACAACTTAGAGCTCGTTGAATCTCAAATTATCCTAGTAAAAGACTATACACAAGACTGTATACTGTAAGATTTCACTTACATAAAGAAATGAGGAACACTAACATAACATGGAAAAAATCAACAGTGACTTCTGCGGGTGGAGGATGATAACCCTATCATCTTTTCTTTTCTTTTTTTTTTTTGGCCAGAGCTGGGTTTGAACCCACCACCTCCAGCGTATGGGGCCGGTGCCCTACTCCTTTGAGCTACAGGCGCCACCCAACCCTATCATCTTGATAATGGCTGGATGCAGAGGTGTGTGTATTTGCAAATATTTAGAGAATGTTATACCCAAAATTTGTGCATTTCATTATCTGTAAATTTTCTCTTAGAAAAATATAAACAGATATTGAGCTCTAGTTAGTGATAGGCATGGTGAAATCTTTGGGGATGAGGTAACTGATACCTGTAACTCACTTTGATACAACAAAACAAAAGAAGAATTGATACATAGGTAGGTAAATATGTGATAAAACATTAAAGGCGGTTTGGCGCCTGTGGCTCAAGTGGCTAAGGC
>NW_003852433.1:13277370-13278552 GCF_000181295.1 Otolemur garnettii
TCCCAGCTACTTGGGAGGCTGAGGCAAGAGAATTGCTTAAGCCCAGGAGGTGGAGGTGGCTGTGAGCTGTGACACCATGGCCCTCTACCCAGGGTGACAACTTGAGACTCTGTCTCCAAATAAATAAATAAAATCTTTGGGAAGCAAGGCTGCTAAAGGAGTTATGTTGCTTCTTATTTTGGTTTTTTTTTTTTTTTTGGCCAGGGCTGGGCTTGAACCCACCACCTCTGGCATATAGGGCCAGCACTCTACTCCTTTGAGCTACAGATGCCGCCCTACTTCTTGTTTAAAATACTTTCCCCACAGGGCGCCAGCGCCATATGCTAGAGGTGGCGGGTTCAAACCCAGCCCCAGCCAAAAACTACCAAAAAAAAAAAAAAATACTTTCCCCTTTCACTCAGATTGAAAACCATGGCTCTTAACAAATCACCAGTTGTGTGTGATCTGGGCCCTTCCCCATCCCCAACTCCCTGGCCTCTTCTCTAACCAGCATTTGAATATGTCCCTTTCAATGGCTCAGAACTACTTTATTTCCAGCCATGGTGACTTCCTTGCTCTTCATCTAACATACTGGGCACCCTCTGGCCTCAGGGCCTTTGCACTCACTGTGCCCTCTGCCCCGAATACTGTGCACACCACATCTTCCCAGAGCTTCTCCAGCCTGATTCTCTGACTTCTTCAGATCTCTGCTCCAGTGTCACCTCCTGACTGCATTCAATAGCATTTCCATTCTCTATCTGTTTCTATTCACTTGCCTGCTCTAAGTGCCATGTTTTTATCACACCCTGAAACAATGTTTATTGTCTATTTCCCCTCACTGCAATGTAAGGACGGGACTTTGTTCCTTGTCAATACCTAGGATGGAATCTGGAAGACAACAGCACTCAATAAATACTTGTTCAATAAATACATAGATGTATGAGTATGTTGCTGACAGCACCAATAATGAAAGCAGATTTTAACTGAGGATCTGGTAAGTACTTGGCACTGTGCTAAGCCATTTGCTTCCATTATCTCATTGAATCCTCACAACAAAGCTTTTGCTACTTTTACAATTGAGAAAGAGTTAGAAAAGCTCTAGAACTTAGGAAGAGGAAGTGATTTATCTGAAACAAGTGTTGGACGCCAGGGGCAGTGGTTCATACCTGTAATCCCAGAAGTTTGGGAGGCCAAGGTGGGAGG
>NW_003852433.1:13278876-13285012 GCF_000181295.1 Otolemur garnettii
TTTTTTTTCAGTTAGCCAGGCATGATGGTAGATGCCTATAGTCCCAGCCACTCTGGAGGTCAAGGCAGGAGGATCACTTGAGCCCAAAAGTTTGAGAGGATACAGGGAGCTATGATTATGCCATTGCACTTAAGCCTGAGTAATAGAACAAGAACCTGCCTCAAACAAAAACAAAAACAAAAAAAACAAATATCAGGGCTGGGGTAGTTCAACCCAGTTCTTTGAGATCCAAATCTCAGAATCTTCCCACCTTGCCACAAGGTAGGGAAGGTCTTTTTCTGGAAGGAGGTGGATTGTCAGATATCACCAGCATGCCCTAACTACAGACATAAGGACACAGGCGCCAAATTTGGGTGCCTGAGACTCCCAATCATCAAACTTTTATGATACCCGGGGTCCCCTGTCCCCAGTCTATAAGGGTCAAATAGGTCGACTAGCATAATTGGGCTTCCACCTTGATCAGCTTTTCCATTTCAGGTCCCAAGTTATTACATTGCCTTTCGGTTGCAAAGACAACCTTGAACACCCTGTCAAATATCTTTCTTGTGTTTGTCCCTTAAACACAGATTGTATCGATTTACCCTAACAAAGAGCACTTTTTCAATGAACAGGTTACCCTTCTTGTCTGGGAACAGGACTGTCGAGGGTGCAATATTCATAGAAGTGCTCAAAAATGCTAGTTTTCTCTGTGCTTCACTATTCTATATCTACCTATCAGATCCAATGTACAGAAAAAACATGCAGAACATTTGTAATTATTCATAGATGATCAGAAAGAGAATGGGCACTCAAGACAAGAGGAGGACCTGATATCACATCTATATCAAACACCTAATGTGGCAGGCATTGTACCAGGCCGTAGGCGGGGGAGTGGACCATGTTCCCTGAGGTGACCAAGCTCAACCACCTGCTTTGATGATTTTGGCCGAGTTACCTGAACACTCTGCACCTCACTGGTTCCATCTGAAAAGCAGAAATAATTGCACTTCTCTTGAAAATGTGATTATTGTGAAGAACACGGGAGACAATGTGTGTTAAAGGGCCAGGACACAATAATCCATGAAAAAGATGTTAGTTCTATGTCCACGTTCCCTCTCCTGCTCCCTCACCCGTTAAGGGCACCATGCAACATACCTGGGTAATTCTGGACTTCTGGACAGTGCTGACATAAACAGAGAGAGGTCCTGTACAAGAAAAAAATATTTGACTCGGCGCCTGTAGCACAGTGGTTACAGCGCTGGCCCCATACATCAAGGCTGGAGGGTCCAAACAATGACAACTCCAACAAAAAAATAGCCAGGTGTTTTGGTGGACACCTGTAGTCCCAGCTACTTGGGAGGCTGAGGCAAGAGAATTGCTTAAGCCTAGAGTTAGAGGTTGCTGTGAGCTGCGACACCACAGCACTCTATCGAGGGCAATGTAGTGAGACTCTGTCTCAAAAATAAATTTATTGGATGACCAGAGCATTGCAAAGGGAATACCTGTGCCATAGTAAAGGGTGTATATTCAGGAAGGTAAAGGAAAACATCGGTTCTTAAAGGAAAAAATGAGGAGAATTGGGTAATTGCTTTGAAGTAATTAACCTTGGCTACAAGATGAATAATAAAGGTGACGCCAGTCTGGGGTAGGACAGGCAACTGCTGGACAGATGTCCTTGCAGAAGTATTTTTTTCTGTAAGGTTGCAATAGCCTTTGTGCAAGGTTGTGTTTTTTGTAGTCTTTAGCAATAGTTTTTGTTACCCGGCATCCAGGCCTAAGCAACCTGCTCTTCGTGGCCTTTTCCAGCCCTGTTTGTCTGGGTTTTCGTAACACGAGTGATTCCATTTTGATTCTGACAGCTTTCACAGCAAACCGGGATCATTCTTTTCAGTGACATCTGACTACAGGCTGTGTATTTTTACACCCAGGGGTACTCGCAAGAGAGGCATGGTTGTTTCCACATTTCAGACGGGAAAAGTTCAGAGAAAATAAGTAAATGGACAGAGAGGACAGAGTTTTTCAGTTGTAGAAGCCTCCTGACCTGGTTTCATTCATCTTACACTAGAAATAGATGAATTCTAACTAAGAAAGTTCAGAGATAAGTGTGATAAGTGCACTCAATTACCACCACTTTTAGTAAAGTTGAAGATCCTAGCTAATACAATTATGATAACTTAAAAATCCCAATGGTTTGTAAAAAAAATAGAAATTTCATTACTTCCAAGTTACCAAGTTACTTGCAAGTTACCAAAAACAATAGAAAAATTCAGCAATGTAGCTCACTTCAAAATAACTATACAAAATCAATTATATTCCTATGTACAAAAGAATTACAAAATAATATTAGAAAAAGAAAGATAGCATTGTATCAGCAACCAAAATAGAAAGTACCTATCAATATAGCTTTAACAAGAGCTGTGCAATTTTTTTTTGAATACATAATCATTTACTACATGTTTGTTACAGAATACACGAGACAAAATACAAATAGCAAATTTGTGTCTTATAATTGATTTGTAGCTAATGCTTTTGTTTCCTCACAAAATTGATATATTTGTCCCAATGTTATCTTCAATGATTATGTCAATGTTTTGCCTATAGTTGATGTTCTGTAAGTATTCACGTAATAAAGGAGCCTGAAATAAAAAGAAAAGAAAAGAAAAGAAATTTTAGAAAGGCTCCTTGGAGAAGATAGTGATTTCAAAAGTCAATTATGGGGGCTTGAACCTCTATCCTCTCTAATACCAAATTTGATATCCCCCTTGGAAGCTACTTCTGCAGCTTCCTATAACCCAAAACTTTGACCTCTTTCTTCCTGGCTGTGTGGCTTTAGCCAAAGTAGGCATCATCAGCAAAGATTCTTCTCTTCTGAACACAAGTTAAAACATTCAATTTCACAAGGGCCTTCACCCAGCACCACCCACCCTGTCTCCCTCAATGCTTTGATATCTAGAGAGATTGGAAAAAGACCTTCGTCAAAGATTCTTTGAGAATGCCCTTCCACTGTGTGGTTATATCAGAACTACTTTTGGTACTTGGTGACAGGGCTTTTTGGTTTTTGTTTTAAATTTAAAAAAAAGAGGTTGGGAGAGCCCAGAAATAGTAAAACCTCCTCATCTCGGACGAACCACACCATGCTATCCTTTAAAATACGTGTGCTCTGGTTATTTACAATTACTTGTTGATGCAGGAGCGATTTCTTCTCTTCCTTCCACATCTCCTTGCTGTGTATACAGTAAAAAGGATGGGCTGGGTGTGTAAGGTTTTTTTTCCCCCCTCTGCTGTGTTTATCCACCCAAGAAAGTATTTTAAGTACTTTGTTTCCATTATGCTATTCTGAGCCCATTACTTGGTAGAGTGATTAAAGATTGCTCTTGGCAAGAGAAGAGAAGACAATGTGTTTGTTACTTCCATGACTGTTAGCCTTTCCCAGGCAGCCTTCAAAGGGAAAAATATAAACACATGGCCTACGAAATACATATTGGCTTCATTGTGAGCCTTGGAGAATGTCTGGTCCTTCACCTTTGCCTGGAATCTGAGTAGCTAGGACAGGAGGCATGGCCAGGGGTCTGTTGAGGGCTTTTTGGAGACTAAGCCCCTCTCAGGGCTCTTCTATCTATCTCCTTGTTTGTCTGTTCCTGAATCCTTTCTCGTGGCTGGGCATTTCCCTGCCCTTCCGCCAATATTTGGATGCAGTCAAGGGCAAGACAAATGAACTCTATTTTTTTTTTTTTCAGTTTTTGGCCGGGGCTGAGTTTGAACCCTCCACCTCCGGCATAGGGGCCGGCACCCTACTCCTTTGAGCCATGGGCACCACCCTGAGCTCTCTACTTTCATGGGGGTTGAAGTCTAGCGCAGTGCACAGACGTTAATTAAAGAATCCCACAAATATGTTTCCAACAGGTAATAAATTTCAAGATGGAGAAGTACAGGGTGTAGAATGGGGGTGAGAGTAGAGATGGGAATTCTCCGAGGTCAGGGAAGGCTCCCTTGAATGTGTAAATATACATGACAGCCGCGTAGGACGGGGTCTTCTGGACCCAGGGAACAGCTGAAGCAAAGCCAGTGAGGAAGGGAGAGAAAGAGAAGAAAGGTGCAGTGGTTGAAACCCGGAGCAAGGGCAAGGGTGAGGTAGCTAGA
The DNA here is from genome assembly GCF_000181295.1 of Otolemur garnettii. NCBI lineage: Eukaryota > Metazoa > Chordata > Mammalia > Primates > Galagidae > Otolemur > Otolemur garnettii. Next base: position 13,282,996 of record NW_003852433.1, read on the forward strand.
GATATAAACAGGGGGGTCAGAGAAGTTGAAAGAGACTCACTGGATGCGTGAGTCACAGCAGGTGATAACTATTAATTAGGTAAGATAGGAGTGGAAGGAGGAATCTATTCATTGCGGAACAGAAAGATCCAATCCCTGCTTTCTTATCTTAACAGCTGGGTTGCCCTTGGGTAAGAGTTTTTGGGGGTTTTTTTTGTTGTTGTTGTTGAGACAAGGTCTCCTTTTGTCACCCCCACCCCCCACCCCACCAAGGCTAGAGTGCAGTGGTCCAATCATAGCTCAACCACAAACTCCTGGGCTCGAGCAACCTTCTTGCCAGAGCCTCCCAAATACCTAGGACTATAGGTGTGCACCACACTTGATTAATTTTTGTGGGGTTTTTATTTTATTTATTTACTTTTGAGAAAGAGTCTCACTATGTTGCTCAGGCTGTTCTAGAACTCTTGGCCTCAAGCAATCCTCCCACCTCAGCCTCCCACTGCTAAGACGATGGATGTGAGCCACCTCACCCCATAGGGTGAGAGATTCATTAGTCCTACTTCACAGGGCCTGTGGTACCTGGGTGGGAGTTTAGTTAAGTTCTAGTTTCCTTTTTTCTTCCCAAGTATCTTTGATGAGTTTAGCTTTTCTTGTTTTATTTAGCATCTTGGGACATCTGCATGCAGCCACGAAGCCCACCTCATCCTCTTACATGCTTGCTCACTTACCTGAAGGAGTGAACGCTCAGGACCTGCCAGTCTCACTGGCCTGGAGACCTACTTCCTTGCCAGGTTGTTGCAATCCCTTATCCTCCATCCCTCAAGTTGGATGGAGTCTCTTTGAAGTCAGCAGCTGATCCCTCCCCAGGATCTTGGGGACATTAGCATCACCCTGGCCTATCTCCCAGACTATTGTGACAGGCAGATGAGATAAAGGGCGGGTGAAGCTTAAAAGCCAAGGATTCCCCCCCTAGCTGGGGAAGTAATCTGCTTTGGTCTAGATAAAATTACAAGTTGCACAAATGCATTTCCCCTGAATAATGCTGTCCTTTCCATCAAGAGCCTCTTGGATTCCAAGTGGCACCTGCAAGTTCGGGCATGTCCAGGGTGCTTAAAATGTCTGGGAGTCTCTGTCTTCTGGAGCCAAGTGGGCAACTTCAGAGACTCCAACTGCTCACATGTGATGAAGGCACTGGCTGGTGCACCCCATCTGCTCCCTTTGCTCTAAGATTTCTTGAGTGGCAGAGCCATGCTTGTTTCTTCCACATATCTCTGTTCATTACATAGACTCCACAGTCCTGTGAGAGAAAGAATGGCCTTCCCGTTGTTAAGGAAGAGACCAACTAAGAGATTCCGTGACTGGCCCAAAGCTTCAGTCTTGACTTGGAGGAACAGAACTCCTGGTTCTTTACTCTTCAGTGATGTCTCAGTGATCATGAACTGCCCTTCCTCCTTCCCTAAAATTAGATTACTGGGACCCAGGGAAGCACTCTGAAACTCCTCGGGTCAGATGGAGCCTCTAGCTAGAGTCTTGTGTTCTGAATTCTGGATTTGGATTTCTGGAGACTCTCAGGCTAGCTACAGTTCACCAACATCTTTCACTCCAGCCCCTCTTGCAATGCTAACTCCTCTGCTAACCTCACCATAGCTCTGGACGGGGAGAATAACAATCATAAGAATCGTAATCAGCACCATTTGTTAAGTACCTGCTTAGTGGTAGGCACGGAGCTAAGTGACATGTATGTCTTCATTTAATAAAGTTAGGAGTCCTATGAAGTGGAGAAAACTGAGGCTCAGAAGGCGTAAAGTCTCCACTCAAGATTTACAGTGAGTATGTGGCAGAGACAAATCTAAAAATTCAGTCTGGCAGACCCAGGCTCTCAACCGCTTACACACTACCTGGCTTTCTGGTTCCATTTTGACTAAGGTCTTTGCTCAAAAAGACTGTAATAAATTAGACATGGTGGGCCATGCCTGTAGTCCCAGCTGCTAAGGAAACTGAGGCAGAAGGATCAACTCCAGCCTAGGACTTTAAGGCT
>NW_003852433.1:13285353-13298066 GCF_000181295.1 Otolemur garnettii
GAGCCACAAGACGCTATTTCTAAAAAGAAAGAAAAAAAAAAAAAGAACTGCACCAATGTCCAGTAAAATCCTAGTCTTCTTCCCTGGGTAGAGTGCTGTGGTGTCACCATAGCTCACAGCAACCTTAAACTCTGGGGCTTGAGCAATCCTCTTGCCTCAGCCTCCCAAGTAGCCTGCAGGTGCCTGCCACTACACCTGGCTAGTTTTATTCCATTTTAAGTAGAGATGGTGTGTCACTCTTGCTCAGGCTGGTCTCAAACTTGTGAGCTCAAGCAATCCAGCTGCCTCAGCTTCCCAGAGCACTAGGATTACAGGTGTGAGCCACCTCCCTGGATCTAAAATCCTGGTCTTCAAAACCCTGAGGACTAGCCCAGGCTTGCCTGGCCCTCTCCACCTCTGCCCCCAGGCCAAAGTTTTCCTGCTGTGGAATAGAGAACTAGACTAAATTAGTCCTGAGGTCCACTTCAAGCCCTGACAACTGCACCCAGCCCAAAGGCAAGCCCTTGTTCCCAGCCCCATTCCTGCCCTAGAAGCTTCTCAGGACCTTCCTCCTTCAGGTGGAAAATGGGTGCCAGCCTCAGTGAATTCACCATTTCTCTCCCTGACATCAGAGGGGGGGGAGGAAAATACTGGAAGCCACAACTGGGCTGCTTTTACGCTCACGAGGACACACACTTTAGGCTCCCCCTCAGGCTGCTCCCACTCTGGGGGCCTAATCTGGCCTTTTCCTGCCAGGAATTTTGACCATTTGATTAGCAGGAGAGCCTGGATGCCTGAGATTGTGATCAGAGTCACGCCTTCCAGTGTCAAGACCTTGACATTGAGGAGGGCTACAACTATGTATGTCTTCTGCCAAAGTTTCCTTTGAATGACTACCTGGATGCATTACCCAGAGGGGTACGGAAGGAGTAATTGGGCACAGGTTCTCAAGCCCATATCCACAACTCTAACACCCCAGAACTCCTCAGAGTGGCAGTTATTTCCAGAATTAATTTGTTTGCCTGGGAGATTTTTGTTTCTTGTGTGTTTGTTTAAGACAGAGGGAGAATCAGAGTACGGTGGTGTGATCATCCTCCCAGTAACCTCAAATGTCTGGGTTCAGCGATCCTCCTGCCTCAGCCTCCCCAGTAGCTGGGACTGAAGGTGTCAGCCACCACGCCCAGCTAAGTTTTCTATTTTTAGTAGAGACAGGGTCTCACTCATGCTCAGACTTGTCCTGAACTCCTGAGCACAAGGGATTCTCCCACCTCGGCCTCCCAGAGTGCCAGGATTACTATGTTGGGCCAGCAGAGGTCTTTTTAAGAAGAAGGCATCTGAAAAGAGACTTGGTCATAGAGGCCCCCACAGGGAAGAGCGCCAGGTGGACAGAACAGCAAAAGACTCCCTCTACTTAAGGTCAGAATAAGGCTCCATATGGCTACAGGGGCTGGAACTAGAAGGAGAAAAGAGCAGGTCCCCAATGACAGAGGGCACAGAACAGCACTTGGGGTTTACTTCAATATCAGACAGGAGGATTTTAATAACTGTTTTCATTTTTTACAAAAGCATATTGTTTTTAAAAAAAACATTTAAGGCCAGGCGTGGTAGTGCATACCTGTAATCCAAGCACTCGAGGAGGCCAAGGAAGGTGGATTGCTTAAACTCAGGAGTTTGAGACTAGCCTGAGCAAGAGCAAGACCCTGTCTCTCCTAAAAATAAAAGAACTAGCTGGTCATCCTGGTGGGTGCCTGTAAGTCCCAGCTACTTGGAAGACTGAAGCAAAAGGATCACTTGAGCCCAGGAGACTAAGGTTGCCATGAGCTATGATGACGCCATGGCACTCTACCCCGGGCGACAGAGTGAGACTCTGTCTCAAGAATTAAAAATGAAACCATCAGACTCTTCCAAAGGGGCTGTCTCATTTTGCATTCCCGTTTTGTCAACATTTGGAATGTTCAGCCTTTTTAACTTTAGCCATTTTGATGCATGAGTAATGGTATCTCATTCTGGTTTTAATTTTTGTTTTCCTGATGACTAACCATGTGGAATACTTTTTTATGTGTTTTTTGACTATTCATATCTCTTCTTCTGTGAAGCGTTCATTAAAAAATCCCCTTGTCCATTTGTCTAATTGGATTATTTGTCTTCTGATCAACGTGTGAGTCTCCCTCTGTCTCAATACAGAACTTCTTTTAATATTCTGGATACATATTCTCAGTCATATAAATTATTTACAAATAGTATATCTTAGACTATGACTTGCTCTTTCATTTTCTTAGCAGGGTCTTTCAAAGAAAAAAAGTCTTAAATCTTCATAAGGTCATTTATTTTTATTTTGTGGTTTATGCATTCTTTTGTTCTGAGGAATTTATTCTAGCTCAAGGTCACAAAGACTTTCTCGTGTGTTTGCTTGCAGAAGTTATATCCTTTTAGCTCTTATGTTTGGTTGTATCTTAAATTGGGTTAAGAAACTTAAATATCTGCTTACCATGTACATCGGCAATTCCACTATTTAATATCAACTAAAGAAAAAGAAATCACATGTCCACAAAAAGACTTACACTAGAATGTTCATATCAGCATTATTCCTAAGAGGCAAAAACTGGAAACAACCCAAATACCCATCAACAGGTGGATGAAAAAACTGTAGTACTCCCATATAATGGAATGCTATTCATTGATGAAAAGAAACAAACCATTGATCCATGCAACAACATGGGTGCTGAGCTCGAAAACATGCCGCTCGCTGAGCAAAGGAAGCCAGATGTAAAGGAGCTTACAGTGGATGACTCCATTTATGTAAAATTCTAGAAATGATCCAACTCATCTAGAGTGACAGAAAGCAGATCCACGGTGGCCGGGGGCCAGGGTGCATGGCAAGGCCGGCGGGGGTGGTGAAGAAGGGGCAGGAGGAGATTTTAGGGGCTGAAGAATAATGTTCTATGTCTGGTTGCCATAGATGGTGGTTGCACTATGCATACATTTATCAAAATGTATGGAACTGTACACTTGAAAATGGGTGCAGTTTATTTTGTGGCAATCATACCCCAATAGAGTGGATTTAAAAGAAAAAAAAAAAAGCAAAGTAGATGCCGGTGAAGAATGGGTGCAGGTGGGGACAGAGAGGAGAGTGAGGCCCTGATCGTCCAGGTGGGGGATGATGGCGGCTCCTTCCAAGGTGGAGGGAGCCGGGGATGGGGGGATGATAATTGCTTTTGTTGTCGGTACTTTATATTGTCATCCGCTTAAGCCAGGGACAGGCTTTCATTTGTAGGTGCATCGACCATACCACTTCTGCAGCCTACTGCAGCTGAGTCATCCCTCAAGGTTATGGTGGGGCACCAAGGCTTTGACTTACACACGGGATATCTCCGGAAGCTGAAGCACATGCTCAGGAAATCGCCTCACTGGCCCTGGTGAGTCAGAGAAACCACACCTGGGCTCCCAGACCATCTACCCTCCTCCTCTTACTCAAACCTCCTTCCCAAACCTTCTCCTAGAACTTGAGTCCTGTGCAGTGACAAGGCTGATAATCTCTGAGGGTGAGACATCTTTCTGTGGGACTATATTAGCTTTTGAGTCACTGTAACAAAGTACCACAAATCGGGTAATTTCAAACAACAGAAGTGTGTTTATTCGCTTTAAGTTCTGGAGTTTGGAAGTCAGAAATCAGTGTTAGCTGGGTTAGTTTCTTCTTTGAGGTGCTGAGGGAGTATCTGCTCCTTGCCCCTCCCCCGGGGTCCAGTGGTTGCGGGGTCCTGTGGTTGCTGGCAGTCAGTGGCATTCACTGGATTCAGGCCGACTTTAATCCAAAATGACCTCGTCTTAACTTGATGATCACATCTTCAAAGATCCTATTACATGTAAAGTCACATTCAATGGCATCTAGATTAGGACCTGAACATATCTTTCTGAGGGACATAATTCAACCCAATACAGGTACATTATTTTCCTCTGACCCAAAAATTTAGTCCAAAAGGAAGCTCCCAGGGACTGAACTGGCTGGAGAGTAGGTAGAGAGAACACTGGCCCAGGAATTATGGAGATGCTGAGTTCAAATCTTGCTTCTACCACTAACTTGCTGTGTGATGCTTGTCAATCCATTACCTCTCTCTCTGGGCCTCAGTTTTATTAGTTAAATGAATTGTTTATTCTCTGGGTAGAATAACTAGACCCTTAGGCAATAATGGATGTAATTAGCATTTATAGAGCACCTGCAGTATACCAGGCTAAGCAATATATATGTATCATCTCATTTAAACTTCACAATGACGTTAAGGGCATTTGTGTGAATGACTTAACACAATTGAAGAAACTGAGGCTCAAATGAGGTAACTGACATCACGCACACACAGTCAATTCCCTAAACATCTCCAATTGTCCTCCCTCCTCTGCTCAATTTCCTACTATAAGCCATCAATGTTCTTGGCCATAATCCAAGGCCATCAAAATGGCCATTATTCTTTCCCTGCCCTAAATCTATCTCTTAAGCCAGAAAGACACATTTATTATTTACTAATGGAAATTGTCTTTCATAAAATTCCTGAATGACTCCCCACAACCCTCAAAATAAAGTCTAAATTCCCCCAATAAGACTAATTATGAGTTGAGCTCAGCCAGACTCCTTCCCCAGGATAACACTGAACTCATGGTTCAGAATTCAGCTTAAACGCCACTTCCTCCAGGAAGTCTTGCTTGCCCTCAGGTGTAAGTCAGGTCTCCCTACTCAGTACCACAAGAGCACTCTTCTGTCTGTTATCCTAACACTCAGCGCGGCATGCTTTGGTATGTGTTACTTTGCTTTTCCCCCCCAGATGGTAGTGGGTATGCACAGGACCTCACTCTCTGCATTTCACATTTGCCAAATGTCACGTGCTGCTTATCACAAGTGCACAGAGAAAGCCATTACTAGCTGACTCCAGGGACTGTGTTCTATCTACTCTCCCACACGGATTTTGGTGGAGGCATAAGAATCTATTTGGACTAGCAGGCCCCAGAGAGGCTAGGTCTAAGGGTGCAGGGGTCTGGAATGATGAACAGATGTCCTAACTTTCCACTCCCACATCCAAAGCAGACATTACTAATGGATCAGCCCACTCCTTCTCGTGGATCCCATACTCAGGACAGGGCTCCAGCCAGTTTCTGTCCATCGATCTAAACTTGTGCCTAACATGAAGTCTATTTGCCCAAGTGACAATGGCCCAGTGCCATTTTGTGGGCAAGAAAAATGTAGCTCAGGGAAAGCTCTAGCTTTCCCAATATCACGTGCAAGTTCATGTGAAAACAGGGATAGGAGCGCTTCTTCCTCAATTTCGTGCTATTCCTCCGCCCTTCCTGGCATCTGGAAACCAGCTTCTCGTGCTGTGTGGTCAGTCTACCCTCTGGACGTCCAGAGAAAGAAACACTTCTGTAAAACTGGGTCAGGTGACTCATGGAAAGCTGTGAGCACAAGAGCACCTTCTTAAGATGGCCCCGGGGACTTCTTTTTCTTTACTTTTCTTAACTTCCCAAAGGCAGCTCTGGGCTCTGTCCCTTTTCCTCTGGGTCCAGACAGCCACCTACCTGCTAGCTGTCACCATCATTAAACCCAGCATATGGGTACACAGGCCACATGCCCTCAAGGAATGAGCAGAACTTCCAGACCAAGAAATGGGAGACAATGGCTCACTTCTCCCTTTTATCCTAAATATTTTTATTTCAAAATAATTTGACAGAAAAGTACAAAGGCAGTAGAGCGTCCCTGCAAACCTCTTACCCGGTTTAGCTAAATGCTACCAACTTGCATTACCACACTGGCCCAGGAGTCAAACTAAGAAACCAACCTGGGTACAAGACACTCCACTAAACTGCAGACTTTATTCAGATTTTGCTCATTTTGCTCTGCCAGGATTCCATCTGGGGTACCATCCTTCAGAAAGCACTTTCCCCGTTCGATAAATACAATCCCTGGGCCACGCCTGTAATCCTAACACTCTGGGAGGCCAAGGTGGGCAGATTGCCTGAACTCATGAGTTCAAGACCAGCCTGAGCCAGAGTGAGACCCCGTCTCTAAAAATAGCCAGGCCTTGTGGCAAGCACCTGTAGTCCCACCTACTCGGGAGACTGAAGCAAGAGAATCGCTTGAGCCTAAGAGTTCGAGGCTGCTGTGAGCTATGGTGCCGTAGCACTCTACCCAGGAGGACAAAGTGAGACTCTGTCTCAAAAAAAAAAAAAAAAAAAATACAATCCCTGGATGTCTCCCTTTCCTCTGGCACAAATTTGTTCGTTGTTTTTCTCTGTCCTGATTTATCTCCCAGCCCCCATTGTACAGATCAGGGTTTAGGGAAAAGCTTCACCTGGTTATATTTAATATTATAGCGATCCTTGTTCACCACATTCATTTTTCCTCTTTCTGTTTTAAAGTCTCGTTCACATCATCAAAATGGCCACTGGCACTTCCTGAAAAACTTGGCAATGCATTTTACTGTATTTCTTTAAAAAATAATAATAAAAAAGAAGTTCTGCTTTTTTTTTCCACCCCCACCCCAAACTTCGTTTGTTCTTTTATGACTAAGGATATTTATCTCCTGCTCGCTTTAGAAGTTTATGAGCTGCTTTTCCTTTGAATTCCAGCCCAAGGTCAGTCCTCTCTGGGTCGTGATGTCACGGTGTGTTGCCTTGGTTACCGCTGTGACATCATCAGACTAACCTGGGGGTCGTGCGGGCACAGGGGAGAGAGGCTTTGAAATGTTCTCTTTCATCTGCCGTTTGTGACAGAACTGATGTTGCCTTTTGGAAACGTTTTGAGAACTGTGAAAAACTAAAGGGAAGAGTTAATAAGATTTACAATCCCCCAAAACGCCGCAGACCCCTAAAAGTCAGGCCACAATCAAAGGCTGCAGACTTCAGAAGGAGGGGAGGCTAAAGGAACAAATGCATTCCTAGAAACCAGAACCCTGCAGTTGTACAAAGACCACCAGTAAGCCACAAGGAGACACACACACTCACACACACACACCACATTGACCCTATCAACCAAATTGCTTCTAGATGGAATGTATTTCACAAGGTGTCCCCTGGTCTTTAATCTAATCTAATCTGTCTTTCCCTCGGCATAAAAGCAAAAGTAAAGAAGAATTACAAACCAGGAATGCTTGGTTTAAAAGGCTTTTTAATAAAAGGAGAAAGGAAAAAGAACAAAAGCAGAGTGAACACTCAGCAGACAGTTTTCATGCCATTAAAACAGCATCTTGAAAAATGTTAATCTTTTCTTTTTTTCCTTAGGGTCAGGGGAAGGGGAAAAAATGTGATTTTATTGTGAACATGTGTCAAGAGGACTCCATCCCATAAACTCGGTACCCACACTAAGTATATTTGTGTAGTAATTAACATGAGATCAGAGACGCAAGTTTTGCCAAAAGTCCATTGTCAGTATGTGGTATATTATGTGAGTCGAGAATCCAGTTTTCCAAATGTGGTATACATTGCTCGTTGTAATTAAGCGTTTTGTCATCTAGCAAGCAAGCAAGAGTGACTCCCAGACGGGATCATACCTAAAACACAGTTTCCAAATGTTTCTTCTTGGCAAATCTTTTAAGGAAATTCTATGCAGAAGGAATGTCAAGACATCTGTAATTAGATTGGGGACAAAAGGGTGGAAGGAAGATTTCTGGGTGAGTCTTTATTTTGTCTTGCAGAGACACCCCACTGTGATTCCCGGTCCTGGCTGTCGAGAGTTTGCTCCACCATGTGTCCTTGGGTCATCTATCTTTGGCTTTACTTTCTGCTCGGATCTCAATGCCAGTTCTTGGGGGGGGAGTTAATTGCAGCCCTTTGGAGGCAGAAAGGGCAATAGCCACCCTGTCTTGGGCCAGCCAGACCCATGCTTAGAACTCGGTAGATTTCGTTTCTGGGGTTTCTGCATGGTTACAGGCCTGCAGTTTGTGGACCCCAGGGCTGCGTGGTTCAGAAAACATTTGTATTGCAAGAAAAACTGAAATGAGAAAAGGAAGTTCAAGGGATCCCTCCGACCCCATTCATTTCAACGTTTCAGAGGTGCTGGGAGTGTTGCACATTAGGGGTGCATATCCCCATCTGGGTCTCATGTTGGAAATGGGTTTGCATCTGTCTCCAGTTTTGTATGTTAGCAGGGGTCTGCTTGTGCACAAACATGGTCCTGCACGCCTGTGGGTCTTTTGCGTGGGTTTGCGAACATGTGATGTCTCCTTGTGCAGGGGGCCCGGGGGTGCTGCCGCCGGGCACATCATTGTGTGTTTTCAAAGGCTCCTATGTGCTTGCCACACACTGGGGGGCATTTATAACTTTATGTATGCGCATGAAAGAGGGCCTGGGAAATCTATTGCATTCATTATACTATATACTCTCTTTTCCAAACAACAGGCTATCTGCAGGCCTCTCAGCTCCTCATCACCCAAAATACCATCGTAGGATGTTCACAAAGCGAAGCACCTCATAAATCTCAACTGGCTAGAAACTGGGGAGTGTCAGCAAGACAGAGAGAAAGGGAAGGAAGGTGAGAAGGGGGAGGCCAAGACATAGTATTTTGAAGAAGAATCTCTCCCCCTCAACGAAGAACGTCTCCGTGACTCCAACGTAGAGGCAATTTTCTCTCTGTAAAAGGTGGGCTCAGTCCTAGCGTTTAGGGTTTTCTCTTCTTACTGGGCCCCTTCCCCTTCTTCCCACTAACAGTCAAGAGCAGATGTGCCCCACTTTATAGATGCTGAGCAGCTGGGGACTGCAGCAAGAAGCCCCAGAGGTTTTTTCCTCAAATGCTGATGTCTAACAAAGCCTCTGGGACGAAGACTGAAGGTCTCTCAGGCACATCTGAGGACCTGCTTGCTTCCAGAAACTTCTTCAAGTTTTCCTGAAAGAGGATGTTAAAAAAAAAAAAATTGAGAATGTCTGTAGCCTTTGCTCTCGGCATCCGAGGGGCTGCACTGGTGTTCATAAAGATCTACAATGCCAGAAGCCTGATAATTCCATTTCTCTCTCTTTTTTTTTTTTTTTTTTTTTGAGATAGAGTCTCACTTTGTCACCCTTAGTAGAGGCCATGGCATCATAGAAACCTCAAACCCATGGGCTCAGGTGATTCCCTTGCCTCAGCCTCCCAAGTAGGCTAGGACTACAGGCATCCACCACAACACTTGGCTATTTTTAGGGACAGGGTCTCACTCTGGCTCACGTTGGTCTCTAACTTGTGAGCTCAAGGCAATCCACCCTCCTGGGCCTCCCAGAGTGCTGGAAATATAGGCATAAGCCATCTCTGCTGGCCTTTTTCTTTTTTTTTTTTTTTTTTTGGCAATTTTTGGCCAGGGCTGGGTTTGAACCCGCCACCTCCAGCATAGAGGGTAGCACCCTACTCCTTTGGGCCACAAGCCACTGCCCTTTTTTTTTTTTTTTTTTTTTTTTAACAGAGTACCATTCTGTTGCCTGGGCTAGAGTCCCATGACCTCTACCCAGCTCACAGCAACCTCAAACTCCTGGACTCAAGTGATCCTCCTGCCTCAACCTCCCAAGTAGCTGGGAGTACAGGTGTCCACCACAAAACCCACCTAATTTTTCTGTTTTTACTAGCGACAAGGTCTCCCTCTTGCTCAAACTTCTGAACTAAAGGGATCCTCCTGCCTAGGCCTTCCAGAGTGCTAGGATTCCAGGCGTGAGCCACCATGCCCCAACCAAGCTTTTCCTATAAATGGCTGACCAGAGGCAAAGCCCTGATTGTCACACATGTAGATTATTTTTCCCCCTCCAGAAGACTAAAAGGACCACTTGTTTTTAAAAGTCTCCGCCCGGCATATTGGTCCATTTCATGTGTCAATGTGTAATTCACTCCCCTCCATAGTCTGCTTGGGGGAAACACAAAGGCAGGAAATTCAATTCAATACAGGCCCCGTGACATCTCTGTTTGGGGTGTGTGTGTGGGCGTGTGTGTGTGTGTATCAGGGAGAGAGTGTATTTGCACAGGGGCTGGCTGACAACATGTTCTCTTCAATCAGATCATTACTTAGATGTAGAATTCCTGCAGATTTAGAAACAGCTGGAAGACTCTAATAATAACGTTTGAATAACACTGCTCATAAACTGTCCACCATAGAGTTAGGGAAGATGAAATCGATAGCATTTGATATTTTTTTTATGATAGTCTTTTCTGATTTTCTAAATGTATCTGGTAAATAGGCATATCCTTCCTCCACACACATACAACTTTTAATTCAGGTGTAATATTCATAGAGAAAGGCACACATAAACCTACCCAACATTTAGATTCAAAAACAAACACCCCCAGAAGTCCTCATAGTGTCCCCTTTCCAGTCATTCTCTACCTCCCACCCCAACAAGGGTAGCCACTATCCTTATATCTAACAGGGTGGATGGGGTGGGCCTGTTTTTGTGCTTTATGTAAATAGAATCATTCAACATCGTATTCAAGTAGCTCATCACTTTCTTTCTTTCTTTCTATCTCTTTTTTTTTTTTTTAAGATGGGGTCTCACTCTTGCTCAGGCTGGTCTGGGAACTCTTATGCTCAAGGGATCCTCTGGCCTCAGCCTCCCAGAGTGCTAAAATTACAGGCCTTAAGCCACTGAGCCCAGCCACTTTCATTCAAAATCAAGCATGTGAGATTGACTCGTGCTATTCTATGCCTTTGCAGGTCAACGATTTTTCAATGGGGGGTGACTATGAGCTCCCAGGGGACTTTAGGCTAGTCTAGAGACATCTGTGATTGTCACAACTGGGGGTGCATCTATTGCGTCCAGACCTGGGGTTCTGTATAGCATCCTCCGGTGCAATGCACAGGACAGCCCCCCCACAAGAAAATGGCCCCCACATGGCCCAAAATAATGCTGATGCTGCAAACCCCAGATCAGTGGTTCTCCCAGTTGTGTTTTGAGTCCTCTGAAACACAATTTTTAATGCTTCCTGTATACCGCATACAGACGCAGCAGAGTTAGCCTAAACGAAAGTGCAAGTTCAAAGCTTCCATTCAGAGGCAAGTTTACTGAGTTTTGTCATCCAAGTGGGGGTGGGGAGGGTGGGAAAGCAAGTGGGATTGGAGAGGAAGACAGATGGGAGCCTGCGAGGGTCATCCCTAACGATTTCTTAATCTTGCCTGGAGATGAATTTGACCTTAGGAGGTCTTCCCGAGCCGCACATGCCTCTTTGGCAAGCAGGGGAAGGAAATGACAGAAAAGTCCTTTACAGAGCCACACTGATACACACAGACATAAACAGACAACTGTGCGAGTCCAAACATACACCCCCCCGCAGCTCTGGACACACACAGACACTCGCACGCAAATACGCACTCACCAGCTGGCACTGGTGACAATGGCAGACCCAGTGGACTCACACTGGGATAGAGGAAAAAAAGAAATGCTAAAGTTGTCCTTCAAGAGACGCCCTCCTCCAAGTCCAGCTACTTAAAGAAATAGTTAAGATGACCAAGTTCTAGGTAACCCAGCCAGGGTAATAACCACAGCTGTCTGTTTACCACTCTATCTCTCAAACTCAAGCTCAGCACCACCGATATTTACAAATGGATAATTCTTTGTAAATTTTCTGGCCTCCAGGGGACATCCATTCAGTACAGTAGGGGTTGTCCTGTGCATCGAGGGACACTTAGGAATATCTCTGGTCTCTACAACTAGATGCACCCCAAGTTGTGCCTAAATTGTCCCTAGTTATCACACAATGCCCCCAGAGGCATCACCCCTAATTAAGAACCACTGGCCTAGTCCAGAAGCAGCCCCCCCCAATAAAATATTTGGTGACTGAATCAGGAAGCCACCCTCATTCTTTCCTGAAAATAATAGGCCCCAGAGGAGACTCAGCTAATCTCTCCTCTTTAGCATCCACAAACACCAAGAGTTACAGACACACAGGAATGGAGCCCTGGGCTCATTTCTCTCCCAGGGTCCCGTCTCTGGGGCTCAGACTTGTGCTGGGTTCTGTCTGGGTGGAGCCCATCGCTGACAGTCCTGGAAGAGGTGGCCCCCAGAGAGATGGCACTGCCACTTATACTCTGTCACGTGATCGAAGGACCTGAATGCATTTTTCCAGACCCTGATTGGGTTTTAATTATGTTTAGAACCCTGCGTGTGCTCCGCACACTCCAGCTGAATTCACTGAAGCATTTAGAATTGTTTCCACCTTTCCCTGACTCTTTTCTCTGGGACTACAGTTGGTGGGGTGGGAAGGGTGCTTGGGACCAGAAAGCACATCTATGGAATTTTCCATACATTAGCCAAACAGGATCTGGAGCTTTCTTTTACATTTGAAACCTCCCAAGGACACATAAGTCTGTGGCCAGGGTGGGAAGTGGGACTTGAGGCAGACTAAGCTGCAGGCCTAGGTGTCTACTGCTGACATGGGGAAGGTAGGTCTGAAGGTCATACATTCATTCAGCAAACATCCTTGGAATGTCAGTGCATACCAGGCACTGAGGCTGCAGCGATAAAAGACCCATTTTTTAACCTTCAAGTAGCAAGAGAAAGACAGATAGCAATAGCTCATTCAAGCATTTATTAAGTGTCAGGCACTTTTTTGTGCTCTTTATAAATATTCATTCAACAAAAGCTAAATCCTTTGAGGTAGGTCATATTATTACTTCCAACTTAGAAGTGAGGAAACTGAGGCTCAGTTAGGTAAAGTAACTTGACCAAGAGGACATGGTTCTTCAGCAGCAGAGACAGGAATTAAAATCAAGCAGAGATTAGCAGTGGTTCTTTTTTTTTTT
>NW_003852433.1:13298882-13301004 GCF_000181295.1 Otolemur garnettii
TTTTTTTTTTTTTTTTTTTTATGACCATCGTCTTTAAATGAGGACACCACCATTTCAGTAGATAAGGCCACAGCCACACTGGCTTATGTTCAAAACCTTCACTTTGCCCTTTTCAGTTTAGGTGAGTTACTTAACCTCAGTTTTCTCATCTGTTAGATGGGACTATTATTTTAAAAAGCTTTATTGAGGTGTAATTGACATACAAAGTATATATATCAATGTTTAATGTGTATAAAATGATGCATTTGGACATATGCATACACTTGTGATATCATCATCACAATTGAGGGAATAGGTATATCCAACACCTCCCAAATTTTCCTGGGGTACTTTAGTTTGTTTATCCTTTGTTTTGTGATAAGGGCACAACATGAGATCTATCCTCTATTTTTTTTTTGGAGGGGGGAGAGAGACAGAGAGTTTTATTATGTCACCCTTGGTAGAGTGCCATGGCATCCAGCTCACAGCAACCTCAAACTCTTGGGCTCAAGCGATTCTCTTGCCTCAACCTCCCAAGTAGCTGGGACTACAGGTACCTGCTATGACACCCGGCTATTTTGTTGCTGTTGTTGTTGTAGTTGTCGTTGTTGTCTGGCAGGCACAGGCTGGGTGTGAACCCTCGAGCCCTAGTGTATGTGGCTGGCACTGTAACCACTGAGCTATAGGAGCTGAGCCAAGATATATCCTCTAAACAAATGTTGATGTGCACAATACTGTTTTAACTATAGCAGATATCTAGAACTTATTTGTCTTGTGTGATTGAAACTTCATGCCTTCAAACGACAACACCTGATGTCCCCCACCCCTCAGCTCCTGGCAACCGCTTTTTAATTTGCTTCTATGAGCTTCACTATTGTAGATACCTCATTCACATAAGTGGAATCATGCAGTATTTGTCTTTCTGTAGCTGACATTTCATTTAACATAATGTCCTGTGCAGGGGCGCCTATGGCTCAGTGAGTAGGGCACCAGCCCTATATACTGATGGTGGCGGGTTCAAACCCAGCCCCGGCCAAACTGCAACAACAACAAAAAAATAGCCAGCTATTGTGGCAGGCTCCTGTAGTCCTAACTACTTGGGAGGCTGAGGCAAGAGAATCGCCTAAGCCCAAGAGCTGGAGGTTGCTGTGAGCTGTGACACCACAGCACACTACTGAGGGCAACAAAATAAGACTCTGTCTCTAAAAACAAACAAACAAACAAACAACAACAACAAAAAAAACCCATAATGTCCTCTAGGGTCTGTTGCAAATTTCTTTTCTTTTCTTTTTAATATTGAATAATATATTATTATATGCATATACCATGCTTTATTTATCCATGTGTATTAGATGGGAATATTAACTCTATCTCTCATGGGGACGCTGTGCCTAACACATTGCAAGCATTCAATTGATACAAGCTATTAGTAGGCAGGAAAGGGAATGAATAAATCCCAGACAGGGAAAATAGATCTAATAGCTACTTCAAGTCAGAGAAACAGCACAAATAAATGTCCTTGGTAAACTATAGAGTTTCATGAACATATTAGTTTTTACTACCTTCAAAATCTGGATTGGCTCCTTGATGCAATGCAGTTTACAAGCGGTCCTGCTTGAAAACAAAGGGTCAACTGGTTGACCTCTAAAAACCAGGATGACCCCACTCTGGGAAAAATTACCAAATTTTTGTAATAAAATTTACTTAGTTGATTTCATCATGGTCACTTGCTTGTCAAGTCCAATAGCTCTCAGCCTCCCCATAAAGTGTTAGCTTCTCCCTCATTAAATCACTTGGACCACACTTGACCAGTCGTAAAGGTCATTATTTCTTAATACAATAGATGTCCTAATGATAATTGCAGACTTGGTTCTCTGTTCCAGAGCTATAGGTTCAAACCCTGACTCTACATCTTGCTTTGTGTGTTATCTCAGACCGATCATCAAACCTTTCTGGCCTCACATTCTTGTCTGCACCATAGTTTAATATATCTCTACTTGTGGCAATTAGAAACCTGCCCCAGGACCGGCGTATGGCCTACAGATATATGAAAAAATGTTCACCATCCTTAATCATCAGAGAAATGCAAATCAAAACTACTCTGAGATATCATCTAACTCCAGTGAGATTAGCCCATATCACA
>NW_003852433.1:13301664-13302778 GCF_000181295.1 Otolemur garnettii
CCAGTTTGATGGAAGTATTTCAGACTGCATGTGAAAACCCCACACTGTACCCCAGAAGTGCATTAATGTACATAGTTACCATTCAATAAAAAAAAGAAAGAAAGAAAAGAAACCTGCCCCAAAATTCTTTGATAAGCAGCTTATCCAGATGGGGGTCTATGTTCCCCTCCTCTTGAATCCAGTGGACTTGTGACTGATTCAACAAATAGACTATGGCAGAAATAATGCTGTGCATTTCCAAGATGGGTTATAAAAGGTGAAGTGGCTTCTGCCTTGTCTGCTGGAACTCGGCGTTGAAGCCTTGAGCCTCCCTGTAAGAATCCTAACTACACTGAGTCAGCCATGTTGTAAGGAAACACAGGCTTCATGAAGTGGCCCCCACTGAGGTGCTTAACAACACAAATCTTCAAGTCATTCTACTCTTTCAGATGAAGTAAAAGAGCCTTCACAGTCCCCAGCCATCAAGTCACCACCATCTTCCCAACTGAGCCCAGAGATCTCAGGGAGCAGAGATAAGCAATTCCCAGTGAGTCCTGGCCTCATCCCAGACTCATAGAATCTATGAGTTGTTTTAAGCTGCTAAATTTGGTAGGAATTTGTTACACAGCAGTGGTAACTGGTACATTATCTCAAATGAGAGTTGTAAGGATTAAATTAGCTAATATGTAATCAATGCTGACCTTCTGGGCTGTGGCACAGAATAGATTCTCAAAGAATGTTACATCTTTTCCTCCCCTTAATATTTTTTCTTTATGATCAAAGTTACTTTTTTTCCAGTTTTATTTGACAAAGAGCGGAAGAATAAATTTCTCTAATTATTTCCATTCTGTCTAGACTGTAAAGTCATATTGGTAAACAAAATCATGAAACAATCATAATGACTCCAGCTCTGGCTGCAAGCTGCAGATTCACAGCAGACCTGACCAGACTCTCCACTCGGCTTTAGACCTCACCTGTATAGCATGATCTTTGGAGCTGCAGGGTGAAGGAAACTCTCCCAAGAAAAATAGAGCATACGTATAAAGGCATCCCATAATGTCTAGTCACAGCACAGAGTTTTCAAGGATGCAGGATCCTGATGCTCCAGGGAATCTCTTCTTTTTTTTTTTTTTTT
>NW_003852433.1:13303116-13332086 GCF_000181295.1 Otolemur garnettii
GGATTCGAACCCGCCACCTTAGGTGTACGTGGCTGGCGCCTTAGCCGGTTGAGCTATAGGCGCCGAGCCCAGGGAATCTCTTCTTGGGAAAAGTTTTCCAAATCAAGATTTAAGTGCAGGTCACTGATGAAAAATGTTCCCTGGAAGAATTTTACTCAAGTCATTCTTTGCCAACACTGCCTCTTTAGACCTGTGTAATAACAAGGGTTTTAAAAGATGCTCCTCTGCCCTCCTTTTATTTGGGTTAAATGTACACAAACCATGCCAGCCTCTCTGCTGGAGGCTGAGAACTCAGAGGAGGAATTCCTGGCCCCTGCACTGTGGAGCTAGCACGAAATCCACTTTCACATGAGTGAAAACTTCCAATAACCCAGCACTTCACCAACTAGGAAGCATCCTGCCAGCAGAGGCAAGAGTGGAGCAAGAAGCCAAGCCTAAGCATGAGGGACTTTGAATGCTATGTCTCCCAAATCAAGAGAACAGACTGAAATTAGAAGAGTTGGGAGCTAGGACTGAAGATATAGGGTATGGGAGACAGGTGAGACACAGGAACCCAGAGTAAGCGGGAATGGGGATGAGTGGGTGTGGGAAATGCCCCAGAACACAACGAGCCATTGGTGAAAACGCTTTAGATGCTATGCCTGAATCACTGGTGAGCTGATCCAACACCTGTTCCTAACAGACTTCTCCCTTCCTACCTTCCACCATGGACTCTGAAAAATTGAAAGATTCACTGACCTAGAGCTGATCCTCCGGCACAGACTGGGCCAGTAAAATGCAAGTGGAGGGCTAGTGGGAGGGTCAAGAGAAGAGCTTGCTCTCTTTCTTTCTTTCTCTCTCTCTCTCCTTCCTTCCTTCCTTTCTTCCTTCCTTTCCTTTTTCTTTTGTTGCCAGAGTCTTGCTTTGTCATCCTTGGTAGAGTACCATGGTGTCACAGCTCACAGCAACCTCAAACTCTTGGGTTTAAGCGATTCTCTTGCCTCAGCATCCCAAGTAGCTGGGACTACAGGTGCCTACCAGAATACCTGGCTATTTTTATTTATTTATTATTTTTTTTAAGAGGCAGGATCTCACTATGTTGCCCAGGCTCAAGTGCAGTGGCTATTTACAGGCACAATCCCACTACTGATCAGCACAGGAGTTTTGACCTGCTCCATTTCCAACCTGGGCCGGTTCACCCCTCCTTAGGCAACCTGGTGGCCCCTTGCTCCCAGGGGGTCACCATACTGATGGTGAACTTAGTGTGGACATCCAATCAGCACAGCCCACTAAAGCCCAGAACTCCTAGACTCAAGCAATCCTCCTGTCTCAGCCTCCTGAGTAGCTGGGACGACAGGTGCATACTACCGCGTCAGGCACACCCAGCTATTTTTAGAGATGAGCTCTCCCTGGCTCAGGCTGGTCTCGAACATGTGAGCTCAGTCAATCCACCCACCTTGACTTCCCAAGTGCTAGGATTATAGGTGTGAGCCACCCTGCCCCACCCAAGAATTTAATTTCTTATAAAGGAAAAAGGCTCAAGAGAAAAGCCTTCTGGAACCATCCCTTTCACTGTCCTGTTTTAATGGCAGATCCAATATCTGGAGCTGAAGAAGCTATCTTTGAACAAAAGGGCAGACACAAGAATAAAAAGCCAAAACAACACCAGCAGCAGTCTACCTCTGGACTACTAAGCCCCTGAGAAATGATGGTAGGGAAACAAATTTATTAGTATGGAGAAGCCTATTCTATATTGTTCTAAAACTTATTTTATTTTATTTTGAGGTGGAGTACCATGGCATCATAGCTCACAGCAACTTCCAACTCTTGGGTTCAAGCGATCCTCTTGCCTCAGTTTTTCTATTTTTAGTAGAGATGGGGTCTCACTTTTGTTCAGGCTGGTCTCAAACTCTTTTTTTTGAGACAAAGCCTCAAGCTATCCCCCTGGGTAGAGTGATGTGGCATCACAGCTCACAGCAACCTCCAACTCCTGGGTTCAAGCAAGTCTCCTGCTTCAGCCTTCCAAGTAGCTGGGACCACAGGCACTGGCCACAACACCTGGCTATTTTTTGGTTGTAGCCGTCATTGTTGTTTGGCGGGCCCGGGCTGGATTTGAACTCACCACCTTAGGTGTATGTGGCTGGTGCCTTAGCCACTTGGAGCCCCAAGCGCTGAGCCTGGTCTCAAACTCTTGAGCTCAAGCTATCCACCCACCTCGGCCCCCCAGAGTGCTAGGATTATAGGCATGAGCTACCTTACCTGGCCATTCCAAGATATTTAAAAGCAGATTATCAAACAATATGGAAAGAGATATGCAGAGAGGTACTCACTAGAAGGCAAGTGGTGTGTGCAATTTGGTTTGTTGTTCTTGTTCTTGTTATTTTCTTTATTATTTATATGCATTACAATATCTGTAAAATATGGTATGATATTATATTTTTTATATATACAATTTTTGCCTAATAAAAACAGCCTTTAATAGCATATGCCATATGGTCTTATTTTTATTTAAAATGCATATATCATACACAGAAGGCTGGAAGATATATGGTAAACTAGGAATGGTTAGCCCTATGTGATAGGATTACAGGTGATTTTCATTTTCTTCTTTTTCTTTATCTGCCTTTTGTACTTTTTCTATAATGAATATATATTACTTGTTTAATTTTTCAAGTGTTGTTGTTTAAAAACTACTCCTCTTACTGTGTTTGCCAAAGCCTCAAAACCTCCACTGGGAAATATATTAATCCAATCAAGATCTTCTTGTCTTGGCAACAAACTCCAGAACTGGTCTACTGTGATTTTAAGTACCTGGGAGGATGTGAAATTAGGAGATGGTGGAGTCCTCATTTTCTGGTCATTGTCAACCTTATGAAGATGGCAGGCTACAGAACTCCCTGAACTACTTAATCTAACCAGCCGGTGTTGCCTTTAAACCCCAAAGCAAAAAAGAGGGTGATAAGTGGGAAATCCCACCTTCTGATAACAGTGATAAGAATCTCTCTTTCCCTTTTCCTTTGAGATAAATTTCTAGGAACAACCCACTCTCCCTGGAGCCCCTCTTGGAAGAAGAGCCGTAAAAATATCGCCAGGCAAAAGCATTTGTAAAAGGATGATGGGATGACATAATGACAGAAAAATATACGATCGATGTAGCAGACAGAGGTGGCTGTCAGTATGGGGGCCCTCCAGAGTTCAAGTATTCCCATAAAAGAATTCAACAACCCCATGACTCTCCCAGGAGAAAGAGATCTCCCTCCTAATCCTGCCTGTCACCTAATGTTGGGGAGCAGAAATTTCCCAGGGGAGTGGAAATTGGTATGTCTGCATCTGAAAGAGCCAAGGATGATGAGAGGAGGAAGGGCAGAAGGGGCCAGTGATTTAGGGCTCTGGATCTTCCACAAGAAAAAAAAAAGTTCCACTGGTCTGGTGCCCTGAGGGTCTTGAAAAAGTCATCCCAGAGAGGCACACCATGGAAAACAAAACTCTTGGGGCTTGGGGTGGGAGGGAATGTGGAGGCCCAGTTGCTGCTGTCTAGTAGAGCTAAGACACAAGTCCCAAACATGCGTGACCTCCGGTTCACATGAACACTGCTGATCAAAAGAAAGCAGCTCGCTCCACCCGGCCCAGGCTTCCCCATCCCGGGAGGATTCAAAGCTACAGGCTTCCTGGCTGGTGTGGCTTCCATTAACTCGGAGGTTGGTGCTACGGACTTCGAGAAAAGTTGAGCATCAAATGCAATGAATCACAAGAAACCAATAGCGTGGGCCAGCCTGGTGACCTTTAGAGCAAGATAATATTACTTAAAATGAACTTAGTCATGGAACCATTAAGATAAACAGACATTGGTCTTCCCGTCCTTCAGTTCTGATGGCGGACAGCAGTCTGGGGAGACTTGGAGCTGCCATTCTCCTCATCCTGGTTTTGGGTTTTTCTAGCCCCGACCTTGCTGGGCTGAGCACTCTCACCTAGATAAATAGCAATAATGATGCTACTCTGGGGGCAGGGGGGCCGACGCAGACACTGCGATTCCTTAACAGAGCATCTTCCATAACAAGATCCTTGTATGAAATGCCCACCTTGGTTTTCTCCCCTCTGCCAAGGACCCAATTAAGCATCCACATCACACCCTTGCCCCCCATCTGGGCTCTCAAAGATCACAGACAATACAAAAGATAGCACGTATGTGCACATGTGTGTACACACTGTGCGCATGCCCACATGCCGTCTTCTGTTATTTTTTTTCTATATTCAGTTTCTGCTTTGCCCAAAGTTTTTGCATGCAAATAGACATGGGTATTTTGAGATTTAGACAGAACCCTCACTTCAAGAAATCAGATCAGTTTCAGGCCGTGCTGGGGTTCAGCGAGAGGCCAACCTACCCAGAAACGTAAACCAGTTCCAGCCAGGGTTAGGTGAATACTCACTAGACAGACGTATTGGCCCCTTGTAGGTTCAGCTCAAACACACACACTGGAGCACACACACACACACACACACACGCATGCATGCACACACTAATTTTGTGCTTAGCTATCATAAAACTTAAGACACTTATATGAGGGTGAAAGGTCAGGAGGGGGGAACATGATTTTCTGTTATTAATTACACCTTATCCATTCTACATGTGCTGCACTCGTCTTAGATAAAGTTACGGTTCTATTTTATTAGGAAGCCTCCAGCATCATGTAAAGGATTTTGGATGGAGACAAAGGAAATCGCAGGATAGGGGAAAGGGGGGGAGGGTGGAGATTGGGGGCTCATTTGTTCTCCTGCTCAGAAGTCAGGCCAGACTTCTTCTCTGCCATTTCCAGGACTGAATCTGCACATTCTTGAAATAGCTCGCTCTGCAAATGCTAAATGAACCTGGTCCCCAACCAACTCCATCCCGAGCTGGGCTTTGGGTTTCCAGAAGGAATGGAGAAGATTGTGAAGGGGGAACGGAGGGTAGTGAACCACCAGCCAGGCTGCTGCTGGGTTCAAAGACAAAAGAGAGGCCAGCCAAAGGGGGGGGGGGCACACATGAAAGTTCAAGTTCAAATCTGTGTCACCACTGCCTGCCCTGCTCTGCTGGGCAGGTGCCCGTGGAGTTTCTTGCACCTATCAGAGCTCCCTCAGAACAGGGGCTGGGCTGGGGCGTTAGTGGGTTGGGCAGCGGGAGGCCCTCGAGGCCAGACAGGAGGGACCCATGACCCCCATGTCCCTTGGCTGACAAGAAGAAAAAAAATGTCATCATGGGAAAAAGGGATCCAAGACTCCCCAGATCAAAGAGGTCACAAAATGTCAGAGTGGAAAGGGGACTGTCTCAGGGAAGAGACCAAAGAGCAGCCAGGGGAAAAAAGAATAAAAAATCCAGGACTACAAACCTGAGTTTGAACCATAACACATAACAACTTTTCCTTAAGCAAGTCACTAGCTGTCTCTGAGCCTCAGTTTCCCCAATTGGGAAACTAGGAGAAATAATGTCAATAACAACATGGGTAACGACTATCACCACTAACAGCAATGATTACATTAAAAGGACTGCGACACACAGTAATGAGGATATTAAGCCCGCCCTGAGGTACTGTAAGATAACGTAATGAGAAGCACATCAGGACCCATAAATCACAGCACAGATATAATTTATTGTTATTAATATGATCTGCCCTGTCCTTCCCCAGCCCCTCAGGCTGCCAGGAGAGTCTGTGCTCTGTCATCATGCACTTGAAGACAGGTTGTTTTGTCCCTTCTCTCTTCTTGTTTCTAATCACAATGTTCTAATTCTCCAGCTGAGGTTGAATTCAATTCTCGGCTGGAGCTCAGTGCCCTATATTACCCCCTGTCCGGGACAGCAATCTGGCTTCTGTCTTCTAAGCACTCCAGAGCCGCTGTGTGCCGAGCGCTCACTACATGCCAGGCGCTGGGCTCAGCTTCCAGCTTTAGGGGTCCCATTTAAGTCCCCCAACAATGCAGCCAGAGATACATTAGGATCACCCTTATTTTACCCATAAGAAGACTGAGGTCCCGAGAATGAATGAGGCTTGATTTCCTCCCAAAGCTGTATGTTATTCCTCCCCTCAGTACACGCACACTATTCCATCAGGTCTTCAGAGGGCTTGGTAAGGCAGCCCCTGAACTATTAGGAGAATATTCATTTTTGTACACAGGAAAATAGACTAGAGAAAAGCATGACCCTCTTGTCTCTTAGTTCAATTAAGCATTCCACAGCCCTCAATTGTGATTTCAAGGAACACAGAGGAGGAGGAGGAGGAGGAGGGGGAAGGGAGCAGACCTCCTGCACAGAGTGTCTCTATCTGCACATCAGGATGTTTCCTGGGGTTCCACTAGGAATCCAGGCCTGTGGGAGTCCTGCCAATGACTCTGGGGCCCCAGTTCCCTTTGATCCTCACCACAGGCCATCCCTCCCCTGCTGTAATGCTGCTTTGCAGCCTTGACATCTCACTGGTGATATCCCAGTAGTGTCGCCAAGGGTGCCCAGCTAGTAGGGAGAGGAAAGGGAGCCAGCCTCCTGAGAATGGAGGAGCTAGTGTCCGCGACACTATGTTTTAAGCATCCCTGACTCTTGTCCACTTATTCCCTGTTTCTCCTTATGTGGCTTCCATTTCTTTTTGCAGGTGCTGTCTGGTATTTCTGACCGCCCCTTGGCTCTCTTATGCCATATTCCTTTCTTTTCTTTTCTTTCTTTCTTTCTTTTTTTTTTTTTTTTTTGAGATAGAGTCTCATTATGTCACCCTCGGTAGAGTGCCATGGCATCACAGCTCACAGCAACCTCCAACTCTTGGGCTTAAGCGATTCTCTTGCCTCAGCCTCTCAAGTAGCTGGGACTACAGGCACCCACCACAACACCCAGCTATTTTTTGATACAGATGTCATTGTTGTTTAGCGGGCCTGGACCAGGTTCAAACCCGCCAGGCTCAGTGTGTTGTTGACACCGTAACCACTGAGCTACAGGCGCCAAGCCTCTTATGCCATATTTCCATGTGTGAAACTCTGTCTTTCTGCCTCTTTCTTTGCTTTATTTTTCTCCTTGTTCTTTTTCCTTTGTGTCTCTTTCTCTCTTTCTTAACATTCTCTTCCTTGCACCCTTCTCTCCCCTTCTTTCATTCTCTCCGATTTTCAGTCTGTGGTTTCCCTCTCCTCGTGGTCTCTCTCTGTCTGACTCTCTGGTGCTGTCCTTCTCTCCCAGGTCTGTGTCTGTGACTCCTCACATGGTCCCCACTCTCTCTCCGCCTTCTTTCTCCCCATCATCTCCTCTGTCTCCCAGGGCACCGGGAAAGCCCTGTCTCTCCACAGAATGGCTTAGCAGCCACCACCATGGAAACAAGGCCGAGGGCCATGAGAATTACCCCAGCCCAGAGCCCAGCCAGGGCACACAGGGTTTGGGACAACTTGTTCAATACCTTGCTCACTTTTTCCATCATCAAAAACGAGTCTGGGATCCGAGAGGACCAAGGTCATTTCAAATATCTGAGCATGGTGTTGAGAGAGAAAATGCTGCTGACAAGGATTCCTATCAGGTTTGCTATGTCGAGGTGAACAGCCTTCATCCTCCCTGAGAACCTTCCAGATATGCTAATCAATATCCACTTCACTATCAGTTCCAACATGACTGGAGGCTTCTCGGCCCACACTGGCAAACTGGGTCTAGATTTTCACGTTTTCTACCAAATATCACAGCCAAGGTTGCCTCTCTGGCTAAACTTTGGAGCTCATCTACATGCTGAAACCTTTGCAAACGAATGAATCCACACGTGTGGAGGGCCCGGGTCTCCTTGCTGGGGTACACCCACTGCCTTAACACACACACACATTTGTTTGTCAAGTGTCTGCCAAAAACCATCATTTGCTAAGCTATTTATTTCACCAAACCTTCCTTTTTGCACTTAAATTTCTCAGTAGACGTGAATAGCATTGAGTCTATTGTTATAAACCAGAAGACTAAGTCTCAGATGAAATACGGTGACTTTTCTAAGGCCGAAACCTGCCAACCATGGCTCTTCATGGATGGGAAAGACAGAGTAAGAAATAGGCCTGTGCTTTGATTGTTTTTCCCTCCAGAACCTCCTCTCAACAATATGTGTTAGAGCTGGGTTTTATTTCCTCACTTATTCCTTCCTTAGGCTTCCAGAATCCAGATCAGTTGCAGAGACAGGATTTCTCTTCTCCAGAAAAGAAAAAAAAAAAGAAGAAAGAAAGAAAACTGCTTTTTTGGCTTGGGAAATGCTGTTTTTCTCCCCCGTTTAGGGGCAGGAAGCATTCCGGATATTTAACTTTTGGAAGGCCAATTTGGCATCCGGGATTGTTTTCTGCCTTATTAAACTTTTCAGAAACTGTCTCTTTTAAACAGCCTGTGGGGGCTCTCTCCACCCCTCCCCACCACACCGAATTCCCCCACTGTAGGACCCTCTCTATCAGCCCACATGTTCCCTCATCCCATCTGTCAGAGGCTGAAGCCAAAACACGTCCCAGGAAAGCCGGGAGGAAGGGGGCGAGTCAGGGAGAGAGATGTCTAATCATCACAGAACCTTTGAAAAGTATCTTGAGCAAATCGAGTCTGTCTAAAACGCATCCAGCATTTAACATTTAATAGGAGCTGATCAACTTAATGCACCCCATGCGATGGGGAAATGGATCCTTCCCCTTTAAGGGCCTGTTGACGTTAGGTGAAAGAGAAAAACAGTTGTTATGATTCAGAAACTCAGGATGAACCCAATTAATCAATGCTGGGATGATTTGAATCATGTGGCAAATGCTTGGTCACCTCTCTGATATCCTATCCTCATCCCTCGGAAGATGCAGACGTGATTAATGTCACCTGTGACCACCATGTCTCCAGGCAAGAACCCCCCACCACCACAAAACCCAGCAGACAGAGAAACAAATTAGATCCAAAGGCACAGGATCAGTTTCAGAGGGG
The DNA here is from genome assembly GCF_000181295.1 of Otolemur garnettii. Taxonomy (NCBI): domain Eukaryota; kingdom Metazoa; phylum Chordata; class Mammalia; order Primates; family Galagidae; genus Otolemur; species Otolemur garnettii. Next base: position 13,312,016 of record NW_003852433.1, read on the forward strand.
ACAGGCCCCTGGCTGGGGCGGGGGGTGGTCTCTGGGGGTGCCTGGCCTGGCCCGTCTGTCACAGGCAGGCAGAAGATAGAGGCCAGACCATATGGGGGCTGGGAGAGAAGAGACCCTTGGGGACGGGGTGATGAGGGCATCCACTGAGTCTCAGAGCTCAAAGCACTCTTCCCCTTGGCCCTGAGCACGCCTGCATCTTTGAGAGTGAATTTTTCTTTTTCTTGGTGTAAAAATAATTGCTCAAGTTTTTTCTGCCTCTTAGGGTTACAGTCAGGCGTGTCTGCCCTGGGCCTTGGCTGGGAGGAAACGGGTTTGAGAGAGAAAAGAGGGTGGAGGGTGGGAGAATGTTAATCAGGGTGATTTTGATTGCTTTGGAATCTCTGCCAGTTCCAGACACACATTGTCTTTACCCCTATTTCTGGAGTTTATGAACTATACAATAGGCCTCTTCCTTTTATCTCCTTATTCATTCTTTATTGCTCTTTCCTCTCTTTTGTATCTTTTATCTCCCCCTTCCTCTCCACCATCCTTCTTTCATTCATTCAACAAACATTTCTAGAGTGCTGGAGGCAACTCCGGGGGCTTCCAGCAAGAGGAAGATAAGGTTCTGGGAAAGATAAGTAGCCTGAGATAGCAAGGATTCCCCCATGCCCTCGTTTTTCTCACCTACCTTGCCACTCCATGATACTGCTTAAGGGTAGTGCCCTAAATCCTGTTTTTCCATTTCCCACCTGGCGGTTTTGCAACCCCCAGCCTCCACCCCTCCTCTGCCCCTATGGATAATGGACTTTTCCAGGGAGAGTAACCTTGAGACCTGATGCAACCCTGAGCCACCCAGAATTGATCAAGTTCTGCCTCTTCTAAAGTCACTGGAAATACATGCCAAGACCTCCAGACTCGGATTTACCTTGCCCTCGCTGTATCCCCAGGGTCTAACCCTTATCACGGTGCCTGGCACACAGTAGGTGCTGGAAATATCTATTCTATAAGCAATGACGAGTGCTGTATAAACTTGCAGTTGGAAATGACCCTAATGACTTTATGATGTGCTCATTAAAAACAAAAATAAGTGCACCTTGTTTCCTTGAAGTGCTGAGATTGCTTACAAAGCAGATTCCTAGGTCCCAAGGAGTTGGATTCAATAGCCCAGGCATGTGTCCCTGGAATCTGTATTTCTGAAGGCATCCCGGGGGACTCTGCTGTACATACCCCTCAGACAACCCTTTGAGAAACTCTACTGTGGACAAAAGGGGGCCACTGGAGGTTTGAGAGTAAGAGCATGACTTCATCAGGCATGCTGGCTGCAGTCTAGAAGATGAAGTAGAGGACACAGGAGTGAGTGAGAGAGAAGATCTAGGTGACCATGTGAGGATAGTTTCAAAAGTATCTTGGGAGCTTAAAGGCAGAATCTTATTAAAAGAGGATTTAATGGACTCACCCTGGTTTATTTGGGGTATTCTAAAGAGAACTAATGGGGATTTCAGGGAGGCCAAAATCATCCTTTCCTAGGCTTCACCTCTTCATGGAAGAAGGGACCATTAAAATGGAGAAACTGGCAAGTCACAAAGTTGTAATGTGTGTGCAGAAAGAATAAGTGAAAGAGAGAAAGGAAAATTACTCTCCTTCCTTTCTTTTATTTCCTCCTTCCTCCATTTCTGAAAGCCCTTAGTGGCCCCCAACCCTCCAATTCCAACACCACCCACACCCCAAACCTGCAGGGTCTGTGGGGAACCAGACTTACCACTTCTACCCTCCCTGGGTGCTCACAAGAGCATCTGGCCACGGACCCTGGGCTCTGGCCACGGCATCTGTTTGCAATGTTTGACTCAGTAGTTTTATTTCTGCTTGGCGGTATAATATAAACTATCTTGTTACACGGCAGGCAGGCTGGGCGCGGAGCCGGGTTGTTCTGCAACTCTGCTGCAAAACCAGAGCCGAGCTTAAATGAGCTAGTGGGCTTGGACACGGCCCCCTTCGCAGTCAGAGGAAACGGCTGCTCTCCTGGAAATTTCTCCCCAGCTTGGGCCTCAGCTGTTTGAATCCCAGTGTAGCTCCTGGCCCCTGAAATCTACACCACCTATAGCACCCGAAATCTACACCACCTATAGCACACACACAAATCCACGGGCACACGCACACCGCCTCCCCTTATCTTGTCCGTTTCTGAAGGCTACAGAGATATATCAGAACTATTTGCTCCAAGGGTGAATGTGGGTTAAAAGCTTGATTTCTGAAGTCAACCTGCCTATCTGTGAATTCTTGCTCCAGGAAATGCCTTCATCTCCCTGGACCCCAGTTTCTACATCTGTAAAATGGGGTTCATGGTAATCACTTCCATATTGTAGAGCTGTTCCGAGCTTTCCGCGAAGCTTCGTGTGGTACCCTGCGTGTGGTGTGCATGCAATAAAATGTGAGCTGCTATTACAAACATTAAGATGTTTGAAATAAAACCCAAGAAAGAGCAGCTCGCATTGGCAGCAGCAACTGAGCACAATCATTACCCTTAACCCCCGCCCCCGAAGGAAATTCACATCCTCCCAGGATGCTGGGGCAAGTACAAAAGGAAATCGTATCCCTCACGGGATCTCCTTTGGGGTAGAAGGACAGTCCTCAGTTTGGGAGTAGGAGACAGATAGGCTCCTATGCCTGACTCCACAAAGGAACAGTTTATAGGGACAGTTCTGAGAACTCATGGAGGGCCAGGATCCCCCCTCCCCTACAACCTCCAGCTTTCAAAGAAAGTATAGAATCTATATTCTGGGAGGCCCCAATGTTGCCCTGAGTTCAGTGGCACCAGCGAGGTGTTCTCTGGTTATAATGGGAGGCCAGACTTCTAGCCCCCTCTCTGAGACAGGGTCTCTGGGCATTCACAGAGACAGAGGAACAGTCCTCATGCTCTGGGTCCTGAGGGACAGTCCCTGTGGCCAGCATCCCGGCAACCTCCCTTCTCACTTTTTTTGTTTTTCTCTTTATCTTTAATGCTCAGCCCAGCACTTGAAACGTGGTAGATGTTCCACAAAAATGGAACGTGTGTGTTCACAGGAGCACGCTGCCATGATCAAAGCAAGCATTTGTGTGTGTGTGTGGACATTCCTGAGAGGGTGTGCACACACATGTTTCAAGGATGTTTACATCTTGGGGAGGTCCTGTGGCCCTGTATCTACACGTATGTGCACATACTCATATCACCACAGCTGGGCATGGATCCTCTGTGAGCTGGATGAATGTCGGTTTGAGGCCCTGCCTGGCCACCAACAGCCTTGGGAAGCCCATGCTCACATGTTCACTCCAGCCCTGGCAAGAGGGAATTCTAAAGCTGGAGAGGCGGTGGTACGCTGGGGTGAGTGGGGGCAGAAGGTCATTAAAAACCACTTAGGAAAGCTACTTTTTCTGGAAAGAAAACTAACCTCATTACAAAGTTGGCTGAAGACCCTTTTGCTGGAGACTAATGTGCAGACATCCCCTACCCAGGACCAGCTGGGATAGTCGAGGACCCACAGCACAGATAACCTCAGATCTCTGCTGCTGAAATGAATTTGTAATATCTCAATTTGGGGCTCAGCACCTGTAGCATCAGCCACATACATCAGAGCTGGTGGGTTCAAATCCAGCCCGGGCCCGCCAAACAACAGTAACAACTACAACCAAAAAATAGCCGGGTATTGTGGCAGATGCCTGTTGTCCCAGCTACTTGGGAGGTTGAGGCAAGAGAATCGCTTAAACCCAAGAGTTTGAGGTTGCTGTGAGCTGTGACATCACTGTACTCTACTGAGGGCAACATAGTGAGAATGTCTCAAAAAAAAACCAGTTTGGTATCCTGCCCACTTTTGGCTACAAACCACATCGACTCTTTCTCGCATCTCACCCTGTCTCTGCTCTCTCTCTCTTTCTCCCTCACACAATCTGACAATCTTTTTTCTTTCTCTTTTCCCTCTGCTGGTTAATGCTGCCTTCTCTGTGTGTGGTCTCTCTCTCTCTGACTCTCTGACTCTCTGAGACCTGTCCCAGTCTCTCTGAGCGCTTAACTATCTTGTCTTCTCCCTTCCTACCTGTGAGCCTAGCTCCATCCTTCTTTTCTGAGTTCATCTCTCACCATCTCACCTTCTTTCCCTTGTGGGCTTCTCGCTGCACCTCCCTGTCCCCGCCCCTGTGTGTCCTGCAGCCCATGCAGTCCCCACCCCCGCTGGCCTGGGGATCATCACTCAGCAGCTCTGCCAGATCCAATGTGGGCCCCTTTGTTTGCAGCCCCCCTCCTATCACTCCCCACCCCCATATCTCCTCCACAGGCCCTGGGAGCCATAGTCTCTGCAGCCCATGATGTAGAAAAATGCTCGCCCACTCTCCCCGTCCCTGTATGTAAGACTGGGGTGCAGAGGTGGAGTATGAGGGTCAGAGCTGGGGCATCCCCCACGCAAGCCATTAAGGAGACACCCCATCTTCACTCCCTCTTAGGCCTCAGTCCTTGCCCCCTGCTGCTCTAAGCCCTGCTGGGCAGCCCACAGGGCAAGGATAAATTCATGTTGAAGTTGGAGGCCAGACACCATCCCTGACTCCACAGAGGCTGTGGCCAAGTCAGGCCCCCTCTCTGGGCCTGTAACTAATGCCCAAGGTGTCATCTGACCCTAACTGGAGTGTCACCACCCAGGTCCCGCTGTTGCTATCTCGCCTTAGCATCCTTTATCCCCACCACTTCCTAGAGCAGATGAAGAAAGCCTGAAATTTCTGTAGTGACAAAGTCAGTGCCTTCAGAAGTCACAAGGAATGGAAATATCAGGATAAATCAGCCCCAGAGTATTCATCAGCACATTTCTGGAGATATTCTTCCCAGTAGACATGATACCAATAATTGCAGGAACAATTCATATTTCCCACAATTCTGGCTTTGGGTATGTGTGGTCATGTTGAGTATGGTTCAGCTTAATGCCAGATTAGGACAGGGAGACAAGGTGACAGTGACTCTACAGGCTCCTTCTTCCCCAATCTCTGCCTATCTCTGACTACCCCTAACAAGTCTTTCCTTCTCTCTCAGGGTCCCTTACTGGCTGTGTGCCTTGGGCAAGTGTATTGTGTCTCTGAATCTCAGATGTTATGCTATAAATTGTGACACACCTGGCTCAAAATAGGGGCAGGAAAATGCAAAGTCCTTAAGGACTAGCAGTAATAATAACAACGAGGATAGAATGGTGGGGTGGGGAAGGGTCTCCAATGGATCATCTGTCTATGCAGGCCTAAAATTCAGTGCTTACTCACATAAGCTCCCCTGGTTGGGTATAGGCACAGGCATTAGCATGCAAAGCTTTGGGGCTTGGAGACCTCCCCCTAGCCAACCCCCACCTTGTAGCCACAAGAAAAGGAAGCCCCATAGAAATCCCAGAGACATGGTTAGAACACATTTCTCACATGAAAAGCCCAGGTGGCCCATCCCTGGGCTGAGATTAAGGCACCTTTGGTGCCTGCCAAAGAAAAAGTGCCTCTTCATGGGCGGCGCCTGTGGCTCAATATACCAGGGGTGGCAGGTTCAAGCCTAGCCCTGGCCAAAACTGAGGAAAAAAAAAAAGTACTTCTTCAAAGATCCAGTGAGGCTCCGCACCTGTGGCTCAAGTAGCTAAGGTGCCAGCCACATGCACCTGAGGTGGTGGGTTCGAATCCAGCCCGGGCCCGCCAAACAACAATGACGGCTGCAACCAAAAAATAGCCGAGTGTTGTGGCAGGCACCTGTGATTCCAGCTACTTGGGAGGCAGAGGCAGGAGACTCACTTGAGCCCAGGAGTTGGAGGTTGCTGTGAGCTGTGATGCCACAGCACTCTACCCAGGGGAGTAGCTTGAGGCTCTGTCTCAAAAAAAAAACAAAAATCCAATGAGCCTCTCATTGCCTCTATCCTCCAAAATATGAGGACCTGATTTCACAGAACTCCAGAACCACAGAATCCATTTCTTGGCTGTGGCCTTATGAGCTTCTTAGAATGCTATGGTCACTAAGTAACTTTACAGTTGGATAAATTAATTTTCTGCACCACTGTGATTTTGCAGTTGGAGAAACTAAGGTCCAGAGAGGTTGAGTGACTTATACAAAGTCACACAGCAAGTTGAAAACAAAAGGAAAACCCAGGTGTGTCTCAGGCCATTTTCCTGCTCCCACATTCAGTCCTGGGAAGTACTCTGGCCTGGGAAGGGGGTAGTAAGCCTTAGACCACTTGGGTTCCACCTTTGTTTCCCCTCATGACATGATGTGAGACCTCAGGTCATACTCCACCTCTTACCAGGTCTCAATTTCCCCATCTAAAGGCTAAACCTACCACAGTGAGAACCTCCCCTTCTAGTTTGCAGCTTGTACCAGAGAAAGTCAAAACTCACTTTCACCTATAAGCCAAAGTCACACAAAGTTAGCGTCTACTGTGAGCATCCTCCCTACTAGGGCGGGAAGCCCAGCTGCAGTTCTGGACCTGCTAATTTACTGGCTGTGTGACTCTGAACAAATGCCTCAACCTCTTAAAGGAAAGGATTAGAAGCCCCTACCTATGTGGCTGTTAACATAAGAAAAAAACTTAGCATCATGCCTCCTTTATAGTTAAGTGCTCAATAAATAAATGTTGGCTACTGTTAGTATTTTTATTCATATTAGTACCACCTAATTCCTGTTCTATACCCCCACCATCCCTGCAATTTCAAGATCTCTCACCCCAGTCTTGCTCATCTCCTCCTCCAGGTCTGCCCTTGGACTAAGAGGAAACGGGCTAGGAGATAGAGGGTAGATAGCTCTCAGCTTGCCAATTGATGTCCCTGGCTAACTGCTCAAAGCCAAGGCTATGTACCCTAGCAGAGGCCACCTTTGAAGTGACCGCCTTATGTAACCCTCATTCCCCTCATCTTCCTGTTTGTCCCTAGAACGACCTCGAGGAGGAAAACTGCAGCCCAGGGCCAGTAAGTCTCTTTCGCATGACTCAAGAGACAGCTGGGAAGACAGAGAAATGAACATTGGTGGTTAGGGGTGCCTCTGCCTGAGTTTAAATCCTGCAACCAGCTCTCCTTCCTAACGGTGTGATCTTGGGCAGGTTACTCAACCTCTCTGTGCCTCAATTTTCCTATCTGTCATATGGAAAATACCTAATGTATAAAGAAGTTGTGAGAAACAAATGAGTAGACAGGTTGGAACAGTGCCTGGCACATAGTAGATGCTTAATAAAGAGCAATTGTTACAGGTATTCAGCAGTGTTGTGTTAGGCCATAAGAAAGATAATTACTAATATCAAGAGCATTTGCTCAAAAGAGGATTTGAGGCCAGAAGCAAGGGCTCACATCTGTAATCCTAGCATTCTGGAAGGCCAAGGCAGGAGGAATGTTTGAGCTCAGGAGTTTGAGACCAGCCTGAGAAAGAGCAAGACCACATCTCCGTTCAAAATAGAAAAATTATCCTCTTTAGTATAGTGGTATCAAAAATAAAAAATAAATAGAAAAATTAGCCGAGCATCATGGCTCATGTCTCTAGTCCCAGTTCCTTGAGAAGCTGAGGCAGAAGGATTGCTTGAGTCCAGGAGCTTGAGGTGGTTGTGAGCTGGGCTGATACCACTGTATTCCAGCCAGGGGCAAAAGAGTGAGAGACTGTTTAAAAAAAAAAATTGTAGCCTACATGTTCACAGCGCTTGGGAGGCTGAGGTAAGTGGATTGCCTGAGTTCACAGGTTCAACACCAGCCAGAGCAAGAGTGAGACCCTGCCTCTTAAAAAAACAAAAAAAGCCTAGCTGGGCGTTGTGACAGGCACCTGCAGTCCCAGCTACTGGGGAGGCCGAGGCAAGAGAATCACTTGAGCCCAAGAGTTTGAGGTTGCTGTGAGCTACGCTAGGGTACTCCACTGAGGGCAAGATAGTGAGACTCTGTCTCAAAAAAAAAAAAAAAGTGTATTTGAATCCCAATAGGGTGGTTAAGAGACTGATATCATAGTTCAGCCTCAATTTCTCCCATCTGTAAAATGGGAATAACACCTTCGAAACAAACTGAATATTAAACCAGGCAATCTGTGGAAAGAGTGCTGGACACTTAGTCCTGAAGCTTGTTTTAGAAGTTCCTTGCGCGTCTCCACCACCTTCTAATGTGAGTTGGGGAATGTTTACACTCACACCATGATCTTTGAGAAAATGGGTCATGAGGTAGTTATTCGGTTGTCTCCCCTCCCCTTCCCCATTTCTGCTTCTCAAACAGTCCAAAGGCAGCTGCTGAAAAGCTCCAATCCACCGGAACTCTCTGGGGTAACCGCCTCCACCTCCCCTGGCGGGTGTAGACCGAGACTCTGGAGGATGGGAGGGAGGAAGAATGTTTGCTCAGCCTTCAAACGACTTGGCAGGCAACAAGAGGGAAAAGGCCGCTCGGGGAGAGTTCAAATTGAAATTACACGGAGGGAAGAACGTGCAGATCAGCTCTGAAGCTCATAAAAAAAAAAAAAAAAAAGCGAGGTGACTGGGAAGAACAAACACGCCTCCAGAAGGAAAATGGAAAAGTTCGTAAAACGCGCTCTTCAAAGCCTGGCCAGGGGAATGCGGGGAGGGGGTGGGCAGTGGCCGCGGGACAAGGCCGCTGCCCCCTGGGCTGTTCTGAGTTAGAATCTGGAAGGGGGAACTGGCCCAACCTCCACCTCCTCTGACCCGGAGACCGAGTGCCTCTCGCCCCTTCCTCCGACATGCTTTGCCGGCAGAAAATGAGAGCGGGTCCGGGGACAGTGGCGGGGGTAAGGGGACAGTGGCGGGGAGCGAGACATTTCCGACGGGATATCGCAGTCCAAGATGTAGTAAAAGTTCTGTAAGCAGGGGCTAGATCATTCGTTCATTGGACTTCAGCAATGTTTGAGTTTTATACAAAAATAAAAACTACTTGGAAAGCCTTAAAGTTTTAGGCAGGGGGATGGACCTATGTGCTGGAACTAATCTGGCATGATCTGATTGGGCCCTCCAGAGTAGAATCCAGACTGTCCCCTTCCGAACTCCCTCCTCCCAATTCTCCTTGCACCGCCACTTCCATTCACTTGGAGAGGGATAAGATCCACTCTTAAAATCACGCAGTGCGTTCTGAAAAGCCCAGGGCACAGCTAGGTGCACCGGCAAGCGACAGCGTGAAACGGCTCCTACTACCCTGGTCCAAGTCCCCAACTTCAGCCTCCTTGTACAATTCATTAGCTTTACAAAAAAACACCCGTTTTATTCTCTGGATAATTCCCGGACGCTTAAGAAAAAAAGCCTGCGCATTAACCTCACAGCCCGCGCGCACTGCCCGGTGTCACCACAAGTGGAAGGTTCTCGGAAAAAATCAACCGCACCAGCTCCCGAATCCCGGCAGCCCCTCGCCGGAGTGCGCCAGGGCCGACTTCTCTCTCACGGCTCCGTCGACCTATAAGACAGAAATTTTCTGTAAACCACTGACTGGAGCAGTGCCGGAAATTGGTCCTGATGCTGGGCTCTGTCGCTTCCAAGGTGCTTCGACAGCGTCTAACCCCTGTAGTACAATGATCCCGCAAGAGTGAGGAAATTGAGATTTAGAAAGGTTAGGGTGCCCCAAAAGCAGGCTGCCTGGAAGCAAGCGAGCTGCCGCGAGCCCCGGGTTTGCAGATTTCAAAACAACAAACGTCTTGAGATGCCTTTCTGACCTCCCCAGATTAGTTCCAGCACATAGGTCCATCCGCTGAGAAATTCGGCCTCTGAGCACTGATACCCTTGGGGGGGGGCAGGTTATTGCCTTGACGTCCTCCTCACTGGATTGAAGCCAAGTCCCTGTCCCAGTCCGCTCCTTTCCTCCTTGTCCCCAATTTAGCTTCCTGTGATCGGTTGGCAAAGGTCTCCCAACATAAATGCAAAGGTGACTGAAACCTCCACTTAGTCACTCAAAAGCCTGCTCCCATATTCCCTGTGCCGGTTCTTGGACATAAGAGACCATCGTGATCACCTGGAGGCCTTGCTAAAACCAGGTGGCTGGGCTCCACCGCGGGGTGCCTCATTCGGTTGTTCTGCCCTGTGGCTTGAGAATTTGCATTTCTGACAGGTCTACGGGTGTTGTGGCTGCTGCTAAACATTTTGGGAAGGATTGCTCCGTATGTTGCCTTAGTATCCTCTAGACTCCTCTATTCATGGTGTCTAAATATTATACGTACTATAGACTAAAGTCTTTCTTTTTTATTTATTTTTTTTATTTTTTGAGACAGAGTTCCACTTTGTCACCCCGGTTAGAGTGCTCTAGCATCATAGCTCACAGCAACTTCAGACTCCTGAGTTCAAACAATTTTCTGGCCTCAGCCTCCTGAGTAGCTGGGACTACAGACGCCCACCATATCGCCCGGCTATTTTTAGGGACCGCGTCTCTGGCTGCTCTAGAATTCATGAGTTCAGGTGATCCACCCGCCTCACCCTCCCAGAATGCAAAGATTACAGGCCTGAGCCACCTCCCCCCGCCAAACTACAGTCTTCTTAAAGGCAAGGACGTCGGTCTTTTCTGTATATCCCAGAGCTTACTCAAGACTGGAACACAACAGGTGCCTAATAAATATGTATTTGGGCTTACTCACTAAAGTTAAAATGTCACTGTGCTGACCTCCGGCCTGGGTGGCTAATGCCTGTAATCCTAGCACTCACTCTAAGGGGCTGAGACTGGAGGATTCCTTGAGCTCAGGAGTTGCAGAAGCGGCCTGAGCAAGAGTGAGACCCGGTCTCTACTAAAAATAGAAAAATTAGCCTGGTGTGGGGTCGCTCGCCTATGGTCCCAGCTACTCAGGAGGCTGAGATGGAAGGATGGATGGCACGGTGCTCAGATGCCTGGCGCCTTTTTGGATACAGTAGTACAGCGGCGGTTCCTTTAACACTAGCCACAGCCTTCCAAGTAAAGACCCTTCTTTAACACAGGTGGCTCAGAACGAGCATGCCAGGAAGCCAGAGAGGAGACTTGGGGAAGCGAGCCTGACCCCAGGTGCAAGGAAGCCTAGGTCTGTCCAGGGCTCAGCAACCGCTGTCTCCAGCGCCATCAACCCGGGCTTAAAGGCACCGTTCCAGAACCATGGGCTCTCTCGCTGTAGATCTGGCAGAAAAGGTGCTGAATTGCGGAAGACCTGCGCCTCCAGGGTCTGGCACCACCACTGAATGTACGTGCTGCATACCCCTACCGTCAGCCAGTCTGTGCTTGGGTCAGCCAGTCCGCATGCCTGGAGCAGGGAGAGACCTGGACTTTTCTGCATCTGAATTGCCCCCAACCTTTCTGAAGGCTCCAGAACCTCACTCCAGTGCTTCTGGAGAATTCCACAATTTAGGATGAAGATGGGATGAACTATCCAAACAGTGCGGTGGCCTCGAGGATCTTGCCCTTGCAGGCTCAATCATGATCTTATCTGGGAGAAAACTGCTACCCAGGTCTGGGACTTGGGCCTGGTGTTTCAGGTAGAGGGAAGAAGGTGCCCCTGGAAGGCTGAGGAGCCCCCCATCTTACACTCCCTCCTACCCAGGTAGTTGAGTCACCAGAGTGTCCTGTGTTTAGATCTACTTTAGTCAGCTGAGTTCTGCAGGCAGCAGGGTGTTCCTGGCCACATCGTAAAAAGATTTACAAGACTATGTTAAACTGGCAGTAAAAACAATTAACTTTAATGGCACCTTGGGTGGGTGGTTGGGTGGGTCCGAGAGAGCCCTGTGCTTCCTCCTCTCAGGACAGGAAAGCTAGGTGAGGGAGGGGACCTGCTGTCAGGCGCCTTGGGTTTCTTCTGTTTGTTCCTCCTGGGATTCTACACTGGCTTTGGAGTTCAGAGGTTCAAGGTTAAAGTGAAAAGAAAGTGAGAGGAGAGTTCAAGTCCCAGTTGACCGGTCCAGCTAAGTGATCCTCAATAAGCCTCTTAACCATTCAGATACTCTGTACTTTCTTCCATTTAATGGAAATACGTAAAAAAATTTAAAAAAAAATTTTTAAAGCCTCCTTTCTCAGAGTTGTGAGGATTGCAAGTGACAGTAATTTGGTAGCACCTTCCACTATGCCTGGCATGTAGGTGTGTATATAAAGCATTTTATTGTGTGTACGTGTTTAATAATTGTTAGTTTCTTGGGTACTAAGGCTTCCCAGGTGTAAAATGAGATGGAAAAGACCAGGATTTTGCAAAGGTCAGAGCCACCTTTTAGGATCCTGACTTAGCCAGCAGCACTTAAATGTTGGTTTCCTGCTAAAATTGACCTGCTTGTCCAGCCAGTGACCCCAGATGCGACCCCATGCTCAGGCAGACAGCAGCCCCAGGCTTTGAAAGTGACCTGGATTTCTGGAGAGCTAGCAAGGAAATGAGAGTAGCCAGGGGGCAGGGTCTCTACCTCCCAGGTCTCCAGTCCAGTCCGGAAAGCCCTAATTCTGCAGGTCTCCCTGGCCTGGAGACAATTAACCATCCATTTCAGAGAGACCTCTGTCTGTCTGTGTCTGTGTGTGGCCCCCTTGGCCTCCCCTTTGGTGGAGTGTCCTCCCCCCTGCACCAGGACTGCCCATATAAGAACATGACCCATTGGCCTGTTGCTCTGATTTAGGAAATTGATGGGGAAATCAAACAGGATGAGTGTCATCATCTCTCCATTTTCCTCTCTTAGTGGACCAGTTCTCCCCTCTCTGGGACCCCTTCAAGGCATATCCAGGAGGCCTCTGGCTCTTCCCCTTTCTGGTCCACTTCTATCTGGGGAGCACATGACAAGATGCACTTAGGCCTGAAATGAAACCACCTACCATCAGGCTCAACACCAGACTGTGCACCCCACTTTCTTCATCCCTGAGTTCCCAGCAGCAGTCCAGTACCCTATCCTGTTTATTCTGTACCCCTCTGCCCCGGGCACATTATTTCTCCCTGTTCATTTCAGTCAATTACACAAATTTTAAAAGATGAGATAACGATCCGGGAGAAAGGTTGATAGGCTAAACATGTTGAGAAAAGTCCAGTGATCCAAACTTGGGTATATCAATTGTGGCTCTGCCACTAAACCCTCATGGGACCTTGGACTTACCACTTAACCTCTCTGGGCTTAAAAGGTGATCGTCAGGGCCAGCGCTATGCTCAGTCACACCGAATCCCCTTTTCCTCTGCATGTGTTTTTCCTCTTTCCTACGTCTCCTTCCACTTCATTTCCAAATGAGACAAGTGTAACATAGTGTTCTCAAACAAGGGAAGTGGAGACAGTCTGCCCTGATTCAAATAGCCAAGCCACTTTGAATGGGTTACTTAGCTTTTCTGGGCTCTACTGAGGGCCAGTTTCCTCATCTATAAAATGGGCATTATAACGATACCCATCTCATAGGATTGTTATAAACACCAAATGAGTTAATACATGCAAACTGCTTACAACAGCCCCTGGCATAGTGGACCTTGGATAAGCATTTACCTACAAAGGAAAAGAACTTGTGCCCACGATGTAGGTAAAATTCTGGGTGGAAAGACCAGAAGTTTTAGAACATTTTAGGGCTCTCCATACATAGATATTTACTTGCAAACAATGTGATTGTCTGCCCAAAGGTATCCTGTCCGTACCCTCCTCCTCATTGTCCTTGCCATTCAAAGTTCTATTTTGTTTGGTTTTCTGCTTTGTTCACATATGACTTGGGAATAAATCATTAGTCTAAACCAATCATGGTGACATCCTTCCCCTTACCATTGATATCTCTAGGAAGCAGCCTAGGATAGGAAGTCTTCTGGACAGGGCAGAGGAAAGGGTCAGAGGCAGGTTCTGAGGAAGGTGCCCTTGCTATTTAAAAATCAAGAAAAAGGCCAGGTGCAGTGGCTCACACCTATAATCCTAGCCCTCTGGGAGGCCAAGGAGGGTGGATGCCTGAGCTCACGGGTTTGAGACCAGTGTGAGCAAGAGTGAGACCCTGTCTCTGAAAATAGGTCAGCATTGTAATCCCAGCTACTTAGGAGGCTGAGACAAGAGAATCACTTGAGCCCAGGAGCTTGAAGTTGCTGTGAGCTATGACGCCACGGCAGTCTACCAAGAGCAACAAAGTGAGACTCTGTCTCAAACAAACAAACAAAAAGAAACTCTTTTTCTGTGCTAAATGTTGTATCTGGTTGTGATGCCTGGAACTTTAGCAGCCATTTTATGACTGTGAGGAAAGGTGATCTAAGAACAGAACTGACAGTCTGTGGATGCAGAGAGAAAAGACTGAAGGACCCTGTATTCTTAATGACTTTTGAGCCATCAAATTAACTAACTTTCTTTACTTCTGAAGTTCTAGCTATGTGAAAAAAATTATCTTTATTATTTGGGGTCAATGAGTTGGGATTTAGTCCTTGCAGAAAAAAGAAAAAACATATATAACTGATAATTATATAACTGATAATCCTTTGCCCCACAGAGTAATAATGATTGGAGCATCCAAGCTGTGTCCTTCTCAGTAGGCATCCTTACCAGGGTTAGGCAGTGAAAATCTTACCCAGGTTAGATTTTAGACATGTATTGTACTCTAGGAAGTGATGTTGCCTGGATCTAAGCCCAGGTCAGAAAAGACCATTCGGTTTCCACATGTTTTTCTTAGATCATTGTTCTCTTGTGTTCAATCTTAAGACTTTCTTACTTGAACTCCAGTCACTATGATGCGAGGAATCCCAGGTTGCGTATGGAAGTGCTCCAATCAAATGTCCCAGCTGACCCCAGCCTCTGAGTCATCTAGAGATGACTAGGTCCAGACGTGAGAGTGAAAAAGCCTTTAGGTGGTCCAGTCTGTCAGCTATTCAAATTGCCCCCAACCATTCAAGGCTCCCCAGCTGAGGCCCAGACATCATGGAGTAGAAACAAGCCACTCCCATACTTTCATGCCCAAATTTCTGACCCACAGAATTTGTGCATATTATAAAATTATTGTTTATAGGGTGGCGCCTGTGACTCATGAGTAGGGCACCAGCCCCATATACCAAGGGTGGTGGGTTTGAACCTGGCCCTGGCCAAAATGCAACAACAACAACAACAACAACAAACAGCCGGGCGCTGTGGGAGGCAACTGTAGCCCCAGCTACTCAGGAGGCTGAGGCAAGAGAACTGCCTAAGCCCAAGAGCTGGAGGTTGCTGTGAGCTGTGATGCCACAGCGCTCTACCGAGGGTGACAAAGTGAAACTCTGTCTTTCTCTAAAAAAAAAAAAAAAAAAAAAAAAATTGTTTATAGGCCAGTAAGTTTGGGGTGGTTTATCACAGAACAAGTAGATAACTGGTACAATGAATGACCTTCCCAATCTGAACCTCAATATTCCCATCTGTAAAACTGGCATACAACACCTTCCAAAGATGATTATGGAATTAAATCTATCTACACAAATAACAGGAGATCAAGGTCTTAGGGACACAGGATTCAAGGGGTTAGAACACAATATACAACTCAGACAAAGACTAGGAACAAAGACTAAGCACTCTGAGATTCTCCAAATTTTCTACTTCCTCCAGCCACTACAAGAGAAACTCAGATCAATGCTTCATCCAGATCAAAAGGAACCCCCTACTCCCCACACCCTACCACCATCAATTCCCCTTTCCATTCCCATAAAGGAATTCATTTTCAGAGAGCAAGACTGCCAACAGCAGAAATAAATGACAACTGAGCAGGAGATGAACATTATCCAAAGTGAAACAATTTAGCAAAAATCTCTCCCCTTCCCCCCACCCTTCTGAACCGATAGCAATTCAATTATTTGGCCATCACTATAAATGACGAAGCAGCCACATGCCATTCTTGGGATGGGAAGGCAAAATCTTTGGAAAAGAAGATGAAAACCCGCCAGGAAAAGACACTGAAAGGTACAAAGAGGGGGCAAAGCAGGGAGATGCCCATCCCTGGGGTTAGGGAAAGGTTTAAGAACAAGAATCTTCATGGTCATTGGCATAACACTTTGCTGACATGATGTTATTACATCTGTTATTGCATTTGACCTTCCAGGAAAGCCTAAGACGTTGACTGAGAAAGTGGTACTCAGAAAAACATTAGATGTGATGAAACAAGCACCCCAATTTGGAGTGAGAACTTCACTTGTTTATTTATGCCATGACTATTTTGAAAACCTGCAAAAACTCTCATTCTTAAATATCCTGTCTTGATCATGACCCATTGTATGCATGTATCAAAATAGTCCACGTACCTCATGTATATACAAATATTATTCATTTAAATTTTTTAATAAATATTTTTTAATTGCTCACGAAGCTTACATTTAAAGAAGATAAGAAAGGTAATCAAGTGTAAACATAATAAGTAAGGGTCTTCAATGGCTTGTTAAAAGGCAAGAATTCTTTTTATTTTTTAAGGATAAGGTAATTTGGGTAAGGTGCCCAGCAAAGACCTTAATGAGAAGGATCATCTGAGCAAGGACTCGAAAGATAAGAAGGAATAAGGCATGCGGCAGCTTGAGGAAAGAACACTGCTAGCAAAGGTCTCAGACAGGTCAAAGGCAGGGTGGGAGTGTGCCTGCAGGTTCTAGGATCACCAAGGAGGTCGGAGTATCAGAAGTAGTTGGAGCAAGGGGAGAGAGAAACATAGACATGAGGTCACAGAGAAAATGAGGGAACCAGTCAGAACAATGTAAGGACCTGTGTTTTCTCTAAATGAGGTGGAAGCCATGAGAGAATCTAGAGCAAAGGAGGGCCATGATCTGATTTAAGCTCCCTCTGGCTATTGTTTGGACAAGCTATAGCAGGGAGCCTTGCTAAGTGGCTACTGTAGCAACCTAGGTGAGGATGACAGTAGCTTAAACCTGAGTGCAAATGCAAATATGGAGAAAAGTGGCTGAACTCTGAATCTATTTTTGAAGATAGCTATAACAGGATTTCTGTCGGCTGTATCCCAGCCCCTAGAGCAGTACTTGGCACCTGGTAAGTATTTAACAAAATCATTGTGGAATAAATAAATTGGGCAGTTAAAGAAGGTCTCTTCAAAGAAAGGAGCTCTAAAGCTCAGGTTTAAAGGACAAATAAAAGACAAAGAGTCTGAGATAGGGGTCTGGGCAGAAGGAAATGTATGTGTGTTGTAGCCACCTCCAAGACGGCCTCAGTGGTCCTTGCTTTCTGGTGTTCATACCCACTTTAGTCTCTTCTGATGTCAGATAGCCCGACTTGCCTAATAGGATATTGCAAAAGTCATGGGAGTGTGCACTCCAAGGTTACATCATAAAAGACATTGTAGCTTCTACTTTTCTCCCCCTTGAATGTTTCATCCAGTGGGAAGCCAGCCTCGGGTCATGAAGACACTCACACAGCCTCATGGAAAGATCTGTATGGGCAGAAACTGAGGCCACTGGCCAGCAGTCAGGGCCAGTTTTTCACCTGTGTGAGTGAGCCATCTTACAGTTAGATCTTCCAGCCCCAGTCAAGCTTCAGAAGATTAGTCCCAAAGAACATCACGACTACAACTTCAGGGACCTTATGCCAGACATGTCCAGCTGAGCCGTTCCCAGCTTTCTGACTCACAGAATTGTGTGAGATAATATCCTTGTTCTTTTGAGTCCTAAGTTTGGGGTAATATGTTACACAGCTATAGCGAACCAATACAGTATATACATGATCAAAGATTTTATTTATTTATTTATTTTTTTGAGACAGAGTCTCACTATGTCACCCTTGGTAGAGTGCTGTGGTGTCACAGCTCACAGCAACCTCAAACTCCTGGGCTTAAGTGATTCTCTTGCCTCAGCCTCCCAAGTAGCTGAGACTACAGGCGCCCGCCACAACAGATTGCTATTTTTTGGTTGTAGTTGTCATTGTTGTTTGGCAGGCCCAGGCTGGGTTGGAATCCACCAGCTCTGGTGTATGTGCCTGGTGTCCTAGCTGCTGAGGTACAGGTGCTGGAAAGATCAAAAATTTTTTTAAAAACGACCCAAACAGCTAAAGGTTTGAAGGCAAGAGAAGTAGGAAATAAGCACCAAGGAGTTCACAAAGGCCAAATCATGGAAAATCTTGCAGGCTATGTGATTCAAGAATACAAAAGAATAAGGGAAGTTGAAGAAATGAAACCAGCATGTCCAGAAAACTTGATTTAAAAAATCAATCTGGAGGCCAGGTGTGCTAGTTTATGCCTATAATCCTAGTACTCCGGGAGGCCAAGGTGGTGGGTTACTTGAGCTCAGGAGTTTGAGACCAGTCTGTGCAAGAGCAAGACCCTGTCTCTACCAAAAGTGTTAAAACCTAGCCGAGCATCATGGCGGGTGCCTATAGTCCTAGCTACTCAGGGGGCTGAGGCAGGAGGATCACTTCAGGCCAAGAGTTTGAGGTGGCTGTGAGCTATGATGACACCATGGCACACTATCCAGGGCAACAGAGTGAGACTCTGTCTCAAAAAAAAAAGAAAAAAGAAAAGTAAGGGCCAAGCACTGCTCTTAGCCATTAAAAAAAAGTATTTAAAAAATTACCCTTAGGGGGGGCACCTGTGGCTCAAAGGAGTAGGGTACCGGCCCCAGATACTGGAGGTGACAGGTTCAAACCTAGCCCTGGCAATAAAAAAAAAAAAAAAAAAAAAAAAACCTGCAAAAAACAACAACAAAAAAATCACCCAAAGAGGAGCAAAAAAAGCAGAAGCTAGAAGAAAATACAAGGAAAGGGAAATAAACCTTATATTGTTTTGTTTTCTTTTACACTGGAGATATTTGAGTACGTTATGCCATGTGAAAGAAGCCAGACTCAAAAAGCTACCGTATGTTTCTGTGTATGATGTTCTGAAAAAGGAAAAACGATAGGGAAAGAAAACGGATCAGTAACCGCCTCAGGCTGGCAGGGCTGGAGGGGTGCTGTGCAGAGGTGCTGACTCCTCAGGGCTCAAGGGGAGTTGCTGGACTGATGGAAATTTTCTATTAATAGGTCTTGACCATGGCAGTGGTGATATGACTTGTATGCATTTATCAAAACTCATAGAACTGTACATAAGCTGTACTCCATCTTTTAAAAAATTAAACTGTTAAAACACATTTGCATTCCCAGAGAAAAGAGGCGATAGAAAGGGAGAAATTAGTGATGCTTCAAAGAAATGCTTAAGAAAACGAGAAGCGAAAGCAATGATTGGGAGCCCAATTCCACCAGTTACTAGCTAAGCGATCGAGTGAGTTTATCTCTGACCTTCAGCCTCCTCATCTGTAAAGTGGGTGTCATGATCCCTAGAGTCGATTGCAAAGATTGTGAGATAATGTATAAAGTGCATCCCAGGGTGCCTGGCTTATAGTAAGTGCTCTGCTGATCTCAACTCCTCCGTTTCTTTTCAATTCTGCAAAAATAAGTTCCATCAGGTACCCCCCAACCATAGAATTAGGAGGGTCCTAGGAATGAACAGACTACAGCACAGTCCATGAGGCAAACTTTCACTGCCACACTGGGTACCTTCTAAGTGCCCGGCACTGTGCCAACCTCTCTCCCTGCGCTATCTCATTCATCCTCCCGTCATGCTATGAGGCCAGTAATTACTATCACCAGGCCAGCCTCAAAGACTGTGCTCTCAAATTCCCATGATGTCATGTCACTAAGCAGGTCTCAGCTGTCACTTCTAGTCCCCTAGAAGAGGCCGCAGATATGCAGGTTGCCCAAGAGATTGTAAGAACTGCAGGAAATCCCAGCTTAAGGTACAGAATTCTGCCTCTTCGATGGATACTGAAAGGGGAGAAACCTGCCGCTGTCCCCAGTGACCTGTCAGAAAAGGAGCTCATTGTACCCTAAGTCTGATGTTTCCATCTGGGCTCATTGGTCTTGCAAAAGGTCATACAGCACAGTGGTTAAAAACACAACATCTTGACCCCTTTGCTCCAGGTTCGAAGCCCAGCTTTTTTACTTACTAGCATGTATGTGACTCAAAAGAAGTTATGTAACCTCTCAATGCCTCATTTTCCTTATTCCTGTTTTCTGGAGCTGTCTGATGACGTTATTTGTAAGCTCTTAGACCCTTGTAGCCATTGCTGTGCACATAAGCTTACTTGCTCTTCCCGTGACAAGATTCCCTATGGAAAGTAAAAAGGTTTGGTGCCTGTGGCCAAGTGGCTAAGGCGCCAGCCACATACACTGAAGGTGGCAGGTTCAAATCCAGCCCGAGCCTGCCAAACAACGATGGCTGCAACCAAAAAAAAAAAAAAATAGCC